>NC_056748.1:966432864-966600364 GCF_019279795.1 Protopterus annectens
TCTTTGTGAGGTACTTCTGTGGCCTTTCTAGCTGCTGCAGATGTCTTGTGACGAACATTCCAAAAAAGGCGTTGTACTCTATAATGGGTCTAATGAGTGCAGAGTAGACGGGAACAATGACCTCTTTTTTTTTCCTGGATGAGAACCCTTTTGTGAAGAGGTGTGCCACATAGAAGGATTTTCTGACTACTGTGGCAATGTGATTATCAAAGGAGGGACTACTGTCCACCTGGGTCCCAAGATCTCTTATCACACATTTGGCATTAAGTAGACTGCAATTTATGTGGTAGTTCATGGATACAGAGTTTTTACCAAAGGGGATGAGAATGCACTTTATGACATTGAGCTTGAGGCTATGCCTCTAACACCAGGCATCTGTCTCAGTGAGGCCCTTCTGTAGGATGTCCACATCATTTGGAGACACGACTATGACTCTTAGTTTGCAGTCATCTGCAAACTTCATTAGCCAGAGGCCTTCTGTGTTAGCCTGTACTTCAGAGAAGTAGATACCAAACAGGAGAGGTCCCAGGACTGAACCCTGTGGTACTCCACTTGTCACTGGTTTGAAGTCAGATTTGGAGTCTGCAACTTTTACAGCGTGGGTACTGTCAGTGAGCCAGTTGGCAACCCATCTTGTGAAGTAAGGATATATACCTAGTTTAGTGAGTTTAGCTATAATTCCAGAATGGGGGATGGTGTCAAAAGCCTTGGCAAGGTCAAGATAGGCTGTGTGAACCACCTTACCCTCGTCTATGGTTTTGGTGACTGCCTCAAAGAAGTCGATCAGGTTCAGAAGGCATGATCTGCCTTTCTCAAACCCCGACTGGGTGGGGTCCATAGTTTGGAGGTTACCAATGTCTTTGTGTATGAGTTCCATGATGATACATTCCATGGCCTTGCAGACCAAGCTCATCAGGCTAATAGGGTGACAGTTCCCAGGATCAGTGGTGGCTCCCCTTTTGTGAAGTGGGATAACTGTTGCTGTGCGCCACTCAGTGGGCACAAAGCCTGACGTGAGACTATGGCTGAACATGGTGCTTAGGTGGGGAGCCAGTTTATTCTGAAGTTCATGTGAAACACAGCCTGGGATGCTGTCTGGTCCCACGGATGCTGTGTTTTTGGTTTTAGAGAGTGCAGCTTTTACCTGCATAGATGTAATTACAGGGACTCTGCATTCTTCCTGTATAGATATGGGCCCTTTAGGGGGTGATGGGGGGGTAAAGTTAGCACTGAACCTATCTGCCAGGATGTTAACAATATCAGTTGGTTCTGTAATTTTCGTGCTGTTGTGCTGTAACTCAGAGCAGATCTGGGTGTTGCCATTGAGATTCTTGACATAGCTATAGAATGCTTTGTGGTTGCCCTTAGAATCAGTGGTGATTTTGTTTTCATAGCTAGCTTTGGAGGATCTTATAAGGGATCTCAGCTTCTTACTGAGGCTCACCAGGCAGCTCCTCCAATCATGGGATTTTACTCTCTTTTGTAACAGTTTCTTCCTTCTGTTGTAGAGTTTGTTTATGGCAGGGGCCACCAGATTGGCTTCCTTTTTTTGGAGGATAGTGTCTTGGTTCTGTTTGGGATAGCACAATCCGTGCACTTGTGTAAGTGCTTATAGAGTGCATGTGAAACAGTAATATTGATACTGTAGTCTAGAATGGTTGACATATGTTGCTGTCCAGGCCAAGGCCTTCAAGTAGTACAACAGTGAAGACAGACTGGGCCACAGGATAACATTCAATCAACAGTAAGTAATGAAGATGTATAGTCCAGCAGCCTCTAACTACACTCTGTACACAATCTCTAGGGGGTAAAGACCTCAGCTGACACAATGGGATGTATCTGTTACATAACAAGGCATAACTGACACTGTCACAAACACACTGACAAACAGAACAGTCTGTATGGCAGGAAGCAGTAGGCCTGCATTTACCCAAGGTGGATTGTATGGTAATGTACATCCAGATACCTTAAGGCAGCTTACCCACGATATCCCCACATGTCGTAACAGCCTAGGTTAGTCATGGTGGATCCCCCCAGACTCAATAATACAAGGCCATATACCACTGTTACATACACTGGCCTCTGGAGTGCATAAGGGCACACGTATATTGTGTAGATGAAGCCCACACATATATGGACCCAACCTCACAATATGTGTGGGGGCCACAACAGCAGTGGACTGATGGCAGGAATGGCAGCATGACATACTCACAGTCCACTACATAACCCCTGACAGCATGTCATATGTACAAAGCCTGGTATCTAGGTGGAGGATAGAGGCTGGAACACAGGTCCATATGTAAAATACTGTTGTCATACACTAAGCAAGTCACTGGTGTTACAGGATAGTCTGCAACATACCCTTAGTCAGGAATATGAAGTTAGAAACAGACATAGATGTAGCCATGTACTGATAGCACTCAACACACACACTGCCAGTGATATATCTGACACAAGACATGTGTGGTGGACAGACAAAACATAACAGGCACACTTCTGGCCATCAAGTGGATAGGCCCACAGTTGAGAGCTATGCACACAGATTGCATTCCAAGTTAAACTAGTATGTACACACACAAACCCTGTAACACTGGTGCTTTACAATGCATACAACATTACTCACACTCTGTCTGTAGTTCTGGAACCCCCTACATATATGTAACTGGCCTGAGTGTGCAGGTTCTCTTGTAAGAGATATTGCTACCTGCTGTCTGTAACACTGCTGCCCACACACAGGAAGGATGTCCGCCATATAGGAAAGGTAAAGGGACCACGCCCACATGATGTAGGGATTTATAGTAGTTGGATGCATGACAGTGGTAATTGGAAGTACTACACAACATGTTACATGCAGGTAGCAAGTAGAGGACACTGACTGGTGTAGAGGACATCACCTGATCATGTGCTTCACCTACAAAATCCATGCTGCAATCTATTCAAAGCAGCTCAATCCATTTACTGGAGGGAGACCAAGAGAGAGGGAGAGATAGAGTGATTGAAAGGCAAAAACAAACAAACAAAAAAAACATCCAACAAATTATCCAGAAGAGACTTCATTCCCAGAACAGGTATGTGAAGTATATATGCATGTAACTGACCATAGTACTTGGTCCATAATAATGGGATAGATGATGTGGAATGATTTATATGTGCCATCAGGTGTTGTTGTTGTAATGATGTTCAGCTGAACAACTGCTTAGGACAATAGAGTTTGTCCCTGTGGGTAGTGGGCCATACCCATCAACTGTGCAGAGCAGCACTGACTGCTAAGATGTATGCCATCATAGTGTGTGTTGTGTAATGGGAAGTATGTATATTATGTGGCCAATAGCTGGTGGTGGAAGTAATACCATAATGATGGACACATGGGTTCCACAGCCCACCTCCTGCAGGATACTCAGGTTAACCTGTATTGTAGCATGCAGGAATGCCATAGGTGTGTAATAGGGTTACCTGCAATCTGGCCCTACATAAACTGCCTTAATGTCAGGTTGTGTCCATATGTGGCAACTGTCTGTGTTGTAGCAAGGAAAAGCAGTGCAGCTGTGCAGGAAGGTGTTGTGACAGTGTGGACCTGATGTCCGAATGTACCCCATATATAGGTATGCATATGTGTACATATATATATATATATATATATATATATATATATATATATATATATATATATATATATATATATGTGGGTTCACTTCTAAATCCCTACTCTCAGACTCTTGAAATTCAAAATACTGAAACTAAAATCCCTAAAGCTCAAAATCCCTAAAACTCAAAATACTGAAACTCAAAATATCGAAAAAAAACACAGTACAGCAACACTACCATGTTGTACACACAATACAGCTACTACTGCAGCAGAACCACATACAAAAACATATTACACTTCAAGTATAGTCAGGGTGGCAAGCCCCTCTGCACCCCCCATGTAGCTTCCTTTGGGCCCTCCCTTTGGTGTAGTGAAGTGCAATCTTGGAGTTGATATATTTAAGTAGCAGGGGGTGTGGGGTGCAGGGGTGCATACCCCTGCAATATGGTTTATGCTTTTTTTGTTTCAGTATGTACTTGTGGTGGAATATGGTAAGTGTTGGTATCCTGTGTGTTTTCAGTATTTTGAGTTTTAGTATTTTGAGTTTTAGAGATTTAGAGCTTTAGGAAGTGAACCTATATATATATATATATATATATATATATATATATATATATATTCATGTATGTCCACAAATATACAGATACCCATGTGTAGACATATATATAAACACATATATACATCATATATATCTACACATATATAGATATATACCTATAGTCACATGTCTACATATATACAAACACACACACAAACATATATGTATGCAAATACATGTCCCCTATATTACCACCACAGTGCTGCATGCTATGTGCAAAGGAACAGCACACATAGCAATACACAAAGATATCTACAGCTGTCAGTGTGTGCAACATGGATGGATATGTCACATGTGAACCCCTTGTTGGGACCACATTGCCCTTGTCAGTGAAGTATGGTATGGGAATGTGGGTAAGTATGGCAGGTATAGTTGTGGAGGTGGTCAGGGTTGGTAGATATAGAGGACAGCCTACACTGGTGGTTTGTGACACATGTGGTGGGTAAACACCCTGGAAGGTGTGTGTGGTCTGTGATGTGGGCTCCCCATGGGCCCCAATATGGACACAATGGGAACCTGATGTCCGAATGTACCCCATATATAGGTATGCATATGTGTACATATATATATATATATATATATATATATATATATATATATATATATATATATATATATGGGTTCACTTCTAGCCATAGCTACTCACAACAGAAGTCCACGTCCCACAGGTGCCTGGCCTGAAGGCTGAGCAGGAGGAGCATGTGGACCCTGTGAATGTGTACTGGGTACCTCAAGGTGATGTAGCACATCCTACATGTGTCTTTGGAGCCCGTTATGGAACAGTCCCTGTACCTGACCTAGGGGGACAAGATCATGTCTGTGTGTGCCCCTGGGGGAGTCATCCCCTGAGTTGGTTCCACCTGAAGGTATTGCTGGACCAGTACATGAGGAGGCCCCAGGGTGGGTCACACATGTGATGAGGTCTAGTAACATGGGCAGAAGAATTTGGAGAGGTGGTTCTGCTGGCCAGTAGTACATATAAATGTTGTTGTGTCACTGTTATAGAACATATGTGGGTAGTAATAGTTTGCACAATCCTGGAACATGTCCAACAGCATGCATAGATATCCCCAATAACATAGAATGTCATATGTGCAGCAACCACATAGTAAGGATACCACAGGCATATATGGAATCATAGTGGCCCTGACAATGGCATGCAGGTGAATAGTCTGTAACAGGCCAGCAATGATAGTGTCCACACAGGGAACATGGCTACAAACAGTGCACAAGTGGTACAATACAATATCTGTCCCACTGGTAGGTAAGCTGTAGCCATACATATTGAGTTGTGTCCAGTTTGTTGTTGCTGATATGGTGGGGGGGTGACAGTGATGTGTATTAAAACCTATGGTAACCTTGCTGCATGACTTGCTCACACCTGTATCCATCTTTATGTCTTTCAGGCAAGATGTCCCATAGAAGGCTTCTGGCTTACTCAGCTGCTGAGAACGACATTGTGGTAAACCACCTAATACAGCACTACCCTGTCTTGTTTGGCCAGGCCACCCATAATCAGCAGGAGCGGTCCACCCTGTGGAATGACCTAGTCCACAGGGTCAATGATGTCGGACTGCACAACTGCAGTTATGAGCAGGTCCGGCATCATTCTTCTGATCTGCTTTGCATTGCCCATCAGCATGCTGCTGCAGTCTGGGGGATCACCTCATAACAGGGGGGCCATGCCATCCATCCCCCTTGACACATGTGGAGGAGCTGCTAGCCAGCCTCATGGCACCTGCCCGTCCGCATAGCCACCAACTGCCAGACACCTTTATGAAGGTGGGTGCTACCCACACACCAGCTGAGGAACATGCAGGTAAGGCCACAGGGCACATCAGTAGACCACTGTTGTGTATACATCCGCATCTGTACAGGTAGATCATGCATATCTGAAAAGTCATAGATATAGTTTGTTGCTGCATAGTAGTGATAAACAGATGTGCATATGTGATAGTATTGTGGACATGTACTGTTCATGTATTGTAATGCTGCACCCACCCTGTAGCAATGCCACAGGTGTGGCCACTGACTTTGCATCTCTCACCCTCTTATGTAGGTCCCTCTGGTATACCACCAAGGCAGCAGGTTGTAGATGGTGAGTATGGTTTATGTAGATGCTTGCCAATACACCAGGCATGTAATGGCTATGGTATACTCCATGCACACATCTAACACACCTACACAGAATGCATGCTGTACATGCACAGGTATTGTTGCTGTTAAATGCATGGCATCACAGTGGTGACCATGATGGGGTATTGGAAGGGTATGTCAGACACCTGCAAGATAACTAACATCCTGTCATTGCGGAATGTGTCCACAGGGAGTAACATAATGGTGGGAGACATGGCTTACAGTAGGGACATGTTTGGAAGAACACTCGTATACAGTGCAACACCAGTGTATATACCTGTAGGACAATGGCAACTGTTGCCAAGTTACACTATGGCATAATGTATTACTGTGGTCCACATTATCAGCTGGGACTAGGCTGTAAAATGTGGTGTTCAGTGTATGGGACACTGCAAACTGACACACATGTGTAGGCCTTACTTGTCAAGCATCTGGAGAAAGGCTGAAGGTGGGGGGCTGTCAGCATGACACATCAGTGCACTGCAGAAGGGATCCTAAGGTTGCCAAGACTGGCTGTATCTGCACATAGTCAGGTTTAGAAACTGTGGCAAATGTAACCCTACCATCACAGCAATAGTGACAGCAGTGTGTGAACACCAAGGGATGTGTACATGAGTAGACCTTGCAATCATGCAGATTAGGGGGGCATGTGTAGGGAAGACTGAACATACACTGGAAAATGCAGATGGCCCATGCTAGTATACCCCTGCCAGGAGTAGTGACTGCTGTAGTACACATAATAATAGGTGCAACAAACCGTCATGATAAGGGTGTGCACACATATGCCCACACAGAGTGTATGCATCATGGTCAGCATCTGCACACCTAACACATTCCGTAGACACTGCATGTGAAAGTACAGGACATATGTCACATATCAGGCTCATGTACTGTTAATGCAGTGATGTGGTCCCATGGTGGATCAAGGAAGGGTGTGTCATATCAATAAGGGTGTGTACACCCCCCATAGCCATGGTATGTTCTGATGGCTGTCAGTGTATTAGTATTGGATTGGTTATGCATGGTCCACTGATGTTGAGAGCTGTAAATCAGACATCAGGCATTCACAAATGACATCTGTACACATATCATCCCAGGTATGTGTTGCTGAAAAACACAGGGGCTGTGAGCATTAAAGCTGACATAACTGACACAGTACTACACATTCAGCAATGGGTTGTACACCTGTGAGGTGTGGTGCACAGTAAATGGCAGGGTACTGAACAGGTGCACAGCAATACTATGTACATGGGTGCAGTGGTATCCAGGGGAAGGGGCATCACCTAGTGACACAGCACATGCATCACACACATGCATACTGTTGCTAGCATGGATTGACTATAACTGCATGCTGTTGTGTACCATATGTTATGCATGTTGACAGATGGGTAATAGGAGGACTGTGTGTACTACCATTGTGCAACTTGAGCTGTATGTGTGTATGTGTGTGTGTGTGTGTGTGTGTGTGTGTGTGTGTGTGTGTGTGCGTCCTGCTGGGTAGTTAGTTTGTCTGTATGGTCACTTTGGTGAAGTGGAGGGAGGTTGATGCATGTAGGATGCGTGTTTGCATGTGTGTGTTTGTGTGGGTGGCCATGTATGCACATGTGGGATTGTGGGGTTGTTCCTACAGCAGTACTTCCCTTTGGGATCGTGCAGTACATGGACATGGGCTGACACATTACACACCAGGAATACTTGTCATGTATGTAATCACAGGACAGCTGATAGTATAATAAGGTCTGTAGCATGGAACAGGCATTGAGAGGGAAGGTAGACACCAGGTGTACCCTTAATATCACATTCAGCAGAGAGGTGACTGACAATTCATGTATAAAGCACTACAGATGCAATGGGGAATTACCAGTCAACACCAGGGAGTGTATCCATATATTACATTTGTCACATGATAGGCTGATTGAGCAGCATATCTAGCATGTACTGAGCAATACATACACATGACACTTCAGTGCATGATATTATGGAGTGAACATAGTAGCCCCCACATATAGGGGCCATGCTCATGATATCCGGACATACACAGGCTGAACACTGAATGACAGCAGTGAGGCCATGTAAAACCATTCCACACAGGTCAGGTAGGTAATGGAGTAACAGATCTTGTGTTGTGATCACTTGTCTACGCATTTAGAGGACTGATATGTTAATGAGTGCTATCAATGAGTGTATGTTACCAAGTTTGATGCAGGGACTGTCTGTAAAGCCACGGACAGGTAGGTAATATGGTGGTGTGTGTGTGTGTGTGTGTGTGTGTGTGTGTGTGTGTGTGTGTGTGTGTGTGTGTGTGTACTGTTATGCAATGCTGTACAGATCTTAAAGTGCATTTATTGTTTTTCCCCCACAGGTGGCGAGGTGGGTCAGGGTCCCTCCTGCATGCAATCTGATGTTGGTGTCCATACAGACACTGAAGATGATGATAGTACTATTGAGGCATAGGTGGGGTTGTCAGGGGCTGAAACAGTGCCATCATTTGACATCCCCCTTTTAGCCGCCCCAACCCTGCACACAGTTTCAGTGCCTATACATACCCCATCACCAGTGGCCATAGCAAAGGGACATCTGGTGCTTGGTGGCAGTGCACAGGAAAGTATGGTAACCATGCTGTGTCTGGTTGCAGCAGGCATAGCCGGATGTCTGGCAGGGTACCACATAGGCTGCTGTCCCAGGGTACTCATGGTAGTGCTGCTGGTCATCATGCCCCTGGCAGATGTAACATGGCTGGTACCAACAGGTGCATGTTTCAGGCTGTCAGGGTGGCACAGGCACGTATGGAATGTTACACCAGACAGGGCCTGAGGCTGCAGAGGGCTGCTCTCACATCTGCAAGTGATAACTTCTGTGAACTGTTGGGTGCCATCCGTGCGTTAACTGAATTCATGGATAGATGGTCTGGTGAGATGATGGCCCTCATCGACCGTGGTCTGTCCATGCTTGAACGTGTGGTGGGAGTGTGGTGATGGCTGCGTGTACATAGGTCAGCAATGCCAACAGCTGGCATTCAACATGGACATGCTAGGAAACCAAGGGGCTCCCGTAGTGGCAGTACCAGCCCTGGCACTGCGGTGGGCCACTGTCCACACCACACCACAGTAGGCCATGAGCACATGGTCCTCACCAGTCCCAGGAGGGACCTGGTTCCAGTGGACATTTGTCATCATCAGGTAAGAGTAGCACATCTAGGTCTGTACCTGGATGTGCCCATGGAACCCCTGGCAGGCACAGTCCATGTGTCCATGGCCGGAGGCAGTGAACTGCACACTTTGCCAGGTATGGTCTGCAGCTGTCCATAAACACCTGTGTAGGGCAGCCACATGGCAGAACTGTGTGCATACATACCCACACACTATACAAACACACCTAGTGCAACCCCATACCTACACACATCTCATCACCACACCCAGTTCACCTCATTACACCCCTCACCCACACAGATGGTGTCAAATGTATGGCCCACCCTCGGCCTCTGGCAAACCAACAACACACCCTGTGCATATGATGATACCTGTGCCACATCCCTGTCATCCACACCACTGATGCAGGGATAGGCTAATATGATCCTGATGTACACGGTGACTGTACTACAGTGTACCACAGTACTGCAGTGTAACATGTTGTAAGCAGTAAAGTGTAATGCATATATGGCAGGTAGTGTAGCCATCCAGCAATGATGCATTATAGCTGTTAGTAACACTGGTTTATTGTGGTCTCTATAATGTTATCCATTTGTATTGTAGGTGTACATGTGTCAGCACAAGGATGGTCTGCAGTCATATTCCACAACGGGGTATGGTACTGTGGTGACACCATGGCTGTGACATATCTGGGGTACAGTGGATCACATGTCACAGGTTTGTATAACAGCTATTGCCTGTGCCACATGGACAGGTGACCCACTGGAATGTGTTTAATCTGCAACCTGATGTAGACCCATCCACATATACTCACACTCTTACTTGACAACATTGGAACTAGACCCCTACCTAGGTATGTAGTGATACTGAAGTGTGTGGCTTTCATTGCACACACCACACAGCATTTACGGTGAGGTGTGTCCCAGGTTATATGTCACATGCAAAACATCCCCATGTACATTATGCTAATGGGGGATGTAATGGGTGTAAATGGACAATACATAGTGTCACATACCTTCATATACACATTAACAGACACATAACAGGCAGACACACGTCCGGGATACCTGGGCCTATCACTGCTAACTAACTTGACCGTGTGTCCAATGTGTTACAGGTACACTGCATGCTCAGCAAGCTCCTGCCTGGTGCCCTGCAGAGTTCTACAGCAGCAGAGAGACAAAAGAGAAACTTTGGAGTGATTAAGTATAATTTTTCTGCATTTTCTTGCTGCCTTTAGCTAATTCCACCTAAAACACAGATTTTGTAGAGTTTCTGTGATTTAAAAAGCTTATTTCAGCTACATATTGTACTTATTTTACTGCCTGCACTTTAACAAAGTCATTTTTGTGTTTAAATTACCTGTTTAACTGTTGTAGGCTACACACCCAAGTGTGATAACCATTTATGTGCATTTAAAGTGTTTTTTTTTTATTGTATCTGCTTTATTTTCTGAAAAAAAATATATACTTGTTTTCCCGCCTTTCTAAGTTAGTATAGTCCAGTTTTCAGGTTAGTGCTGAATTCAGGACTGTGTTACAATTTTCTGTGTTTGCCCATACCTTACTTGGATAGAAGGAAGTTTCTCTGTTCACTGTGAGAGTGGGAGCTTTGAGCAGCCTATCTGTTCTGGAGGAGTGGTTTCAGCTCAGAAATTAGTAGCTTATTGGCCATTTTGGGCTAATTTCCATCTCTTTCATTTTCCTGCTATAAAACCCACATTTGCAAGGTTTTTGTGCTAGTATTCAGCTCTGGTGCCCTGCCTGGTGCCCTGCAGAGTTCTACAGCAGCAGAGAGACAAAAGAGAGACTTTGGAGTGATTAAGTATCATTTTTCTGCATTTTCTTGCTGCCCTTAGCTAATTCTGCCTAAAAAGCCAATTTTCTAGAGTTTCTTTGATTTAAAAGCTTGTTTCAGCTACATATTGTACTTATTTTACTGCCTGCACTTTACCAAAGTCGTTTTTGTGTTTAAATTTCCTGTTTAACTGTTGTAGGCTACACATTCAAGTGTAATAGCCATTTCTGTGCACTATTTTCTGGAAAAAAAATACTTGTTTTCCCACCTTTCTAAGCTAGTATAATCCAGTTTTCAGGTTAGTGCTGAATTCAGGGCTGTGTTACAAGTTTCTGTGTTTGCCCATACCTTACTTGGATAGAAGGATGTTTCTCTGTTCAATGTGAGAGAGGGAGCTTTGAGCAGCCTATCTGTCCCTGGAGGAGTGGTTTCAGCCCAGAAATTAGTAGTTTTTTGGCCATTTTGGGCTAATTTCTATCTCTTTCATTTCCCTGCTATAATACCCACATTTGCAAGTTTTTTGTGCTAGTATACAGCTCAGCAAGCTCCTGCTGGTGCCCTGCAGAGTTCTACAGCAACAGAGATATAAAAGAGAGACTTTGTAGTGATTAAGTATCATTTTTCTGCATTTTCTTACTGCCTTTAGATAATTCTGCCTAAAACATCAATTTTCTAGAGTTTCTGTGATTTAAAAAGCTTGTTTTAGCTACGGTTTACTATCAAAATGTCGATCACCCCTTGCCGACACCACTAACACGAACTCGGAACTGCAACTGTTGATAATGTCGAACACCGATATTCTGAAATGCAAAATCACGCCCCCTTTTGACCCATGGTAGCACTTGTTTTGTGGTGTAGCAGTCAGAAATGTCAATGTTCAGTGTTTTTTGTCGATATCTTGAGGAATCGGCATTACGGCTTTCGCATAAAGGAGTCGACAGTATGTACATTCAACGATGGGCGATCGATATTTTGATAGTAAACCTTCAGCTACATATTGTACTTATTTTACTTCCTGCACTGTAACAAAGTCATTTTTGAGTTTAAATTACCTGTTTAACTGTTGTAGGCTACACACTGAACTGTGATAGCCATTTATTTGCATTTAAAGTGTATTTTTGCTTGTATCTGCTTTATTTTCTGAAAAAAAACAAAAAATCAAAACAAAAAAGATATACTTGTTTTCCCACCCTTCTAAGCTAGCATAGTCCAGTTTTCAGGTTAGTGCTGAATTTAGGGCTGTGTTACAAGTTTCTGTGTTTGTCCATACGTTACTTGGATAGAAGGAAGTTTCTCTGTTCACTGTGAGAGAGGGAGCTTTGAGCAGCCAATCTGTCCCTGGAGGAGTGGTTTCAGCCCAGAAATTAGTAGTTTATTGGCCATTTTGGGCTAATTTCTATATCGTTCATTTTCCTGCTATAAAACCCGCATTTGCAAGGTTTTGCACACCGGACAGCGCCAGTTAGCTAGAGTACAACTATTCCCGGCTCCACAAAGTCTACTCTTCAATTTTTCCCTTGGAACTAGACAAACTTTCAACTTAAGCACTCAAACCATTCACTTCTCATACTGGCACTTGCTCAAAACTCATAGCAAGCACTAATAAACCTTAGCACTAGACCCCCCCCCCCATACTGTAGAAAAGAACAAGGCTCTCTATTCGACCATACTAGCCAATCAGTGAAACAGTTCACTGTACCTATCCTGGCATGTCCAAAGGACAGTTTCAGGTGTACTATCCAGTCCAACTGGTGAATCTGGGCATTTTGAGGCAATGTTACAATTGTCTCATATACACAGAAAATGCTCTCCTCCTTCCACCAAACACTAATACATGCGAGAGATGCAATCATACAGCCAAACTGGAGGCTAAGCTCTGTAAACCCAAGATTGGACCAGACAGTCAAGAGAAGAAGGGAATTACTTGCATCACACCACCAGTCTCACAAAGACCTATGAAACCAGCACCAGCAAAAAACACACATAAATACACGACAACATACTTGGAGGCTCTAAATAAAAATCTGCAAAAGCAATAGAGACCTCCAAAGCAGACATCTAAGCAACCTCCACCCCCCAACACAAACCTTGAAACATATACTTCACAAAACCAGTGCACCACACAATCAAAGCCCTTAAGTCAAAATAACATACCCAACACGCTAGTAATAGGTGACTCTATAGTCAGGCACACTGACGTCCCACTCACTAGGCTGAACAAGGAGAAGGTTACTGTTAGCTGCCTGTCAGGTGTCAGGATCCGCCACATAACACAAGCACTCAGGTCACTCCAGAACAAGTATAAATACGACTCTGTCATTGTCCATCTTGGTGTGAATGACCTGAGCTGTACCTCCCTGGACTACATGAAAAGAGACATGATCACATATCCCAGGCTGGTATGACCCTGAGTAGCATCCTGCCCTCACCAAGAATGATACCACTGTATAGAGAAAAAAAATTATCAATTTCAACAATTGGCTAAGCTTCTGGTGTCATTCAAAGGGGACCCAGTGTCTGTCAGCCTGGGATGACATGCTCGACAAGCCACACTGCTTCACTAGAGACGGCTTGCACCTGTCACCCTTAGGCTTTTAAATACTGGCCAAGGCTCTTGAACCTCCAAAGTGCCTTTTTTAGGCAAGGCTCAAAAGACAAACCCATTGCCGTAAATAGCACAAGTAACAAAAAACTAAGGGTAATGCTACTCAATGCCAGAAGTCTAAACCTCAAAATGCACGCACTCGAGGCACTCCTCAGTATGGAGAAAATCGATATATGTGCAGTAACAGAAACCTGGTTTAAGGCTCCAGACAGCACCCCAGCACTACCAGGCTACAACTCATACCATACATTTCGGCCACAAAACCCGGACTGAAATACAAAAGGTGGGGGACTATTCATATTCATCAAGGATACCCACACCTCCAGGTTAGTGGCACAGCACGATGATTCAGGGATCATCCACGTGCAACTAACAATGGGAAAAACTGCTGTTCAAATTATAGCTTGCTATAGATCACCTACCATGTCCCAGGACCCCCACTCTGCATTTCTGGAAACACTGGGAAACATAAAGGTCCTACCACACACCCTGATATTGGGTGATTTCAATTACCCAAACACTATTGGGAGAACTGCTTAAGTGCAAACTCCCTTGCCCAACATTTCCTAGAATTTATAAACTCAAACATCCTGGATCAACTGATCAACACTCCCACCAGAGGTGACAACATATTGGACCTGGTCATCACCAACATGGGCGACCGGTGTTCCACACAGGAGGTCAACCCCTCGCTGGTTAGATCTGACCATAAACTGCTCTGGATATCCACATTCTGCCACCACCCCTGGTCAAAGAAACCACCATGAAAAACTTTTCAAAAGCAAACTTCACGTTACTTAAGACCAAGGTGGCAAGTTTCAAAGCCCCCATGCTAAAGGATAACGCTGTCCAAGCTGCAAAATCCTTTACTAATGCACTCTGTGGGCACCTACAAGAATGCATGGATCGTGCTATCCCAAACAAAACCAAGACTCACTCCTTTAAGAAAAGGAAACCAGTCTGGTGGACCCCTGCCATAAACAAGCTATACAATAGAAGGAGGAAACTAGTACAGAAAAGAGTAAAATCCCAAGAAGGGAAGACATCCCTGATCAGTATCAGCAAGAAACTACGTTCCCTCATAAAATCATCCAAGGCTAGCTTCAAAACAAAAATTGCCATGGACTCCAAAGATACCCACAAGGCATTCTTTAGCTATGTCAAGAATCTAAGTGGCAATTCTCAGATCTGCTCGGAATTAGTGCAGAATGGCACAAAATACACTGAACTGACTGATATAGCCAATATCCTGGCAGATGGGTTCAGAGCAAACTTCACCCCCCCTCACCCCCAGAAAGGCCCATAACTATACCAGAAGAATGTAGTGCCCCTGAAATCACAGACACTCAGGTTAAAACAGCCCTCTCCAAAGCCAAAAACACAGCATCAACGGGACTGGATGGTGTCCCAGGCTGTGTCCTACATGAGCTCAAAGATGAACTAACCCCTCACCTAAACTCACTGTTTAAACTCAGCCTCTCCACAGGCTACATTCCCACAGAGTGGCACACAGCAATGGTTATTCCACTCCACAAAGGTGGAGTCACAACGGACCCCAGGAACTATCGCCCTATAAGCCTGACTAGCTTGGTCTGCAAAGCTATGGAGTGCATCATTGTGGATCTCATTAACAGAGACATTGGAAACCTCCGAACACTGGACCCTACCCAGTTCAGCTTTGTTAAGGGCAGATCATGCCTTCTAAACCTGGTGGACTTCTCAAGACAGTTGCCAAGGCTATAAACAAGGGAAAGGTGGTCCACACAGCCTACCTAGACCTTGCAAAGGCCTTCAACACCATTCCCCACTCAGGTATTATAGACAAGCTCACCAGCCCGAACATAAAACCCTACATCACGAGATGAGTTGCCAACTGGCTCATGGACAGAACCCACATGGTAAGAGTTGCGGGAGCTAGGTTTGACTCTAAACTGGTTACAAGTGGCGCTCCCCAGGGCTCAGTCCTAGGACCCCTCCTGTTCGGCATATACTTCTCAGAGGTACAGGCAAGCACAGGAGGACTATGGCTGACCAAGTTTGCAGACGACTGCAAACTAGGGGCTATAATTGACTCTCCAGCTGACACAGGCATCCTCCAAAAGAGTTCACTGAGACAGATACCTGGTGTCAAAACCATAGCCTCAAGCTAAATGTCAAAAAGTGCATAGTCATCCCCTTTGGAAAAACAAAGTACCCACAAACTGCCACATAGGTGGTAGCCCCTGAAATACAGAAGACGTAATAAGGGATCTGGCGGCCCAAGTAGATAGCAACCTCTCCTTTGATAATCACATTGCCAAAGTGGTTAGAAAATCCTTCTATGTGGCCCACCTAATCACAAAAGGGTCTGCATCCAGATCAAAGAGGTCTTTGGGCCCCTCTGTTCTTCACTCATCAGATCCACCATAGAGTACAATGCCCTATTTCGGATGTACCTTACAAGACACCTGCAACAACTGGAAAGACCACAGAAGTACCTCACCAAGAGGATCACTGGCCTCAAGCACATGCCTTATGCAGCTTGACTGAAGAAACTCCAGCTGTACTCGGTTGCATACCACCTACTCAGAGGTGATCTCTGCCTGACATACAAGGCCATGTCCAAAACAGAATTGATGGACATGCTCCACCTAAGGAAAACCATATCAAGCCTCATGCTCCAGGGATCTAAACCTCACCACAACAATAAATAGGATGTGTTGAAGGGATAGATTCCTGTCCCAGAGACTTCTCATGCTCTGGAACAAGATTCCAATCTACATTAGGCAGAGCTCCTCGCTAACCCTCTTCAAGAGAAACCTTGACGAGTGGATGGGAAACAGAAAGTTTACCCAGGGATCACTTCAGTGGCTCTGCTGGACAGAGGCACAGGGAACTAATCTAAGGGGGCGGTGAAAGCCAACACATTCCAGCTAGGCTTATAAATGTATTCAAGCAGATAGCCTAGTACCTACCTATGAACCTATGAACATGCATAACTGGCCTGGATTGTGGTATCAGTTACCTGTATGGTTGATGGTGACAGTGGTAACCATAACGTGGTACATGGGACATATACCGATTGTACCTTGGTGTAATGACAGTGTACACAGCACCCACATCCCCCAGTAGATATTGTACTCCCTGAAACTCATGGTGACACTCTGACATATCCACCATCACACATTGGCCATGACTGTGATACAACCCATTGTATATCCCAACAGTGGTGCTACAGGGATATGCATCTAATCCACATGCCACATGCATAGTAGGGTGTTGCTTTGTCATGCCTCACCTATGGGCAGCAACAACACTATCTGTACTACTGTGTGGCAATGGGTATTGTAATAGGAGTATGTGACTTTGGAATGCTGTACCCTACAGATATACGGACATGTACACATACACACACTTGCCAGAACACAATGGGTATCCCATGCCTATCAACCCATTTACACAACACTGTTGTGCTTGTACTGCAAGGCTTGTGTAGCCAGTATGGAGAGGAGCTTAATAGGGTACATGTAATGTCCCATACAGCAGCAGCCACAACTATGGTAATGGATGTTGCAGTGGTTGTGAAGGCCCTCATGGAATTCCCAAGTACAGGTGTGCTAACACACAGACACTGCTATACTCAATCATGCACACATACACATGTGTCAGTACTGGGATGCATCTCTGCAGGTGATCATAGCTGTGTACCTAGCTATTGTCCAAGGAGAGATGTTTTTTTTTTAGGGGTTGTGTGTACAGTGGTATCCTGCCACCTACCATGTGGCAGCAAGCAATCTGTCGACAAACACTACTGTGGTGACCCTCAGGGTGAGAGTGACATGCATCAGCCAATCCTCCATGTGTTTCCTGATCATGGCTGCTGAGGTGATCAGGTTGACATGTATGCAACATGCATTATAACACATGGTTAGTGTCTGTGATGGAGACCTGTACCCAAGCATGTTCTGTTGACTGTGGTAGTGTTATGTAGGTACCCATGGCATGTGGTGTGTACAGGGTGATAGCTCCTATATGTGCCATTTCTTACACAGCTGGGAAGACATGTCAGTGTCAATCAAGCTTAGGTTGTCTGCACATATCCCAGCTGGATATCTGCCATCTGCACATCTGTACAGGGACTGACAGTCATCAGCTTGGCAAGTAGCTATGCAGTAGGATGAATGTGTTGTCAGACAGACGTTTGATAACAATATGCATGCCATAACTACATGTTAGAAGCCCTCACTAACATGTGCTGTACAGACAGTAGTCTACAGTTACATTCCACATGTCGGATAATTACCCAGTAGGGGTTATATACTGTGACACAGCTCACACACGATGGATACAACAGGAAGACCTGAGAGTCCAGCTATGCCTGCAGGTGTGCCTGTTGTCAGTACTACATTTAGCACTCTACTCTTGCCTGTGTAAGCACTGGCAACAGTAGTACCGCTATGATACACAACATGCCAGTGTGACAGCACATACCCTGTGCTACTACCCCTGTATGTAACACATTCACATGGATAACAGTGCTGTACAGGCCTCATATATGTCTTTGGCCCACACATGACACTCAGACTCATTGCTACTATAATGACAGCACATAGGCGCATGTATTGTACATGGCATTATATACACTTATTACAGATGTCATTACCCAGCTATGTTATTAGACTGGGTGGTGTGAACTGGTTACCAGGGCTAAGCCATGCTTAGCAGGTATCAACATTGCTGCAATATAATAGCTAGGCTGATTTGTGCACTGGTAAGCGAAGTCTACATTGTGTAAGCGCTCGTACGTTTACCCATAGCTTAGCACCACTTAGCTTCACAGAAACCTGTGCCAACACACTTGAAGCTGCTCAAAACCACCTTAACCACTCTGTATCCGACAGCCCTTGTTCTGCCCATCAACAAAATGAACAGCCCTTGCAGGTCTTGAACCCAGGACCCTGCACACTACAGTCACAACACTTAACCACTATGAAGACAGCTGTTGTTTTTCCAATATATCTGTCAATACACATATTGATTAGTATTGAACAATTGCCTTTACTTCCACAATTGTGTAGTACTTGTTATTAATATGACTATTGCATCACATATGTTGTTTTATCATAATGTACACATAGCAGATACATACGGTGAGATACATCTGGGAGGGTATACACAACCGTCACGTTTACATGACAAGAATATGAGTATATACATATAATAGGTTGATATATGTCTACATGTACATAAACATGTATATTCATATATATGTCTGTATACGGATTCACTTCATAACACTGAAATATCAAAACACTGACAATGAAAACGCTTCATAATATAGAAGACCAAAACACTGAAACTTCAAAACACTGAAAACTCAAAACACTGAAACTCAAAACACTGAAAACACATATCATACATATACTGACTTTAAACAACATAAATCATAGCACTTTCTACCAAGTGTAACTACACTAAGTGCAATCTTGGAGTTGATATATTTAAGTAGCAGGGGGTGTGGGGGGTGCAGGGAGGCTTGCCCCCCTGCATACACTTGGTAGAAAGTGCTATGATTTATGTTGTTTAAACTCAGTATATGTATGATATGTGTTTTCAGTGTTTTGAGTTTCAGTGTTTTGAGTTTTCAAGATTTTGAAGTTTCACTGTTTTGGTTTCAGTGTTTTGAGTTTCAGTGTTTTGATATTTCAGTGTTACGAAGTGAATCCCTGTATACACATCTGTATAGTGCAACATATATATGGCCATGTGTACATCTCTTTGTATGTATGTATGTATGTATATATATATATATATATATATATATATATATATATATATATATATATATACATATATATATATATATATGTATGTATATATATATATATATATATATATATATATATATATATATATATATATATATATATACACACACACACACACACATATATATATATATATATATATATATATATATATATATATATATATACATACATATATATATATATATATATATATATATATATATATATAAATATATATGCACATCCTATGTGTACAGATATGCCTGTTTATGTAGATATATATGTAGATATCTGTAACTATATGTGCATACATATCTATTCTGATATACCTATTACTGTCAATATATATGTAGATATCCATAAGTATATGTGCATATGTATCTCTAGCTGTATATGTGTAGACATATATTGCTGTGTATATGTATTTATCTGAGAGTTTATATATATAAATATATATATATATATATATATATATATATATATATATATATATATATATATATATATATATATATATATATATGTACATATACATATCCATCTATGTATGTCGATATGTAAATGTGTATATATCTATATAGATATATAGATAATTATATGTACATATATGTTCACCATATGTCCTGAACATGGAGTAGAGCCCTACCTCAGCCCCAATAGTCCCAACCTCCTAGTGCAAGGGGATGTCAGGTATGTATTGCAGGTATATATGTAGACTATTGCTACTGTGATAGGGGTTGTCTTCACAGACATGTTGTGTGTGGGAGCTCACATCTGCTTTTAACATGTGCGCCATAAGCCTCTGACAGACATCCTAAGGACATCATAGTACAGTACCACTGCTAGCACAGTAATGATCCTGTGGACTACAGCAGAGATATGGCCAATAAATGTGGACAGTCTGACACACTCTGGTAAGTCCAGAGGTATACACAGAACCTTTTAGTGCAAGACATGTAGACCAACCCTGACAATGTGGATGTTAACAGCCATGTAGATGGGTATATCACATAAATACTGGTATGCATTTGCCCCCATAGGTTATGCATTCACACACCCCTGTCTGTCCTGATACATAATAACCACTGGTACATAGGTGCCATGGCCGCATACTACCCACTATTTAGTGACATACATCTGTACAGCATCCCACTGCTTTGTCTGACATACATAACTTTTATGGTGGCCTGGCAGCAGTACATCTGGCAAGTATCTGGACATAACATCACATTGGGTAGATACACTAAGCTGGTAGGCATGTAATAAAGGACTGTGCAGGCTACAGATATATGCATACACATATATTGGGCCACTATACAGTGTGGTCTGATGCCTGTCTGTGGTATGGGACATGTGTGTGTTTGGCCCTACAAACATGTAATCTGGTAGGGTAACATACAGTGGAGCAGCATGTAACATCAGATAGAACAGAACCAAGAACAATGACATCTACCACAGTCTGTACACAGGCCAAGATACATATTCACAATACACACACTGTTGACAGTCACCATAAGTACACAGACCTCAGTACTGTACACAAAACCACAGAATGCCCAGGTTATGTCCCCAAATATAACCCCTACTATACATAACATGTGTAGCAGTCTGATATCTCACTAGCTTGTTATCAGATATGATGTCAATAAATTATGGTGTACAGAACATATGCACCTCTTACTGCATGACATATGTACAAAGGTTGACAAAGTTGTGGCTGGAGGCACAAACACAGTGCCAATATTGACATGTTGCTGTGATAACCTCATACATTTACTGTTGTAACAGGGTTTGTTGTGACATATGTGCTATGAGGGATATGAAGTCAGTAACTCTCATGTCTGTCACCATGTACTGACTGCAATCCTCATACTATGCTTCTGCAGTTCACAGATAGGTGCTCTGTGAGTAATACAAGAAACAAAACGCACCACACACTGCCCAGTCTGCAGATGACCCTACCGATGGGGCTTTCCTCAGAAACATAGCACTGTCATGACAGGTATTAAAACATGTAGGGCAGCCACATCCACACCCACCCTGTTAAACCAGCATTACTCCAAATGCAGAATAGCAACACCTACATTCTGTAGTCATGCCAGGCACATCCTCCTCTTGTGTGTTGGCCTGTTTCTACAGTATATGTTGTTAGAGGTAAATCCCCAATCCATCTGTGATGCTTTTTGACAAACAACAGATCTAGGTCCTACTCACAGTGAATGAAAAGGCCCAACACCAACATGATGTTCTTAGATATTGGAGTGTGTTTCCATGCAATTGGTAATGGGAATGTTACCCCAGCTGTTCCACATGCAATCAGCTAGAGGAGGGCTGCAATTCATGCAGAGGCCATCAGTTGATCATGAGCATCACTTACAAAACACATGCTGTTGCCTAAGCAAAACAGGTGTAGTTCTCCACGTCCACCAGAGAAGGAGGGAGGGAGGCAGACAGAGGCAATGATAAGTCAGGGAGGGGGTGGGAGAGTAAAACCTAAACATGTTTGTGTCACACACCTACCAGTACAGTGTATCAAACCCCTGACTGGCTATGTAACGCTATCATATGGCTATGCAATTATTGGATGCACCACATAGCTTATACTTATTGATTTTTATTTATTTATTTTACATTTGTTAACCGGGCTAGTCCAACTGGATATATTTCCATTTTCAGCAGAGGTCCGGGGAGAAAAGCTCCAACAGTATCATACAAAAAGATTATCATGCACAAATATAAAAGAAAATAATGTTAGAAATAATCAGAGAGCATTAGTTAAAAAGATTTATACTATTTGTAAAACACAATATCTAAAAGGATAAGAAACTCTTACATTAAGACATGTGAGGTAGTTTACAATACATTCACAGTTTAATTCATCTCCTAGTTGTAACAATAATTTAAAACAAATACTACTTCCTAAGGGGTAAGCAGTATTAATTGGCGAAGGGAGACAGTATAGAGATAAGGCAATAGAGAAAGCAGAAGATTAGTCAGAGTAACAGCAAGGGCATAACCAGTGTGTTTTAAGATGTATCTTGAGCCTTTCTTTAAAGAGCGGAAAGGAGGGAAGTAAAGTTAGATCTGATGGCAACAAGTTCCAATATTTCCCAGCGGTATTAGAAAACAAGGAGTCACCTGCCAAGTTATTAGACTTGCTAATGCTAGCCAGTAGTTTAGTGGAAGAGCGTAAGGAATTGAGGTTTGTATAGGGGGTAATAAGGTTAGAAAGTATCGGTGTGTTGTTAGGTTGGTAGAATATCCTATGAACAATGGTAACTTGGGAAAGTATCAAGATGTTTTTTAGTTCAAGCCAGTCTAGCTGCTGAAGGTTCAGACAGTGATGAGTTCTAAATGGGTTCCCAGTGGCAAATCTGGCAATATTGTTATAGGAGTTGGCTAGTTTAGAGAGATTATTTTTCTTTAGGTTAGTGTATATGGGGGAAGCATAAAGAAGAGTTGAAATTAGATGGGAGTGGGCAATTGTAGTTCTGGCTGTTGGTGTTAAGAAGGGTTTTATTTTATATAGGGAGCCCAGTTTTCTATTTACGGTTTTTATAGTGTTATTTATATGGTTATTAAAGGTAAAGTTATTGTCAATTGTGATTCCTAACAGTTTGGTGGTAGAGTCGGGGGTTATAAGGGTGCCATTATTCGATTTGATAGAGAAATTTATAGGGGGGACTTACTGTTAGGTGTGAAGAGTAAGATCTTGGTTTTTTTGACGTTCAAAAGGAGGCAGCATTTCAAGAACTAAGCCTCGACTGTTTTAAATACTGTCTGGGTTAGAGATTGTAGTTCAGATGTGGAGTTGGCAGAACATATGAACATGGAATCATCTGCATATTGTTTGCAGGTAGCTTGAGGGATTGCTAAGTGAAGGTCGTTGATGAATAAAGAGAATAGAAGTGGACCTAGAATGGAGCCCTGTGGGACTCTGAGGGAGACAGGCAGGTGGGAAGATAGTTTATTCTCCCAGAGGACTGCTTGTTGCCTATTGTTGAGGTAGGACTTGAACCAGAGAACAGCCTTGGTGTCTAGAGAAAGGGATTTAAGAGTTTTTATGAGCAGGGGGTGGTTGACCATGCAAAGGCTTTTGACAGATCAATAAAGAGTGCTGATGAGAGGATGTTGTTATTACGGTTTTTATTGATGAAGTCGGTGAAAGATAGGAGAGCTGTGGTGGTACTATGAAATGGCCTGAAGCCATGCTGACAGTTAGCTAGTATATTATGTTGGGTTAAGTGGTTTATTAGTTGATGGTGGATGCATTTTTCATAACTTATGCTAGTGATAAGAGAGCTATAGGCCTATAGTTGGAAAAATCATAGGAGTTACCGCCTTTATATAAGTGGATAATATGGGAAATTTTCCAGATATCGGGAATGGTTCCTTCATTTATGGTTCTGTTTACAAGGATGGATACAGGATAAGCAACTGCTTCAGCTGCTTTTTGCAGGTGTTCAGATGGAACTTGGTCAGCAGGGGGGGTACACGGCTTAAGGTTTTGGATAAGTTTTTGGATGTACGAGGTAGCGATGGGTTGTATTTGGAATGTAGGGAGAGTATCAGGTAAAGACGTAGGGAGATTAGAGTAGTTTGAGGAAAGTTGACAGGCTAGAGATTTTATGGTGTCTGTGAAGAAGACATTGAAGGCATTGGCAGTTTGATGGGAGGTATTGTTATCCACCCCTAGAGGGGGTGGTGTGCTAGAGTGCCCTGGGTGTAGGAGTCTATTTAAGCTAGACCAGAACTTTTGTGGATTGTTATGGTGAGATTGCTGTAGTTTGCAATAGTTTTTTTATCAGTGAGTATTGCTTTTTTTGTAATATTTCTCAACTGTCTAAATGTTTGTTGCTCAGAGATATTTTTGTATGCTCTCCACTTAGCCCAAGATTTATTCCTAAGCAATATTTGTTGTCTAGTTTCTTTTGAAAGCCAGGGGACTGGTTTGGACTTTATTCTGATGGACCGTTTAGGTGCATGCTTATCAAGGATAGTTAAGAATTTAGAGCTGAAATATTTAACAGCCTCCTCAAGAGGGAGAGTTTTTAGTGGGTTCCAGTTACAGGCATTAAGTTCATTTTAGAATACTACAGGGTTAAAGTGTTTGTTGGTTCGTGAGATCCTATAAGTGGGGGTGTTAGGGATGTCATTCTTTTTTCTTATAATATAAGTTAACGTATGATCACTTAAGTCATCTGGTAGAGTTCCTATCTTGTAAATTTGTTGTTGTTTATTAATAAGTATCCAATCCAAGATACTCTCTTTGTTGTTAGGTTTGTTAAGTCTAGTGGTGGTGGTAATTGTTTGACTAAAGCCACGAAGATTAATATGTGATGAAGGATTATCTATGTTTACACATTTCCAGTCAGTATTAAAGTCTCCTAATATAATTGTTTCTTATGGGTAAGTAGTGGATACCCAGCTTAAAATGTCCTCTACAGTAGTACTATTATTACCAGGAAGTAAGTAGATACAGATGATATATAGGGCTTTGCTGGGATTAAGTTGAAGTTGGGAGATAAGGACTTTGGCTTTACTATCTTGAGGTAGGTTATAAGGTATAGAGGAGATACGTTTTAAGTGGTCGAGTCTCAATATATCGTAATCTGGGGGGATTATTTCATTGTCTTCAGTTCAAGGTTTTAACCAGGTTTCTGTGAGACAGAAGATATCAAAGGAATGAAGATCAAGGAGGGCATGCAGATGGGCAATTTTGTTATTAATACTGCGGATATTGAGATGACCTATAAGTAAGGAATTAGAGAGACTGGTTTGGGTTGTTAGGGTGGAGGGAGTGGTACAAAGAGTTGTTAATGTGGGGACATTAGTTGGGCCTGGGTTAGGGTGGATGTCACCGTCTTTTAAGGTGGGTGTTTTTAGGCCAGAAACTGGGTAGTTAATGAAGCTGGTTAGATATTTCAGCTTCCTTACAGTGGTGTGATTGAATTTGATATGTGTGAGTCGATGGTACTTTGCTAGCAAGTAGCAGGGTGTGGATGTGGTATTTATTTGAAAATGGGTAAGGGTATAATTTTGTATATCAGTTTGTTTAGGAGAGTAGTTGAAGTGGTAATAATTCAATTTTTCAATGGAGGTGAGGAGATAGGCAGAGGTGAGGACAGGTATGAGAGTAGCTATGAATATTAACTTGGTTAGGATAGGTTTTGTTGTTGTAGACATATTGTTAGGGTTACCTATACTGCTACGGCAGGACCTGGGCTAGGATAAGACAAAATGATGTATGGGTTTTGAAGAGTACTTTGAGAAGAAGAAGTGGTAAAGGTAATGAAATAAGATTAAGTATTTTAAGAGGAGGTACTGGATGAAATGAGAAGGAGAAAGGTAGATAGGAGGGGTGTGGTTAAATTAGTTAGATTGGTTGAAGCATATGATTGGAAGGTTGGGAGAGAGGGTGTGGTTAAGAAAGTATAAGTCTAGGGCCCCTGGGGGTGGATGGAAATTGGGGGTAGGGTAGGGGAGTGGAGTGAGCCTGCAGGGTAAACAGAGTGGGCAGAGCTGAGAGGTAATCAGTTATACAGTGAGACTGTGATCTACAAGGCTTTGGGTAGGTACGTGGCACTTTCTGTAACTACTTTTCTTAAAAACATGCAAAGGGTGTCCTTTTGGTCTAGGTGTGTAGGGGAGAAGGTATTATTAATGAGTCCTATATCAGGAGTATTTAATGACAGTAGATTAAGCTGTCTATGTTATCTACTTATATGAAACCAAAAAGCAAAAAACTGATAAACGTATAAAAAGAAAAAACTGAGGTTTTTTAGAAAATGAAAATGAATGAAAAAATGAATGAATTTTCGATTTTGGTATAAATGATTTTTGCAGTTGGTTAGTTAAAACAAAGAAATATTAACCAACAGCATGAATTTTGTAGTTGGATGGTTAAAACAAAGAATGCAAAGCAACAGTACTTTGAATGTATAGCTGAGCCTCAAGTATTTTACCTCAAAGTAATTGGTCTAATTTGAATTAATTGAATGATGGCTTGAGTGATTAACTTGGGGGCTTGGTTTTAAACTTTTATATAAAAGGTTTAATGTTTTATTGTAAGTTTGTCTGAAGAAGTGCAAGCATTTATTGCATGAAAGCGCTAAACAAACTGAGTAAAAGGATTTTTCCACAACCTTGACTGGCGTGATTTGTAACCTCCGTTTTTTTCTTTTTATCTACTTATATGACTAAAAAGGTTAATTCCTTTTTAATACCATTCTGGGGTGGGGAGTGATATCTAGAAGTAATGTTCCAACTGGGATAATTGGAAAAGGTTGTTCAGCAGAGCTGGTTGAGTTCGGCTAGCAGTAAAATACAGCTTTACATGCCTTATGTTCTGCTGCCCTCTAGTGGTCTATGTAGGGAATTACACTATTTCACTAAGCTAGTTAGGCGGTAAGGAGGAAAAGTAAGAAAGGGATGGATGGCTTCGGGGTAGGTCCGCAGGTGTGCTGGCCCTTACAAATAGGTTTAGCAAAAGCACTCACTATTATATAGTTAAATTTCTAAAAACTGTAGGTTATCACCTACACTGTGAAGCTGAGCGAAGCACATCTAGGTAGTCCACATAAGGTTACAGGATGGGTATTCTTTTCAGTTCAGCTGGGATTTATTTTATATTGCTACGTGGCTGATAGGGGGACAGTCTGTGTCTCAGCACAAGGCTTTTAAGCTGAAAAAGAGACAGAGAGACATAAATACATAATGGCAACTAGGTTAAAGTTTTCACAGGAGTGGGAGGTGAAATGGTGGGGAGGAGTGCAAGTCAATGGCTGAGTGGAGTGTTAGAAGCAGTACAGTTTAGACACAGGTAATCAACATATAGAGTCCTGAACACCTAATTGTGAGGTACATAAAAAAGCAATAGCCCACTACAGTCTCCTTCCAGTAATTTGTACTTACTATAAAAGCTTAGATAAGATAATAAAACTAAGCAGATTAACAGCTGGTACAACTTTCACAGCAACGTAAATGCTATATTCAGCTAGAACATTTCTTGAGGACTGGAGCACATATTACACAGAATATCAGCCTATGCAATTTCTAAAACAACTAGATTGATAAACATCAACAGGAACATACATGTGGTAAGGAGTGTTGGGGTAATTTCTTATAGCTAGGTGATTTATACAGGCTAAAACTCTACAGAATTGTCAGCAAGTATGTTTCACATCAGACATAATATGATAAGCTCTACAGAAAACAGCATCCGTTAACTGTGTGTCCCAGTTGCAGCAAGCAGGTCAATAAATAGCCCTGATAGCAAAAATCTGCATTTTTGCACCTGGGAAAAGTATCCAGTGACTGAAATAGGTGACAGTGTCAGCGCTCTGTGCCTGAGCACATTTAAAGTAGGCTGTAAGCAAATGTACAGTAAACCTCACTGGATAACAAGTAAAGTAGCTGCCGTGGAGGAAAACTCCCTCTATATCTTATTAAGAGTTTTACAGTGCTGTCCACTTGCCAGGGCACAAAATAGATGCGCAACTGGTTCAAACCTCAGCGAGTGATGCTATGCTAAATAAATCAGCTTTTGAACAGCTGGTCAAACGAACTACAATCTCTCAGTGTAGTAAAAGCTGCTCTGATAATACAGAAAGTACAGTAGTTACCCTCAATGCAGATGGCACACCACATGGGAGAACATGCACAGAGCCTAGGTAGCATAGCGTTAACTGTAACAAAGTTATCACAGATATAATAAGACTGAGCCTGCTCAGCTATTAGAAAGTTTATCAAATCAAAAACAAATACACACAATAAAACACAGCAGTACAAAGAACACACTTATGGACCACACACCACACGGAGGACTGAGGGGTTGATCTGCTAGAGAGAAGGGATTTAAAAATGGCGCCACAAG
Organism: Protopterus annectens; assembly: GCF_019279795.1. NCBI lineage: Eukaryota > Metazoa > Chordata > Ceratodontiformes > Protopteridae > Protopterus > Protopterus annectens. Next base: position 966,461,400 of record NC_056748.1, read on the forward strand.
TCCTAACCTATATTTGTAGGTTTGGCTTAGATAATAGGGAGGGCAGGGGGTGAGCGCAGAGATGTACCGGGGCAGTGGAGAGGGGAAAGGAAATACAAGCTGCCTAGAAGGATGGGTCTGATCTGTTAGCAGGAAGAGGATTCCAGAGTGCAACTAAGGAGTTGCGTAGTAGGTGGAGAGCTGAGAAGTAATCAGTTATACAGTGAGACTGTGATCTACAAGGCTTTGGGTAGGTACGTGGTACTTTCTGTAACTACTTTTCTTAAATACATGCAAAGGGTGTTCTTTTGGTCTAGGTGTGTAGGGGAGAAGGTATTATTAATGAGTCCTGTAGCAGGAGTATTTAATGACAGTAGATTAAGCTGTCTAGGTTATCTACTTATATGACTAAAAGGTTAATTCCTTTTTAATACCTTTCTGGGGGTGGGGGGTGATATCTAGAAGTAATGTTCCAACTGGGATAATTGGAAAAGGTTGTTCAGCAGAGCTGGTGGAGTTCGGCTAGCAGTAAAATACAGCTTTACATGCCTTATGTTCTGCTGCCCTCTAGTGCCTATGTAGGGAATTACACTATTTCACTAAGCTAGTTAAGAGGTAAGGAGGAAAAGTAAGAAAGGGATGGACAGCCTCGCGGTAGGTCCGCAGGTGTGCTGGCCCTTACAAATAGGTTTACCAAAAGCACTCACTATTATATAGTTTAATTTCTAAAACTGTAGGTTATCACCTACACTGTGAGGCTGAGCGAAGCACGTCTAGGTAGTCCACGTAAGGCTTACAGGTTGGGTATTCTTTTCAGTTCAGCTGGGATTTCTTTTATCTTGCTAAGTGGCTGATAGGGGGACAGCCTGTGTCTCAGCGCAAGGCTTTTAAGGGACCACACACCACAAGGACGACCGAGGGGTTGTTCTGCTAGAGAGAAGGGATTTAAAAATCCATTTTATATGTTGAAAAGCTCTCCAAACATTTATGTGATGGGGAGTGACATCTGTAACAGTGATATGGTAATGATACAGTAGGTGTAGCTCATGTGCCTGTCTGCATGAACAGGTGTCAGCGTCAACACAGCCACACTCTCTCAGGGGCCTACACACATTGACACACTTAGCAGAGTCAGGAATACATGTTCTCAGTAGTTAGTTTATCACAATGCAGTACTGTGCAGGTATCATATACACCACAGGGCTTATCCGGAGGTTATATGGGCAAAGGGTATGTGGAGGTGTCTGACATCAGACAGCATGCTTCAGTATGCCATTGAGAGTTGTAGTGAATGTGAATGTGGTCAAAAGTATCATACACCACACACACAGACACATGGTGCCAGTACTGACATGCATGGGTGCATTGCTTCACAGGTGTGTAGTGGTTGACTGTGCCAGAAGGCTACACAAGGCTAGATGATGGGTATACCTTGGCATCAGGCCACATGACAATGGATTGCAGTGTGGCTCAGGGGTGTAGTGTCTGGATTGGCCCACACAGGTGGGTATTGTATTCACCTTCCAGTCACCTGGGTAACTATTGTGTGTGGCCATTGTTGTGCATTGCTTGCCATGTATGTGTTCTTTAGTCCATGACATGGATGGTGTCTGGGATGTGCACACATCCCACATGCATGTACAGTGACATGTGGAACTGTACCTGGGGTACATGGCTCATGTTGTATACACAGATTGTTATCATCAGATGTGCCAGTCCTGGCCTCATGTGGCAGGAACTGGTAATGGACAGCAGGTTGACCCTGCACCTACATTGATAGCATGATACAGGTATTCCCTGGTGTCAGTGGCATCTGTCCATGCAGGGCATGTGTTTAAAGCATGGTATGGCCTTTGTGGGTCACATTTGATGGCACCACAGGTGTTTCAGGTGTCCAGTGGGGAACATAGTGAAGGCGCACTGTCTGCATTTACATGCCTATTGTACTGATGGACAGGGTGCCATGGCCTCTGTAGTCCACTGCAGTCACACCATGGTTACTATCTGTGGGCAATAAGCAGGGTACTACCAACATAGCAGTTGTTGCCTAGCCAAGTGTGTTTGTGTATGAGACATGCTTTGAGAGTATTTTCTGGGTAATACAAGGGTTGCTAACTTTGTTCACCAGGCCTTGATGTCACATGTAGGGGTGTGGATTGGCACCTCAGCCTATCAGGTATTTCACATCTGTTATCCTTGTAAGGTGGACATTGTGACATATAATAGGGCCACCATATAAGAAATTTGCAAAACCTGCTCCACAATGAGCGCAGTTGTTACACACTCACAGTTACCTCCCCACATGGTACAAATGACGCACACACCTGCCATGTCTAGGATTAGAACTCCTATCTACCCAGTTTATTACACTACAGCATTACACAGTTATAGGATACGCCCCAGAGATTACTGGAGTACTTTTTCCCCAAAGGTGTATTTCACAGTGAATGACATCAGCAGGCTTGCCAAAGTAGGGCATTTGAATTGTAGTGAGTGTGACTAGCCTAAAAAACATTGCTCCCTACACAGACATAGAAACACACACACAAGCATCCACATTTGCCATGTGTAGGAATAGAACCTCTACCAAAGTACTATATCACACTACAGCATTACACTGTTATAGGATGCACCACGGAGATTACTGGGCTGCATTTTTCCCAAAGGTGTATTTCACAGTGAATGACATCAGCAGCCTTGCCAAAGTAGGGCATTTGATCTGTAGTGAGTGTGACTAGCCTACAATGAATTACTCCCTACACAAACAAAGAAACACACACACAAACACCCACACTTGCCAAGTGTGGGATTAGAACCCCTAACACAGTACTATATCACACTATAGCATTACACTGCTATAGGACGCACTACAGAGATTACTGGGCTACATCTTTCCCAAAGGTGTATTTCACATTGAATGACATCAGCAGCCTTGTCAAAGTGGGACATTTGAATTGTAGTGTGCGTGACTAGCCTAAATAGGATTGTTTCCTACACAGACACCCAATTACTGTGTCTGGAATTAGAACTCCTATCTAACTAGTTTATTATTCTACAGCACGACTCAGTTATAGGATACACCACGGAGATTACTGAGCTATACCTTTCCCAAAGGTGTATTTCACAGTGAATGACATCAGCAGCCTTGCTAAAGTAAGGCATTTGAATTGTAGTGAGTGTGACTAGCCTAAAAAGCATTGCTCCCTATACAGACAGAGATACACACACAGTTGTGACGTCTGGGATTAGAACTCATACTTAATTAAGTTATCACACTACAGCATTATGCAATCTTAGGATGCGCCACAGAGATTACAAGGTTATTCCATTCCCAAAGGTGTATTTCCAAGTGGATGACATCAGCAGCCTTGTCATAGTAGGGCTATGGGGAGGGCAGTGTGTGTGTGCATGGACCATAACCCATTCATCTAGAGGTTGACACACCACATGCAGGCACACGCAGAGTTATATTCTGCAGGTACGTGTATACAACTGCTAGATGTCTACTGCCTTGTACAGTCATGTTGCACAGCTAGCACTTGCACCTCATAGTCTGTAATGCTGACAGATACCAGTGGATAATTTCTACAGTGAGTGACATTTACACATCATGTGGTTGTAGCCTTTTGGCTGTGTGCTGGGTGGGGCAGGCCTCATGATGGAGGGCTCTTTATCACAGTCAATCTCTTCCACACATCTATGTATGTCTACGTTTGGCATATTATAGTGTGTTGTCCTTGGATATATGTATGTATTCCTATCCAGTGTGTGTGTGCAAAGCATGACTGGTGCATACTGAGGAGTGTATGCACTAACACCTGCAACTGTCAGATATGTATGGTCTACTGTTGTTTGCAGACATGGGCTTCATTTGTTTAAGTGTGTGAGCATGCCCAGTATGGCCTTCTTTATTGAATGTGTGGATCCATCCCAGGTAGTTTGTACTCCAGTGCAGACCTTTGTGTTGCACACCTACATATAGCAAACTGTTTCTGCAGGGTATCCATAGATCATTTGGCAATATGGTGTCAAACTGTGCAAGGGATAGTGTATACTGTAGGTGATTGTGTCTGTGCTGCTTCTGCTACATGGTACTGGTGTTAGCAGAGCTATTCAGACATGTGTACTGTTATATACTGTGATATTTTATGTCCTCAAGTACTGTCAGGTGGACATTCTTGCTCACAGTGATGTCCTGGGGTACAAGGGTGAATGCAGCTGTGTCCGGTATTGTGGGCAAATGCCTACATATTGATGGTAAGATATGCCATTCTGGAGGGGGAGCTGCAGACACTTGCTGCTGGGTCTGTGTATCTGGTTCAGCACCTTGGTACAGTGCTGGCAGAGGATCCTATACTTGTACATCCATCGACATAACAGTATGGCCTTATCTTGCTGTGGCAATACCTCACAGCTGTACAGATTCACACAGGTTACCCAGAGGCAGGGGCCATAAGTCAGGACATTACTCCTATTGTGGTGTATGGGCAGATTTGTAGCCACCCATTTATGTGTTTGCAGCCAGGGGTAGCATGTGCACACAGCTGTGTGTCAGACCTTGCACATTCCATGCTGCCCATGCTCCCACCTCCCTCTATTATTCTATCCTCTTCCATACATTATGCATACATTCTCTGATACTTTCCTTAAGGTTATCATCTCATCAAAGCTGTGTTTTGGTTTTAGTCCACAGTTCATGCAGTGGGACATGGTGGAGATGCTACTGTGGTTTGTCCACATGGCCTTACATATGGCTTATGTGGAGTGTGTTATGTTGTTATTTGGGTGTCCATGACATAACATGCATTGTCAGTATGTGTGAGACACAAGCCTTTGGCAGAGGCCTGTAGGCCATTTGGTGGTGATGCAGGCCAGCTGTACCAGGCCGTTGCATTCTGGCAGTCCTACAGTCCCAGACCACCATACAGTATATTCCCCTGGGGTGACAGGATAGGTGTGATAGGTGTTCATGCCAATACTTTCAATCAGTATTGAGCAGATGGTGTGGATGCTGGCAGGTTGCTACCTACAGCTAAGGACACACCTGCATGGGACACCTGCACTGCATGCTGCATTCTTTCACGATTGCCATATATAGGTGGGCGTCATATTGTACCCATTCCCAACAGCAGGGATACGACCAGAGAAGTACCTGTGGGTGGTGTTTAGGTGAGCTGGGTGCATGTGTGCTATAGACACTACTTGCATCTGACGCACAGATATGCATGGGGCATTCCAGTTATGCTGGCATGTGCAGGTACATCAGCTGTTTCCCAATACATCAGTCCTATCACCTTTGTGATCTGCAAGTGTCTGGCAGACGACACCAGTATTCCCTACTACAGGCCCAGATAATGTGATGCATACCTGTATGTACAGTTTCAAGGGTGTGTCCATTTCACAGTTACACATTATATACTGTATGTCTGGGGTACTTTTCCCCATGTACCGCTTGTATATCTAGACCAACAGCCATGCCATGTCAATCTTTCAGATGGTGACACATATTACCACCATACATTTACAGTGGCTTACTGCTAGCATGTGTTATACTGGTGGGAATTGTCTTTGGCACTGCAGCTGTAAGGACTTGGCCCTGTCATCAGCAGTAGTGGGCAATGGCCACCAGGTCATACCTCAACATGCAAACATACTGACCACTCTCGCACAATATGAAACACACACCAACCTAACACACACATACCTGCGTATTGTACAAATGCTACAATCTATCCTGCTTCCTTGGCCACCTGTGGGCATCTGTGCTCCACTGGTATTATGCCTACACATACATGTTACTACATTTCTACATAGAATTGGGGGGGGTCACACCTGACTGTTACTATATGTCTACATAGGATATGTGGGAAGGCACACCTGATTGTTTCTACATTGCTGCACAGGATTGGAGGGTCACATCTGACTGTTACTACATTTCTACATAGGATTGGGGGGGGCACACCTGACTGTTACAATGTGTGCACATTGGATTGGGGGGCACAACAGACCATTACTACATTTCTAAATAGGATTGGGGGGGCACACCTGACTGTTACTACATGTCTAAGTAGGGTTTGGGGGCACACATTCAGCCACTCGATTCCCTTGCATGCTCACATCCATACCATAGATACAAGTAACAACACATACTACTCCAACCAGCAATTGGTAAGGAGAATGACTTACCTTGTGGGTGTGCCAGTATTGAGGATGGTTCTGGGGGCTGCCTATGTCGAATGCACATAGTACACTCCCTATACATGGTTGAGCACAAGTAGTGTCATGTTTGGCATCCCTTTTACTGTATGTGTGAGTCAGAGAGAGGTGTCATTCCCTGGGTCCCTACTGTGTCAGTGTATGTGCTATGCATTGCCTCTTTGCCAAGGCCAGGGCATACTAGGCACACCTCCATCTACCTACTGGGGCAGGCTCAGGTTGTTCCTCCTCTGAGTCACTCTGCCTGTGCAGGCCTTGGCATTGGTGAGGGGCTGTGTGGCCCTGCCCCATGCTGTTCCTGCTACAGCTGTTTCCATAGGATCATATTGTGTAGCATGGCACATACGATAACAATTTGGGTACATGTAGCTGGTGAGTACTGCAAGGCTCCACCGGATGTGTCCAGGCACTGGGACCATGACTTGAGCATCCCAAACACATGCTTTATTATGATTCTGGTCTGTGCGTGTGCTTCCTTATGGAGTTTTTGTTCGGGTGTGTGTGCATTTCTGATGGGTGTCATCATCCATGGCTCCAGTGTGTAACCAGCATCCCCCACTAGGTGGCCGTAAGGGATGTCCCCACTGGCAAATTTCTGGTGCAGCTGCACCAGATTCCAGATGTGGGAATCATGATAGCTTCCAGGGCAGCCAGCACACACATTCATTATAATGCCCTGGGCATCGAACATGACCTGGCAGTTGATATAGGGGAAGCCCTTACGATTGATGTAGACCCTACCCTGCTCACTGGGTGGTGCTTTGATGCGTATGTGCATGCAGTCTATAGCACCCACCACTTCAGGGTATTCTGCTATTTGGTGGAAGAGATGCATATTGCTGGCCTACACCTCATGGGTGTTGAGGAAATATACGTGCTCACCAGCATGTGCTAACATGGCATCCAGGAACTGATGGAATACCCTGGATGTTGATGCCTGTGAGATCCCCATGATATCCCCAGTTGGGCTTTGGGAGGTACCTGTGGCTAGTATTCCTAGGTCTACACATACCTATGAGTTCCCCTCTGTTAGTTCTGTGTGTGAGGCATGGCTGGCACATCTCAACAATTTGCTGTAGGAGGTCACTGTCCACCCTATAGTGCTCCACTATCTCCAGCTCATGTAACCCCTAGTAGGTTATCCTGGGTCTGTACACCCTTCTCTATCTCCTCACTGTGGGTTGGCTGACAGCATTCTCATCCTCACCACCCTCAGCCTCTTCCACATGCTGATGTCTGATGGCTGCTGAAGCCCCTATCATTTTGTTGTTTTTGTTTGTTAAAAGTTCCCCACTTGTATACACCGGTGGTGTAGAGTATGTGGGAAAAACCAGGGGGAAAGGTGTTTGCATAGTTTATAGTAGTGTTCTGGGCTGGGCTGTTCTGCTGCCTGTGTAATTGGCTGATTCTGATACATTTCACCTGCCAGCTATGCTAGTTCTCCTAGATTACCTTCCTACTGCTGTTTTCCCTTCCCATTGCCTTCCTGTTTAAGCCCAGGGGCGCGCTATGCAAACACAGTGCTCACATATGCACAGAGCTGCTATTTCCTGGTTTACTTTTTTTTTCCCTTTAAAATGTGGTGCGCAGCGTGCACACCTGCTTAGGCAATGTAAAGAGTGCTAGGCAGCCTCAGACACACCCCCTTGCTTAGCTGTGCTAAGCTAAGGGCAAACATGACAAACAAGGGCAGCCTTGTTTGCTGTAGCATAGACTAGATCCAGACCTGCTGAATCTAGCTTTGTTTGTATAACTTGAGCACTAATCCAGGCCTTCTTTTTTGGAGAAGGTTCCCCTGCACCCCAGTGTCAGGAGTGTGCAGTTAGAACTTGTCTTATTGAAGACTACAGGAGCAGGGCTCAGTTTTGAGACTTTTTTACTGGTTAATTGGGGATTTATTTAAAAGTCTTTTCTGATTGCTTGTAGTCATCTAAAGCTGTTTTAAGTGTATTTTTTTACTGTTTGTAGTCGTTTAAAGCTGTTTTAAGTGTATTTTTTACTGTTTTTTCCTTATCCTTTCAAATTTTTTTTCCTTGTTTCCCACATTTCTAAGCTAGTATAGTCCAGTTTTCAGGCTAGTGCTGAATTCAGGGCTGTGTTACAATTTTCTGAGTTGCCCATACCTTATTTGGATAGAGGGAGGTTTCTCTGTTCACCTGTGAGAGAGGGAGCTTTGAGCAGACTATCTGTCCCTGGAGGAGTGGTTCCAGCCCAGAAGTTAGTAGTTTATAGGCCATTTTGGGCTAATTTCTATCTCTTTCATTTCCCTGCTGTAAAAACTGCATTTGCACAGTTTTGCACGTCCGGTAAGCTAGGGCTAAATTTATCCTGGCTCCACCAAGTCTCCTCTTCAGTTTTTCCCTTGAAAGTAGTCTAACTCTCAACCTAAGCACTTAAAAAGCATCCTGCAGTCCAGCACTTGCTCAGACCTAATAGCAAGCACTAATATACCCCAACACTTGATTGCCCAGCAGGGCAAGGCTCATTATTCACCCCTCACTAGCCAAGTGACTAAGCAGCTCACCCTACTATTCAGGCATGACCAAAGGGCAATTTCAGGTATACTCTCCAGTCCAGCTGGTGAACCTGGGTATTCTGAGACAATGTTACAACTGCCTCATGTACACACACAACCCTCTCCTCCTACCACAAAACATTAACATATGCGAGAGATGCAATTATATAGCTAAATTGGAGGCTAAGCTGTCTCCACCCAAGACTGGAACAGGCAGTCATGAGGAGAAGGTTAACACTTGCACCACACCTCCAGCCTCACATAGACATACTAAACCAGCACTGGCAAAAAATACACATAAATACACAAAATCATACTCGGAGGCTCTAACTAAAAACCTGCAAAAGCATCACAGACCTCCAAAGCAGACACCCAAAAAACCTGCACCTCCCGTCACAAACCAGACAATACATAAAAAAAAAAAAAACATCAAAGATACCTACACCTCCAGGTTAGTGGCACAGCATGATACCTCCGAGATCATCTATGTGCAACTAACATCAGGCAAATCTGCAATGCAAATTGTGGCCTGCTACAGATCACCCTCCATGACCCAGGACCACCACTCCGCCTTTCTGGAGACACTGAAAAACATGAAGGTCCTACCGAACACCCTGATATTGGGCGATTTCAATTACCCTACCATTAACTGGGAAAACTACTCAAGTACAAACTCTCAGGCCCAGTGCTTCCTGGAATTTAGCAAGTCAAATGCCCTGGATCAGTTAGTAAACTCCCCTACCAGAGGTGAAAATATATTGGACCTGGTCATGACCAACATGGGCGACAGGTGTTCCACACTGGAGGTCAACCCATCACTGGTTAGATCAGACCATAAACTAATCACTCTGGATGTCCACAACACACCACCACCTCCAACCAAGGAAACCACAGTGAAAAACTTTTCTATAGCAAACTTCACCTTTTTTTAAGACAGAGGTGGTAAGTTTCACAGCCCCCACGCTAAAGGATAACAGTGTCCAAGATTGAGGAACCTTTACAAATGCACTCTATGAGCACCTACAAGGATGCATGGATTGTGCCATCCCTAGCAAAACCAAGACTCACTCCCCTAAGAGAAGAAAACCAGTCTGGTGGACCCCTACCATAAACAGGCTATGCAATAGAAGGAGGAAACTACTTCAGAAAAAAAGCAAATCCCAAGAAGGAAAGACATCCCTGATCAGTATCAGTAAGAAAGTAAGGTCCCTCATAAAATCCTCCAAGGCTAACTTTGAAAGAAAAATATCCAAGGATTCAAAAGATAACCACAAAGCCTTCTTTAGCTATGTCAAGAATCTAAGTGGCAACTCACAGATATGTTCTGAGCTAGTGCAAAATAGCACAAAATATACTGAACCCACTGATATTGCCAACTTCCTGGCAGATAGATTCAATGCAAACTTCACCCCACTCTCACCCCCAAAAGGGCCCACAAGAATACCGGAAAAGTGTAATGTCCCAGAAATCACAGATGCACAGATAAAAACAGCCCTTTCCAACGAGAAAATCACAGCATCAGTGGGGCCAGATGGTGTCTGAGGCTGCGTCTTGCACGAACTACAGAATGAACTAACCCCCCACCTAAACACACTGTTCAACCTCAGCCTCTCCACAGGCTACGTGCCCATAGAATGGCACACAGCAACAGTTATTCCACTCCACAAAGGAAGGGCCACAACTGACCCTGGTAACTATCGCCTCATAAGCCTAACTAGCCTGGTCTGCAAGGCTATGCAGCGCATCATCATGGAACTCATTAACAAAGGCATTGGGAACCTTCAAACACTTGACCTGACCCAGTTCGGCTTTGTTAAGGGCAGATCATGCCTACTAAACCTGGTCAAATTCTTTGAGACAGTCACCAAGGCCATAGATGAGGGGAAGGTAGTTCACACAATCTACCTTGACCTCGACAAGGCTTTTGACACCATTCCCCACTTGGGAATTATAGAAAAACTCACCAGACTGAACATAAACCCCTACGTCATGAGATGGGTTGCCAACTGGCTTACAGACAGAACTCACACAGTAAGAATAGCGGGCTCCAGGACTGACTCTAAACCAGTCACAAGTGGTGTCCCACAAGGCTCGGTCCTGGGACCCCTACTGTTCGGCATATACTTCTCAGAAGTACAGGCAAACACAGGAGAACTATGGCTAACCTAGTTCGCCGATGACTGCAAACTGGGAGCCATAATTGACTCTCCAGCTGACATGGACATTTTCCAAAAGGGCCTTACTGAGACGGACACCTGGTGTCAAAGTCATGGTCTCAAGCTAAATGCCAAAAAATGCATAGTCATCCTATTTGGGAAAAAGAAAACACCCATGAATTACCACATAGGTGGCAGTCCTCTTAATACAGAAGAGGTAATAAGAGATCTGGGGACCCAGGTAGATAGTAATCTCTCTTTTGACAATCATATTGTCAAAGTAGTTAGGAAATCCTTCCATGTAGCCCATCTAATTACTAAAGGGTTTGCATCTAGAAATAAAGAGGTTACAGTGCCCCTCTACTCGTCACTCATCAGACCCATCATAGAGTACAATGCCCCATTTGGGATGTACCTCACAAGACACTTCCAACAGCTGGAAAGACCACAAAAGTACCTCACCAAGAGGATTACTCACCTCAAACATATGTCCTATGCAGCCCGACTGTAAAAGCTCCAGCTGTACTCAGTCACATATCGCTTACTCAGAGGTGATCTCTGCCTGACTTACAAAGCCATGTCCAACTCAGAATTGATGGACATGCTCCACCTAAAGAAATACAAGTCACTGCGAGCCACTCACTCTAGTGAGCTAAACCTCGCCATAACAATAAATAGAACATGCTGGAGGGATAGATTCCTGTCACAGAGGCTACCCATGCTTTGGAGCAAAATACCTAACTACATTATGCAGAGCCCCTTGATGAGTGGATGGGTAACAGAAAATACACCCCTGGGATCACTTCATTTGGTCTTCTTGACAGAAGCTCAGTTAATTAATCAATGGGGCGGCGAAAGCTGACACACTCTGGCTAGGCTTATAAATGCCCTTGGGCAGATAGCCTAGTACCTACCTATGAACCTATGAACCTATGAGCCACAGGGCTCCAATCCACTTACAGTATGCCTGACACCCCCACCCCCCCCCATGCTGTCAGCTAACTCCTAGGCTTGCACCAAGCTATTCCTGCTCTTACACTGTTGAGAGCTGACTAGCATGCAGGGGAAATCTGGGATTCAGTATCATTCTCCTCATTCGCATAGGATTGCCTACTGATGCATAGTTACAGGTCCCACACTGAGCCTCCCCCCCTAGCAACAACTATTCGTTGGCCATATTGTCTTCTGCCTGCCATTGAGTATAATGGCAAAATACCAATTTTGGTTAGAATGTTTATTTTTGTTTTTTTTTTCCTATTTTTCATTCAATCCTGTTTGCGCGCTGCTGCCCTACGCTTAAACAGCTGATATCGGCTAAAGAAAAATAAAAGTTGATTGTTTTTTTATTTTTGCAATTGTTTTCCATACCAGTTTCCTTATATTTGGCCATTGGCACGCTTTCTACATAATATCCACCCTTTATTTGGAGCTGTCATGGCTCCATTTTGTAGTTTGCAGAAATGTACTCAGTTACTGGTGCAGTCCATTTCTGCAGATTACGCTAGTCCTGCATGGCCAGCTTCCAGCTTCCTGGATTGCAAATTCACCTCATTTGCATAGATTTCTCCTGCAAATGTGGTAATTTGCATACAGGGGCTGAGTCCATGCAGGACTAGTGCTGGAGCGCTCGTGCACGTCCCTACAGCTTATTCCTGGATCGCACGGCAGACATATTGCCTGCTGGAGCTCCTGCACTAGTCCTGCACACCGTGCAGGGCTTGCTGAATCCAGGGGATTGCTTAAAGCACATTCTAACACAGTCCAAAATGTTGGGTTGGATGCATGTAGTTTTCAGACTGCGTGACATGTCTGTGATGAATTTCCAAGACCAGGATCCTACTAAAAGTGACAGAGGACTCATAAAAAAAGGAATTTGCAGCTAGTCTCTCATTTGTAGAGGAAGCAGCCAATGACAGAAGCAGAACCAAAGCAGTAACAAGTCAGGAGAGAGTAAGAAAAAAAGCTTTAAATATCTGAGACTGGTAAAATTGAGAAAAGGTTGTCTGTCTTGGATGAAGACAGAATTGGGTGTCAGATTTAGAAGCTGTTTTCTCCAACTGACGTTTACTAATCAAATGTGAGGAACACATTGTTCTGGGCTGCACTAAGACCCATGGAGATCCCCCAGTGCTGACATAATCTCTGGCACTCTCAAGCCAATATGAGATGCAGAACTGGCAAAAGATAAGGGAAAGCTGTATCAGAGAACCAGGAAGTTGGTTTGATTTCTTGTGGCTTTCTCTTACCTTCTAGTCTGTGCTAACTGATCAATTATTGCCCTACAACTGGTTATTAAACAATGGCTAACAGTTAACACCTAATGAGCTACACATTGCTGTGCAGTTTCAATCAAGGTGTTTTCCTGCCCTACACATCTGTTGTATTTCTTTTAATTTTTAGACCATAAGCTTGCTTCCAGGGTCCTAATGCCCTAGTACTACCAGTCTGCAGCTATTTCACTTATTTCTTCTGTACGGAAGTGTGTACAGTGAGTATGTCTTTTGAAGTCCTTGCTTGCACTTACTAAACTACACATTTTACTTGGTTAACAGTTTTGTGGACCTATAAAGCAATGTGGATGTCAATATATTACTAACCAGGGTAGAACACTGCGCATCATGGAACTTTTTACACAGTAGGCACTTGGAAGATGAGGGATTCAAACCTTGCAGTATAGGACACTGTGCAATGAAAAGCAAATAACCTGTCAATGTTCAAAAAAAATAAAAAAACCTCCTACTAAAACCAACAAAAAAGAAGCACTGTTTTTAATAATAATAATAATAATAATAATAATAGTAACAACAACAACAATAATAATAATAATCAGGAACTAAATCCAGAGTTAAATGTCAGTCCAGAAACATTAACTGCAATAGGGAACCAAACCACCAAACAAACTTTTCAACTACATAACAAGGGTTGCAGTAAAGTAGTGTATCCTACACTCCCCATAACTATTTACATACTAACTGTGGATGTCACACAATTGGGGTAAGAGAAAGACTTCTCAGCCACCAAAATTCAGGAGTCTCTTAGTTTACATTGTCCCCCGGATTTGCGAAGCCGTTTATAGCATGCAAGATTAGTTTAAGAGCTATTTTCGGCAATATGGCCGACGTGCAATCCAGGAACGAGCTCCCGGGAAGTGCACGTGAGCTCTTAGGCTAATCCTGCACGGACCGAGCTCCTGTATGCAAATTACCTTCATTTGCAGGTGAAAATTATGCATATGAGGGTAATATGCGTTCCAGGAAGCTGGCAGCTGTCCGTGCAGGATGAGTGCAGTGTGCAGAAATGTACTCGGTTAGTAACCGAGTACAGTTCTGCAATCTACAAAACAGAGCTATGACAGCTCCAAATAAAGGCTGCATATCACTGAGGAAGCATGCCAGTGTCCAAGTAGAAGGCCATTGGCATTGCAAACTGTTAAAAAAAATAATAAACAACTTTTAATTTTCTTTTCGCCGATCTCGCCTGGTTAAGCATAGGGCAGCAATGCGCAAACGGGATCGGGGGGAAAATAATAAAATAAACCTAAAATAAGCATTCTAACTGAAATCAGTATTCTGCCATGCAAGTCAATGGCAGTCAGAAGACAACCTGGCCAGTGAGTAATGGTTGCTAAGGGGAGAGGCTCAGTGTGGGATATGTAACTATGCATTAGCAGGCAATCCTATGCAAATGAGGGAAGGGTTAGTGAATCCCAGATTTTTCCAGAGTGTGAGGCAGGTCCCAAGAGTGTAAAAGTATAAATAGCTGGGTGCAAGACTAGGATATAAGTGACATCATGGGGGGTGGGGGTGACAGGCATACTGTAAGTGGATTGGAGACTTGTGGCTCAGGATTATTCCTAGCTTAGCACAGCTAAGATAGGGGTGTGTCTAAACCTGACTAGCAGTCTTTACAAAGTGTAAGTGGGTCTGCGCACTGTGCACCGGGTTTTACAGGAAGAAAAAGGAAGTTAAACCAGAAAAAAGCAGCGCTGTGCACATTTGAACACTCCGTTTGTGCGGCGTGCACACGGGCCATACCAGGGAGGCAATGGGAAGGGAAACCAGCAGTAGGAAGGTAATCAAGAACTAGCTAACCTGCCAGGTGAAATGTATCACATCAGCTAATCCCACAGGAAGCAGACCAGCCCAGCCCAGAACACGACTATAAACCAAGCAAACACCTACCCCTCCTGTTTTTTCCACACTCTATACCTGTGTATACAGGCTGGGAAATTTTAAAACCAAACCTACAAAATGAGAAGGGCTGCAGCAGGCAACATAGAACAACATGTGCAAGAGCTTGAGGGTGGTGAGGATGTCAATGCTGCTGAACAACCCACAGTGAGGAGACAGAGAAGAATGTACAGACCCAGGGTAACCTACCAGGGGCTACATGAGCTGAAGATAGTGGAGCACTATAGGGTGGACAGAAACCTCCTACAGTAAATCGTTGAGCTGTGCTGGCCACACCTGACACACCACACTGGCCGAGGGGAACCCATCCCAGTGGATACCAAGGTATGTGTAGGCCTAGGTATACTAGCCACAAGTATCTCCCAAACTACAACTGGGGATAACATGGGCATCTCACAGGCATCAGCATCCAGAGTATTCTACCATTTCCTGGATGCCATGTCAGCACATGCCAGTGAGCACGTATATTTCCTCAACACACGTGAGGTGTTGACCCGCAATATGTGTCTCTTCCACCAAATAGCTAACTGCCCTGGGGTAGTGGGTGCTATAGACTGCACGCACTTATGCATCAAAGTGAGCAGGGTAGGGCCTACATCAACCGCAGGGGCATCCCCTCCATCAACTGCCAGGTTGGATGTGATGCCCAGGGCATTATACTGAATGTGTGTGCTGGCTGCCCTGGAAGCTATGACGATTCACACATATGGCAACTGATGCAGCTGTACCACAGATTTGCCAATGTGGACATTTCCTACGGTCACCTAGTGGAGGATGCTGGGTGCCCACTGGAGCCGTGGCTGATGACATCCATCAGAAATGCACATACTCCTGAACAACAACTCCATAATGATGCACACACACAGGCCCGACATATAATAGAGCATGTATTTGGGATGCTCAGGTCACGGTTCTGGTGTCTGGACACATCTGTTGGAGCCCTGCAGTATTCACCAGCTAATAATACCCAATAATAATAATAATAATAGTACCCAAATAATAATGATATGTACTATGCTACACAATATGATCCTGCGGAAACAGCTGCAGCAGGAACAGCATGAGGCAGGGCCACACACCCCCACCAATGCCAAGGCCTGTAAAGGTACAGAGTGACTTGGAGGAGGAACAACCTGAGCCTGCCCCAGTAGACAGAAGGGGGAGTGCCCAGTATGCGCTGGCCTTGGCAAAGAGGCAACACATAGCATATGCACTGACACAGTAGGGCCCCAGGGAATTACACCTCTCTCTGACTTGCACATACAGTAAAAGGGATGCCAAACATGACACTACCTGTGCTCAACCATGTATAGGGAGTGTACTATATGCATCTGACATAGGCAGCCCTCCAGCACCATCTTCAAGTCTGGCACACCCTCAAGGTAAGTCAATCAACCTATCAATTGCCAAATGGAGTAGAATGTGTTTTTACCTGTAGCTATGGTAAGGATGTGAACATGTGAGGGAATTGGGTGGCCGGATGTCAAGGCAGCAGAGAGTAGACACCCATAGTGGCAGCATGAGATCTGTAACACATACTGGAGTCACCATTGCAGCCAGTACTACACAGGGTGACAAACCCCACTGCAGGAAATGGCCTGAGTGACAGGGGTGTTCATAATTGCCAAACATACCGGTCAGGAAGGATCACATACCTAGCTGCAGTCTCAGCCAGCAGGACAGGTGAAGACAAATGCAAACAAATGCTGTACTATGGCCTCAGATTGTGCCCTATGGTTAACCCCTCCCCCAGGTCTACACAGACAGACCGCAGCAGGCCAGGCAGTTGGATGTAAGTTTTGAAGGCTAGGAAGTCAGACACTAATAAGTAGGTAAACAAAGCTAGGATCTGTACTACACTGGTAAGCCCTAGCCAGCAGGATAGGAAAGACTACAGACTGAAATGGAGTACCTGACATACTAGTACAGTCCTAGCAAATGTGTACAAGTGTCAGGTGTGCCCCCCCCATCCAACGTACACAAAGAGTAACAGTCAGGTGTGCCCCCCACCCCTGTGTAGAACAGTAGAAACAGTCAGGTACCCTCCCGCTATGCAGAAATGTAGTAACAGTCCATGGCAAATGACCGATGGATACCCTGCAGACACAGCATGCCACCTGTCGGTGTAAAACAAAAGGTCAGCACCACAGTACAAACAACCTGGGCGTGATCCACACATGCAAAATGGATGGCCATACTGGGCATGCTCACACACTTAGAGGAATGAAGGCAATGTCAGTCAACAACATACTGAGAGGTCATACTGGGCATGCTCACACGCTTAAACACATGAAGACCATGTCTGCAAACACCAGTGAACCAGGCATATCTGGAAGTTGCAGTTCTCAGTATGGGCACATGTCAGTATGCACCACTCCTGACTTGCACACACAATGGATAGGAATACAGACAAAAATGTAAGGATGACACACTATAATAAGCCACAGGTACATGGGCATAGATGTGGGGAAGAGGGTGACTGTGACAAGGAGCCATGCAGGCCTGTCCCAACTGGCACACAGCCAAAGGACTCCCAACACATGAGGTGCGGATGTAACCCACTGCAGATTCCAGCCACCAGTACCTGTCAGCATGACAGACTATGTGGAGCACGTGTCAGCTGTGCAACAAGACTGTACAAGGAAGCAGCCATCTAGTAACTGTATACACGCACCTGTGACATATGACCCCGTGTGTGCCCGCTTGTGGCATGTCAACCCCTACATGAATGGGGTATGGCCCCTGCACACACAGCCCTCCCCATAGCAGTAGTATGACAAGCCTGCTGAGGTCATCCAATGTGAATTACACCTTTGGGAGAGCTATAGCTCAGTAACATGCATGGCGCGTCCCATAACTGCATACTGCTATAGTGACAGAGTAGTTATGTAGTAGTACTAAGCCCAGACCTGTCAATTGTGTGAGTGTGTATTTGTGTGTGTGCCTGTTTGCCTCTGACTGTGTAGAGTGAAATGCTTGTTAGGCTACTCATACTCCGTGCAATACATGTATTCAACTTTGGCAAGGCTGCTGATGTCACTCACCTAGAAGTACACCTCTGGGAACGTGATAGCTCAGTAATTGCCATAGTGCATTCTGTAACTGCATACTGCTGTAGTGTGATAAATTAGTTAGGTAGGTGTTTGACCCCAGCCCTGGCAACTGTGTGTGTGTCTGACTGGGTAGAAAGCAATGCGTTTTAGGCTACTCACACTCTATACAATACAAATACTGTACTTTGCCAAGGCTGCTGATGTCACTCACCTAGAAGTACACCTCTGGGAACATGATAGCCCAGTAATCACTGTAGCATGTCCTGTAACTGTGTACTGCTGTAGTGTGCTAAACTAGTAGGTAGGTGTTCGAACCCCAGCCTTGGCAACTGTTTGTGTGTGAGTCTGTGTGTGTGTGTCTGACAGGGTAAAGAGCAATGCTTTTTAGGCTATTCACACTCCATACAATACAAATACTCTACTTTGCCAAGGCTGCTGATGTCACTCACTTAGAAGTACACCTCTGGGAACATAATAGCCCAGTAATCGCCTTAGCGCATTCTGTAACTGCATACTGCTGTAGTGTGATTTAGAATGGTGGTAGTGTTCCATCTCCATCCATGCCAGTTCCAGATGTGATGTGTGTGTCTCTGTGTATGGAGCAATTAATTATAGGCTACTCACTCACAATACATTACAAATGCCCTACTTTGGTAGTCCTGCTGATGTCATTAATTGTGAAATACACCTTTGGGGAATATGTACTTCAGTAATGTCCGTGGCGTGTGATATAACTGTGAAGTTCTGTAGTGTAGTAAACTAGTTAGGTAGGGGTTCTACTCCCAGACATGACAGGTGTTTGTGTGAGTGTGTGTAACTCATATCCTGTGTAGAGGTGGTTGTGAGTATGTGGGCAATGTGGAGGGATTTTGCTAATTTCATCTATGGTGGCCCTACAATATATCATAATGTCAACCATACAGGGATAACAGATGTAAATGGCTGAGAGGCTGGGGTGCAAAGCCATACCCATACATGTGACATCAAGGCCTGCTAATCACAGTTAGCAACCCCAATGTGCCTTCACATGTGACTCACAACAAACATACTGTGCCTGACAACATGGCCTGTATGGACTGATGACACTGACATCAAGAAATGCTGTTAGCATGCTATCAATGTAGGTGCAGGGTAAATCTGCTCCCTGCC
Organism: Protopterus annectens; assembly: GCF_019279795.1. Classification (NCBI taxonomy): domain Eukaryota; kingdom Metazoa; phylum Chordata; order Ceratodontiformes; family Protopteridae; genus Protopterus; species Protopterus annectens. Next base: position 966,480,658 of record NC_056748.1, read on the forward strand.
ACATGTGGGCAAGACAGACACATCTGATGATAAGCTTTGTTCACAGCATGGGCCAGACATCCCATGTACAGTTCCACATGTCACTGTACATGCATGTAGGATGTGTGCACATCCTAGACACCATTCAAGTCATGGACTAGGGAACACAGACATGGCAAGTGATGCACAGCATTGGCCACACACAATAGTCACTCAGGTGACTGGAAGATGGATGCAATACCCACCTGTATTGGCAAATGCAGAAGCTACAGGCCTGTGCCACAATGCAGACCATTGTCATGTGGACTGTTGCCAAGGTATACCCATCGCCTACCCTTGTATAGCCTGCTGACACTGTTGGCCACTACACACCCATGAAGACATGCACCCATGCATGTCCGAACTGGGCCCTGTGTGTTTGTGTGTGCATTGTATGGTGTGTATGTCCACATCCACATGCACTACTCCCCCACGGCACAGTGAAGCATGCCACCTTATGTCTGACACCCCCTCATACTCACTGCCCATACAACCTCTGTATCACCCTTGTGGTGCATGTGTTCCCTGCACATTGATGTGTTGTGACAATCCCATTAGTGACTGGTTGCACTCCTGGCCCAGCCAAGTGTGTTAATGTGTGTGCGTCCCTGTGTGAGTGTGCCTGTGCTGACGCTGGCACCTGTTCATGCAGACAGGCACATGTACATCACCTACTGTATATCTACAGTATCCCTGTTGCAGATATCACTCACCATCACATATATGTTATGAGTGCTCCCCACCAGATAACCCATGTGGTGCATCCAATAACAGCATTGATCTATGATAGCACTACAAAGCTCTCGGGTGTTTGATACCCTGTGCTGGTAGGTGTCTGCCACAAACATGCATAGGTTTTACCCTCCAACCCCTCCCTGACATGTATTCACCTCTGTCTGCTTCCCCCACCCCCTCTCTGGCAGATGTGGAGGGCTACACCTGCATTGCTTAGGCAGCAGCATGTGTATTTAATGTGATGCTCATGATCAGCTGATGGCCTCTGCACAAATTGCAGCCCTTCCCTAGCTGACTGCATGTAGAACAGGTGTGGTAACATTCCCATAGCCAATTGCATGTAAATGCACTCCAGTACTTGGGAACATCCTAGTGGTGTTGGCCTTTGTCTGTCACTATGAGCAGGAACTAGAACTGTCATTTGGCAAACAGCATTTCAGATGGGTTGGGGATTTACCTCTAACAACATACACTGTGGGAAGAGGGCAACAGACAGGAGGGGGATGTGATTCTGAAGAAGTTCTGCAATAAATGGGACAAAAGCGCTTAATCTATCCTGGCTCCAGTGTGTGGTTTATTTCTAGGAGGGGGATGTGCCTGACCTGACTACAAACTGTAAGTGCTGCTATACTGCATATGGAGTAATGTTGGATTAACAGTGTTTGTCTGGATATGCCTGTCGTACATGTCACAATACCTGCCATGTCAGTTCCATGTATATCAGGAATCCCCATCTGCAGGCTCATCTGGAGACTGGGCAGTGTTGTGCCTTTGGTGTCATGTGTTAGCCACGGTGCATCTATTCATGGAATGCAGAAGGTAGTGTGAGGATTGCAGTCTGTTGATGGTGAAGGCTATGACAGTTACTGACTACATATCCCTCATTGGACATATGTTGCAACAAACCCTTTACAATTGTAGATTAATGAGGGTATCACAGCAACATGTCTATACTGGCCCTGTGTATGTGCTGTCAGCCACACCTCTGTCAACCTTTGTACATATGTCGTGCATGAAGTGGTGCATATGTGCTGTACACCATAAATAGTGTCATCATATCTGATAACATGCCAGCGATATATCAGAGTGCCACACATGTCATGTACAGTAGGGGTTACACTTAATGCCATACCTTGGAAATCCTGTGGATGTTTGTACAGTACTGAGGTCTGTGTAGTGATGGTGAATGCCGGCAGTGTGTCTATTGTTAATATGTACTATGGCCTGTGTACAGTCTGTGGTAGATGTCATTGTTCTAGCTCCCCTTCTATCTGTTGTTACATGCTGCCCCACTGTATGGTACCATTTTACCCTACATGTGTGTAGGGCCTTACATACACATGTCCCATACCACAGACAGCCATCAGACCAGACTGTGTAGCAGCCCAGTATATGTAGGGTCATTCTGTGAGTGGCACATATGAGGATGGTGTAGGACAGTTAGTCCATATACTGTACTATTATGCTAGCGTACCATATGTGGTTCTGTTCACATTGGTTGTGGTTATGCACTGTCGCACAGGTGTATCCTACCCTGTGCTGCGACATGGCTGTCAAGCCTGCTATATATGCAGGATCTGTACCATGATAACCTTAGGATGTCTGTCAGTAGCCAATGGCAGACATGTTATGAGCAGATGTCACCTTCCGTACACACAGTGTCTGTGACAACAATCCCAATGACAGTAGCAAATACCTATTATTATACCAGCTATAAATAACATCCAATTACCACTGTCATGGCAATCACCGACTATGAATCCCTACATCATGTGGGTGTATTCCCTGTACATTTCCTGTGTGATGGACATCCTTCCTGTGTGTGGGCATCAATGTTACAGACAGCAGGTAGCAATACCTCTTACAGGGGAACCTGCACACTCAGGGCAGCCACATATATGTAGGAGGATTGGGACATACAGACAGACTGTGAGTAGAGTGGTGTAATGCTTTGCATAGTACTGGTGTTACAGGGTGTGTGTGTGTGTGTGTGTGTGTGTGTGTGTGTGTGTGTGTGTGTGTGTGTGTGTGTGTGTGTGTGTGTGTGTGTGTGTGTGTGTGTGTATATACATACTAGTTTCCTTGGACTGCAGTCTGTCTGCATAGCTCACTACTGTGGGCCTATCCTCTAGCTGTTCGATAAATGAGGAACCTGAAGACACGGAGACTCGTACACAGGAAGTGTAAAAGTAAAAAAGTTTAATCCACAACGGTTAAGCGCTTTCGACTGGACACCTCAGTCTTCTTCAGAACAATTAAAATGCACTCCTACACAAGTATATATAGTCATAGTAACATCAATTAATGAAATAAACCGCCAAAAACATTAAAGGTGTATACCTCAATTTCATAAAAGAATAAACCATCCTCTCTACATGCACTTTATAAAAACATATGAAACATAATTATGTAAAAAATAGTGTGTGCAATCATATACTAATATTATAATTTAAACTGCTAAAATACAGAAAAAAATACATAATTACCAAACTAATAATATATTTGATTCTATTAAAATATCATATTTCACTAAATAATAATACTGAACCTTTCTATATAAGAACAGGATAATGTTAAAACAGTGATAATTATTCAGCTGAAGTGCTCAGTGCATCAATGCAATATGTATAAACCATATAAAGGTTGACTGACATGTCTATTAAGCTAATGCCAAGAAGGGCTTAATACTGATAAAATCGTTCAAACCTGGGGGTCGTGTGGCATCCAAAACTATCTGCCACTTACTCTCTAATGCAGCTAGGCGCATCTTCCAGTTACCCCCAAATATTGGACTCTTCAATTGGTCAAGTATAGTAAAACGAAATATATGCTCTACCCCTTGCTCTTGTATATGTCTATATAAAGCGTTTTTAGTGTCCTTTTTCTTTATACGATAATCATGCTCATATATACGCTTTTTTAGGGGGCGTTCAGTTTTGCCTACATAGTAGGCAGGACAAACTACGCATAACGCAAGGTAGACCACTTGGCTTGTGTTACAATTGCCAGTTCTAGATTTGATGTACGTAGAATTCATGTCCTTTAACTTGAAATGTCTCTCTTCATTAATATAATGACATTGTTTACATCTTCCACATTTTTTCGTTCCCTTAAACATACTCAATCTGTCTAAAGGTCTATTGTCATTTTCCAACAATCTTTTAAGATTTGTCCCTGTCTTATATATAAATTTAGGTTCACTACCTACCATCTGATCCAGTTTAGTAGCCTTAATTAAGTCCCAATGATGGCATAAAATGTCCTGAATATAATGAGTATGAGGTGTATAAGTTAAAATACACGCTCTTTTAAAGGAAAGTTCTTTGTCAATTAATTCCCTTTTGTCCTCATAGTTTCCCAATAAGGGGGAATATTTGTTCCCCCATTCCTTATACACATACTGTATTACATCCACTAACATCTGATGTGGATAACCTCGAATAAGGAATACATTTTTAAGTGTATCAAGTTCGGTGGTCATAACAGTAGTTGTTGAGGACATTCTAGCCGCTCGAATACACTGACCTTTGACAATATTTTTAAAAACATACTTTGGGTGGTTGCTAGTAAAGAATAAATCGTTAGAAAATGTAGGTTTCCGATAAATCCTAGATGAAAAACCTTCCTTTTCAAGTCCTATTATCACATCCAAAAATGGAATATTAGTGGTGCTTGTGCTATGTGTAAATTTTAAAAAATGTGAGGAGTTGTTGATAAATTCCATGAATTCATGTAATTTCTCAATAGAACTATGCCAGAGAACGAATATATCGTCCAAAAATCTGGCATAAAATGATATATGAGTATAGAACTCACTTTTAAATACAACTTCCTCCTCCCAATCTAGCATCACAAGGTTTGCAAAAATGGGAGCACGAGAGGCATTGATGCAGTGAGCACTTCAGCTGAATAATTATCACTGTTTTAACATTATCCTGTTCTTATATAGAAAGGTTCAGTATTATTATTTAGTGAAATATGATATTTTAATAGAATCAAATATATTATTAGTTTGGTAATTATGTATTTTTTTCTGTATTTTAGCAGTTTAAATTATAATATTAGTATATGATTGCACACACTATTTTTTACATAATTATGTTTCATATGTTTTTATAAAGTGCATGTAGAGAGGATGGTTTATTCTTTTATGAAATTGAGGTATACACCTTTAATGTTTTTGGCGGTTTATTTCATTAATTGATGTTACTATGACTATATATACTTGTGTAGGAGTGCATTTTAATTGTTCTGAAGAAGACTGAGGTGTCCAGTCGAAAGCGCTTAACCGTTGTGGATTAAACTTTTTTACTTTTACACTTCCTGTGTACGAGTCTCCGTGTCTTCAGGTTCCTCATTTATCGAATTGTTGGTGTTTGGTTTTTGTTCTTTGGTTGCCTATCCTCTAGCTGGACAGAGGTGTGTCTATCATGTGTTGTCTGTCCACCACACAGGTCCTGTGTCAGATATTACACTGACAGTGTGTGTGTGTGTTGCATGCTAGCAGTACATAGCTATATTTATTTGTGTACCTGATGTTGTATTCCTGCATAAGGGTATGTTGCAACACATCCTGTAACACCAGCATGCTCCAGGGTGTGTAACTGCAATATTGTGGGTATGGCCCTGCGTTCCTGCCTTTGTCCTCCACATATATGGCAACCTTTGTCCTGCTGTGATACGTATATGGACTGTTAGGTAATGGCCTATCATTAACTACTGCTAGCATTCCTACTATCATCCCAGTCATAGCGTGGACACCCACAACATTTGTTGGCCAGGGACCATACATGTAACAGATACATTGACATTACCACAAGTAATGAATGTCCCCCTGGGGCTTGACTACAGGGTGTAATTGGAGGCTGCTGAATTATATCTGATATTGTTGACTGGTTATGTATCATGCAGGCAAATCCGTTGTCAACTGTTGTACAAATTGAAGGGCTTAGCCTGGACACCACAGTATGTTATATATACGCACTGTCTCCATCTACTGTTTTGTGTGGGCCTTGCATCCATCACTGGTTATATACATCAACATCCATGTGCTGTCAGTAATGGCATACATTATTGTATGGTACACAAATAAAGGTTGCCTGTGTATACATACCTGTGTGTTGTGTCATGTTCTTTGAATTGTGAGTGGGTATATGTGCAATGTAAGTATCCCCTTTGTGGGGCTGGTTGCCACACCACACATGTCACAGGTACCGGCTACAGGGCTTGTGGCTGGGGATATACATTGCACCCAGTACGTCCACACTACTGTTACACATGTATGGCTACTAATACCCTTTGTCTGTGTATATGTCTATGTACCCATATATCTTATATATATATATATATATATATATATATATATATATATATATATATATATATATATATATATATATATATATATATATACCTGCACATGATTGTCAATGTATGGATGTGTGTGCATATCTGTACCGTTGTAATGTGTAGCCCTTCAACATAGTACATTCCCTGTGGTACAATAGCGTATCTACATGATATGTTACAGATATTGGCCTGACATGTACAGGTGACATGGATAACTGTTGGAGCATTATAGCTGTGTTGTGGTGCATCCTGCTGTCAAGTACTGCATGTGCTGGATACTGGATTGCACAGCATATCCGTTAGGGCTGGGGGGTTACATAACAGTAATTACCAGGTGTCCCTCATTTGTGCCCCCATCCCCATTAACTGTGCTCATGGGTTGTTATGTAGTATGGAGTGGGCCAGGAGTCCGTTCCCATGTGCAAATCATATACACGTCTATCTGTATATATATATATATATATATATATATATATATATATATATATATATATATATATATATATATATTATATCTGCATAAGTATATATGTTACACCCCCATATATAGATGGATAGAACTGGACATTGATATAGCTCTAGCTATGTATATGTATCCATATATATATATATATATATATATATATATATATATATATATATATATATATATACACTGAATATATTAATCTATCTATGTATGATTGCTGTTATATGGGTATTCGTGAGTCATACATACACATATATATACCTATAGCTGTCTATCTCCCTACATTTTGTTCGACCTATATGTGTGGCCTGTACCTCATTCTCTTGGCAATTGATTCCATGCTATGATGTCTGAAGAAGACAGATTTACTTCAGAGAGAAAGCAACAACCTATTTTATGTCAATAAAAGTGTTTTCAGCACAGTATCCTGTATTCCTACGCTCATTTCACTTGGTGTGTTTGCAATTTTGTTGTTTCGCTGGGATTATCATCTTTATTAAATTGACATGGATGACCTTAGGACTGAGGTCAGTCCTTCGTGCCGACATGTACGTGTTTCAGATGTATCATCTCCAGCAATATATGTGTTCTACCACATATAACTGTGTAAGTTGCAACGTTTGAAGTGTATTAGAACAGGATATGACAGATATCCCTATATGAACCCACATTATGGTGCACTATGTCCAGGATTCATGCATTAAGAGGTTGTGTGATGTGTTATTATTACATTCCCTGTGCTGTTGACTGATTGTGCTGGATATTTATGTGGAATGAGTGGTTATGTACATCTGCCATGGTTTAATGGTAAATCACTTAGTGTATGATGTGCAGCATCCCGGGTGTGGGCCTTCCAGAGGCTGTATATTGTGTTTCAGGCAGAACACTGGCTGTCGGATACAGAGTGAGTTAGGGACATTTGAGCAGTCACACTCGGGTGTGTGCAGATTTGCACAGAGCTAAGCAATGCTAGGCTCGGGTTGAGTTTCCTTACACTCAGCTAGCATCTACTTAGCTCACTCTATGTAGGCAATGCTTACCCCTACGCAAATACACATACACACACTTACACCTGCTTATGTATGCGTACTACTGTTGTTATGCGCTTTACACATGCTTACTAGTGCCTTAGTCATTATGACACTTCACATGTGCATTTAAGGCAGTACTTCTGTGCAAATATAAATGTTACGTAGTAGGTTATACAGCACAATGAAGTTAACATATGGAAAATAGGATGTGCTGCAGTGGGATTCGGCCTGGGAATGCATGCGCATTAGGCGGATGCTCTGGCCACTACACTATTGCTGTTTTGCTTTGTTTGCATATGTCTACCATAATGACATACCCATGTTCCCTTCCCCCAGCCCCCGAGCTCCACGTACACAGCATCCATCCATTCCCCAGTTGCTATCCCTGCCATACCACACCTCCACACATTTCCCTCTCTGCATGTCTCAGAACACCTGCAGTATACTGTCCCTACCCAAGCATCTGCAGGCTCTTCATCTGTTTAGTCCACGTACACACCAGCCTTCCCCTGATCCTCCTCTGATACTGGTGGTGACATCGATGTGACCCACAACTGTTGGTTCATCCTGCCAGGAACGGACCTGTTGTTGTGTCAAGAGTAGACCTAGCTGGTCTACAGTGTTTCTCCCACTGGTAGCATCCTTCCAGGGTATTGTGTAGCAGCCATTTGCTCACACATCTGGCCAGCCTCATCTCCCAGTTCCACAGAACCAATGCCACAGGTGTGACATACTGTGCATGAAGCACACTCACACGCATCCATGGTGTGCACCGTATATCATTATTTCCTTTGGTAGTATGCAGGACTACTGTTCTCACAGTATGATTGGACAGACACTATTCTGTGCTGCACATAGACTGCTCATAATACTGTGGTTGAGCAATGGACATGTGTTCTGGTATTAATCTACACGCTTATATACATTTCCTATACTGTTGGATGCCTGGGCTGGATGATGTGTTTGTGATCACTGCAGCTGAATGTGTATCCACCACGGCTTAGTGGAACTCACGTCTACTATATTATGCAGGGTTAGGGGTTTGCAACCTGGCAGTGCAGATTATTTTGTTAATGGCCACCATAACAGCTGTTGGCTACAGAGTGACTAAGGTATTGTAGAACATTTGTAGGCGGGTATGCGCATGTTTGCATAAAGCACAGCATTACTGACCTCTGGTTGTGGCTTCTTGCACTCAGTTAGCCTCTACATTGCTTCACCACTGTGGTACTCGCATACCGATGGCCAAACAGGCTTGCTCCCGCATACACACATGCAACGTCATGCATTTTGTTCACATCTGTCAACCGGGACACTTGGACTCTATGCTTGTCCATTGTCAGCGGTGGCCCAGGGTGTAGAGCTCCACATTGACCCCAGCTACGTATCCCAATTACTACTGGGGTGATCACATTCATAGAGGGTAACAGACATAACATAGATTCATCCCCAATTAATCATGCTTAGTTTACATTACACTGTCGGCATTAGCCATGCTTAGGTCAGGTTTACATGTCAGGTATGACTTTTGACAAAGGTCAGTTTAAAGTGAGGTTGGATTCCTGTTTCACAGGTCTGGATAGGTTACATGCAGGTATTCGGGGTAGGTGTAGTTATTCCATACCTGTGTGGTACAGTAGAGGTGAATAGCTAAGGAGTAGTTAGGTAGGTAATGGGGGTGACATTGTAACTGTATAGTAGCCCGGAGGCATAACTGGATGGGGTGCAATAGGGAAGCTATGTCGGATGTTGGGATTTGTATGCGAGGCAGGACAACAGGTATCGGTATAACTAGTTGATGTAGTGGTATAGAGTGTGAGGTGGGGGGGTTTGCAAGGTGGTGAGCCTGTGCTGCTCCAGGTGTGCTTGTGGTGTTCCTTCATGTGTTAGTTACATGCGTCCTGTGGGACAGTTGTGATACTACATGTGGGTTGGGGTTCCAGATACTGGCAATATTGTGGGGGAAGAAGGTGTCACCTATGTGTACCCGTAGACATTAATAGAAATGGAACAGGGGCTGATAGGTACATGGTGTGCATGGGGCACAAAGGGGAGGTGTTAGTAGGGAGATTATCCAGGGATGTGCAGGATAGCTGCAGGGAAGGTCCACAGCTGGCCATGTTGTCTACAACAACAGCTGTGCATATGCACTGCCTTTGGTGTTTGCATTGGATACTCACACCTGTGGGTTGGGGTGAGGACTACAATAATACCTTGTGATGCATATTACATCGGCTTACATGCCTACAGTGGGGTGTTGCGACCATGTGTTCATAGGTGTTGTGTAGTGGGTTATGCAACAACACATATGGTTATACCATACTTTGCCATGTAAACTGGACTGTGCTGCGGTGGGTTCATTCTACACAAGGGCTTAAACCCCTAATTGTGTACAAAAAAGCATCCTCAATTAAGAACTTATTAGAAGCTCCGTTAAGAAGCTTTAAGGTCAACAAAGGCATGTTTAAGTGTGGTCAATGTAAGTACTGTAAATTCATTCAAACAGGTTCCACATTTATTGTCAGGGGTATCAAATACTGGATTAATGACAAATGTAGTTGTGACAGTCAAGGGGTGGTTTATCTCACTAAATGCAAGGATTGTGCCGCATATTACTTTGGAAAGACAGAACGTCAATTAAAATACCCGTATTTATGAACATATATACGCCATTACAAAACACAACCCATCAAATGCGCTGGCTAAGCATATAATGGAAAATAACTCACATAGTTTCCTATTTAATGTAGTAGAACAAGTCCATAAAAATCCTAGGGGAGGAGCGTGGTATTTAAAGCTACAAGAACATGAACTTCTTTGGCAATTAAAAACAAATGCCTACACTTTCCCAGGGATTAATGATATGTGTTCCATAAAATGTTTATTAAACATCAAGGCTTTAGATAGATAGACAAAAATGAGTTTCAAAATTACAATATATTTATTTCTGTTTTTTTGTTCTAGCCTCAAAGTTTTTTAAAAAATGTTCCATAAAAGATGTCAATTAAAAAAGTTTTTTAGATTTAAGGTTGTTTATTGGTATTGATAATATTGATTGATTTTCAAGCTATGAAAATGCATTTAACATATAAAGAAAATGATTATCAACAGTTTTCAATAACATGAGAATTTATGCAACATGTACATATTTTTATATTGGTAATTTGTGTATTTATTTTAAGCTGGTTGTTCAAAAGTGAATTGATACTTTGAGATAGCAATATTTTAAATGTTAGTAGAAAGTTATAGTTAAAGTAATTGGTTAATTAGAATTAATTTAGCAATAATGGGAGTGGTTTTGTGGCATGTGTTTGTATAAAAGTCAACCACTTTTAAAATGTAATTTGTCTGAAGAAGTGCATATACTTAGTACATGAAAGCGCTAACATTTACATTTTAGTAAAGTTACTCTTTATCTTTACTACCTGGACTGGCGTGATTTGTGACTCCCGTGATTCATTTTTCTGAGTTGATTCGTTTGTTCGTTTTTTGGATTTAATACCTTGTGATGCGTATTACATCGGCTTACATGCCTACAGTGGGGTGTTGCGACCATGTGTTCATAGGTGTTGTGTAGTGGGTTATGCAACAACACATATGGTTATACCATACTTTGCCATGTAAACTGGACTGTGCTGCGGTGGGACCCATATCGGGAATGGCTGCCCATTAGCCATAAGCATGCCTGTCAACTGAACTGAACCTGTGGCTTGTCCAGAGACCTGTCTGGCAAATACCTGGGAACTGACACCATTAAATATAGACAAGTAATTGGGTTTAAGACTCCACATCCTTCAGACGAGTCATGCTAATGCATAACCTATTATTCTATCAGCTTTCTAAAATTGTAAGTGGAATATGTGCTTTCTGTCCCTATTTGTCCCCCCAACGGTTTAGGTTCTGTCCAGTGGTTTTGCTCTTAGAGGTTGAGAGATAAGCTCTGCCCAATTCGCAAAATTACTTACATCCCCAGGGCGGTCCAAATACAACTGCGCCAGCCAGCACCTGCACGACTAGGCCCATAATTGCATACCCATAGTTCCCCCACCTGCCCCTCCTCTACAGCACTCATCCTTACTGTGGGTGCAGGTGGGGGTCAAGCCATACCACTACACACTGCCCACTCTCCATGTGTCGGGACCCATGTCGTGTATGTTGTCTCGGCCCCTGGGTCATCAGGCTTGCACAACCTACTGGTCAGTGTACATATACAACCTGGTTGGATAAATCGTTACAGGGACTGACTCCAATGATCATTAGTTTTTGGGGTGTCCACAAGGGACATTGATATCTTTGTTTCAATATTAGCCTGGCAGGTCTCTCCCACTGGTAGTATCCTGCCTGTGGTCTGGGAAGCAATGGTGTGTTTACTTGCATTGTATGTTTCACCTGTTTAGGTTGATGCTACGTGTTACACGTTTGTTGATTGGACCTCTCACCTCCATTGGCACATCCTGTGAACATATGTAATCCTTAACTGGTGTATCATATCTATATCTATATATAGATCTAGATATATATTTATATATATATATATATATATATATATATATATATATATATATATATATATATATATATATGCTGTATACTTGTATACTACTATTTAACAAATTGTTTTCTAGTCTTGAGGAGCTCTTCTCCCCAGGTCTCTTGTTGTAAATGAGCTAAAAGCTCAGCCAGACTTACTCGGTTAACAGATGTGATTTAAATACATAATTCAATTAATATCCTAGATATATATATATATATATATATATATATATATATATGTATGTATGTTTACACACATATATACATATATATTTCTACATATCTATCTATCTATATATATATATATATATATATATATATATATATATATATATATATATATATATGGGTTCCTATGAGTTCATCGACATTTCAAATCACCGACACTCACCTCTTGACAAACCATCGACTTTCATATCATCGACAATTCCGTGGCGATCTTCCCCCTTACAGGACCCATGGTAGCGCTTGTTTCTCTGGTACGACATAAATAACAACACTTTCAATGTAAATTATACAGAATCACGTAAACCCTACTCGTTGTAACACAGAAACAAGCGCTACCATGGGTCCTGTAAGGGGGAAGATCGCTTACTGGAATTGTCGATGATATGAAAGTCGATGGTTTGGTGTCGAAGAGGTGAGTGTCGGTGATTTGAAATGTCGATGAACTCATAGGAACCCATATATATATATCTGTATTTGTATGCATACACATACATATATCTATCTATATATATATATATATATATATATATATATATTGCTGTGTATATATATTGCTGTATATATATATATATATATATATATATATATATATATATATATATATGTCTAATGACATATGGATGTATGGGTGTCTGCATATGTATATATCTATGTGTGGGTATTTAATTATATTCTGTCTCTGTATGTACACATTTATACTACGGAGAGGGGGAGGTTTCACTCCATGTAGGTATGGGTATTTATACACACACACCTCTACAGTTGTACATCTACATCTGGATATTCCATTCTTTGCCATGTACAATAGACTGTGCTGCAGTGGGACTCGTAGCGTGAGTGGCTGTCCATTGGATGGCAGCCCTGCCCAATGCACACTATTGCTTACATTCCTGGGGCAGTCCACATAGACCCACTCCAGCCAACACCTGCTCAGCTAGACCCATAATTTCATACCCATAGTTCCCAATCCACACATCCTCTTCAGCACTCTTCCTTATTCTGGGTGCAGGTCGGGTCTGGCCATACCTGTACATATTACCTACTCCCCACTTCTCGGGACCCATTACGTATGTTGTCTCGCCCCATGGATCATCAGGCTTCCCCTACCTTGTACACTGGGAAACATGCGTGGCCTGACGTTTGACATCTGTGTAATGGCAGGAAACCCAAAAATGTTTGAATTTTTGGGTGTCCCACAAGGACATACATGTCTTTGTTTCAAGATTAGACTTGGCGGGCCTCTCCCACTGATAGTATCCTGCCTGTAGTCCGGGAAGCAGCGGTGTGTTTACTTTTATTGTGTGTCTATTTGTTTCACCGGTCTTGCTGGGGGGTGGGGTGGGGGGTTGATGCTACATGTTACACATTTGTTGACTGGACTCCTCACCCCCATTTGCACGGCCTGTGAACATATATAATTCATAACTGCTGTATCATATCCTAGCTATATACATGTGTATATTTACACACGCACACACACACACACACACACACACACACACACACACACACACACACACACACACACACATAGCATTGTCGCCTCACAGTCAGACGCTGTCTGGTTCGATTCTCAGCTAGAGCGTCTTCTGCGTGGAGACATGCGTGAATGGGCATACCTTCGTTGAAGGTTGTGCGTCACAGCTGGTAACTCGGCACGTAAAAATCAACTACCAATCATTAGCGGACTGGAGTTCTGCTGTGGCGACTCCTAACCGGGAAAAGCCGAAAGACACAACATATATATATATATATATATATATATATATATATATATCTACATTACTATATATATATATATCTGTATATGAATGCATACAAGTATATATTTATATATATATATATATATATATATATATATATATATATATATATATATATACATATATCTTTATCTAACAACATATGGGTGTATGGGTGTCTGTATATGTATATATCTATATGTAGGTCTTTATATGCATTCTGTCTCTGTATGTATACATTTGTACTACGGAGAGGGAGAGGTATGTCTCCATGTAGCTATTGGTAGATATACACACACACACATACCTCTACATATATACATCTACATCTGGTTACCCTGTTCTTTGCCATGTAGATTTGACTTTGTTGCAGTGAGACTCGTAGCAGGTGTGGCTGCTCGTTGGATGCCTCTGCCCAATGAACACTTTTGCTTACATCCCTGGGGCTGTCCGTATAGACCCACTTCACCCAACACCGGCACACCTAGACCCATAACTAGCTACCCATAGTTCCCCCACCTGCACCTCCTCTACAGCACTCATCCTTAATCTGGGTGGAGGTCAGGTCTGAACACACCACTACACTCTGCCCACTCTCCACTTCACGGGACCCATGTCGTACATTGTCTCGACCCATGGGTCATCAGGCTTTCACACCCTTGTATTCTGGGAATGTATACATCCCGCCTAGAAAGGTCATCACACTGGCTTCCTCCCATAATATGTCAATTTTTGGGGCATCCCGCAAGGGACGCTCCTGTCTGTGCTCCAAGATTAGATTTCACGGGTCCACTGTGTGCCCCCTCCCGGTTGTATCCTGCCTGTGGTCTGGAGAGCAGTGGACTATTTACATTGTTTGTGGGTTTGTGTGTATGTTTCCTCTGTCCGACTTGGGGGGGGGGGGGGTCATGCTATGTTTTACATGATTCTTGCTTGGGCCCCTCACTTCCATTGGCATAGCCTGTGAACATATGTCATTCTTGTGTGCTGTTTCTTATCATAGCTATATATCTGTGTATATCTATGCACGCACACACACACACACACACACACACATATATATATATATTTATATATACGTATATGTCTGTATGTATATATATATATATATATATATATATATATATATGTATAAATATATAATATATATATATATATATATATATATATATATATATATAAGCACTTGGGCTTCAGGCCAGTTATTTTACATTAAGAAGGTTCGTGGTCTGCACTCTTGTGGGAGGAGAGGCTGGACTCTGCCCTTCTGAGCTGGGAATTTCTGGTTAAAGGCTTATAGTGCCTGCATATTTCAACTGTTTCTTACTGAAATTGGTACACCTTGTTTGCTGTAGCATAGACTAGATCCAGGCCTGCTGAATTTAGCTCTGTTTGTATGCGTGTTGTTTGTTTGCTTGTTATTTCACTGAAATGCTAATACCACCTAAACCGCGGCTTTTCAGCACTTCTGTGGATCCCTAGTGATATCTGCATTGCTTACTGTACTCATTTCCTTGTTTCACTTAAAAGAAAGTTACTGTTTGTTGTTTTTGCATTTAAGTTACCTGTAACACATTGCATTTAAGTTACCTGGCACTTGCTCACTAAAGGCACTTGCTCACTAAAGCAATTATATAAGTCAGCACTAAAAAATTAAAAGCACTACACTCTCACAAAGTCCTCTCGAGTATCTTGTTCCCCATTGGCCCCTTTTTTTTCAATTATAAAGGAATTCCCAAGGTCACTTGTCAATCTTCTCTCCGGTCCAGCTGGTGAATCTGGGAATCTTGAGGCAATGTTACAACTGCCTCATGTACACAGACAACCCTCTCCTCCTCCCAATAAATTCCAACACATGTGAGAGATGCATCCATATAGCCAAACTGGAGGCTAAGCTCTCTCAACTCAGTACTGGTGTAACCAGTCAGGAGGAGAAGGAAACCACACAGTACAATTCCAGTCTCACATAGACCTACCACGACAGCAGACCAAACACATAAACACACAAAAACATACTCGGAGGCTCTAAATAAAAATCTGCCTAAGCAGCAGAGACCTCCAAAGCAGACACCCAAGCAACCACTACCCCAAAACAAAACACATGCAGCACATATCTCACAAAGCCAGCGTGCCGAATAGTCACATCCCTTAAGGCTAAACAACACACCTGATACACTTGTAATAGGTGACTCTATCATCAGGCACACTGACGTCCCACTCACCAGGCTGAACAAGGAGAAGGTCACGGTGAGCTGCCTGTCGGGCGCTAGGATCCATCACATAACACAAGCACTCAGGTCACTCCAAGGCAAGTACAAATATGACTCAGTCATTGTCCATGCTGGTGTGAATGACCTGAGACGTACTTCCCTGGACTACATGAAAAGAGACATAGAGGAGCTCTCTGAGCATGTGGCCCAGGCCGGTATGACCCTGACCTTGAGTAGCATCTTACCCTCACCAAGAATGATGCCACAATATGAAGACAAGATGATCAATTTCAACAATTGGCTTAATTATTGGTGTCATTCAAAGGATACAGTGCCTGTCAGCCTGGGATGACATGCTCGACAAGCCACGATGCTTCGCTAGGGACGGCCTGTACCTGTCACCCCTGGGCTTTCGGATATTGGCAAAGGCTCTTGCTACCCCCATAGTGCCATTTTTAGGCAAGGCTCAAAAGACAAACCCACCTCCATAGGTATCACAAGGGATAAGAAACTAAGAGTAATGCTACTCAACACCAGAAGTCTAAACCTCAAGATGCACGCGAAACTCTCCTTAGCATGGAGAAAATTGATATCTGTGCAGTAACAGAAACCTGGTTCAAGGCTCCCGAGAGCACCCCAGCACTACCAGGTTATACCTCATACCATGCTTTTTGGCCCCAAAACTTGGACCGACCCACAAAATGAGCGGGAGTATCAATATTCGGCAAAGATACCCACACCTCCAGCTTGGTGGCACAGCATCAGAGACTATTCATGTGCAACTAACAGTGGGTAAAACTGCCTTCCAGTTTATAGCCTGCTACAGACCACCTCCCAAACCCAGGAACCCCACTCAGCCTTCATGAGAACACTGGAAAATATGAAGGTCTCTCCAAACACCATTATATTGGGCGACTTCAACTACCCAAACATAGACTGGGAGCATTACTCTAGCTCCAACACCTAGCCCAAAGGTTCATAGAATTTATAAACGCAAATGCTATGGAACAACTTGTTACCACTCCCACAAGAGGGGAAAACATACTGGACCTGATCATCACCAACATGAGGACTCTATGCTCCAGACCAAAAGTGTATCCCTCACTGGTAAGATCAGACCATAAACTAATCTCACTGGATGTTCACATCCCGACACCACCCCCTGCCCAGAAAACCACAGTGAAAAACTTCTCTAAAGCAAATTTCACACTCCTCAAAACTGAGGTGGAATCCTTCAAAGCACCCGGGCCTGTGGAAAATACGGCCCCGACCGCAGAATCCTTTATAAATGCATTCTATGAACACCTTCAGGAATGCATGGATCATGCAATCCCAAATAAAACCAAGACCCAATCCTCCAAAGCCAGACGTCCTGTCTGGTGGACCCCAGCCATAAACAAGCTATACAATAGAAGGAGGAAGCTACTAAATGATAGAGCAAAATTGCAAAAAGGGAAGGCATCTCTGATCAGTATTAGCAAAAATTACGGGCACTCATAAAATCGTCTAAGGCCAGCTTCGAGAGAAAAATTGCACAGGACACTAAGGATAATCACAAGGCTTTCTTTAGTTATGTTAGGAACCTGGGTGGTAATTCCCAGATATGCTCAGAATTAGTCCAAAATGACAAAAATACACCGAACCTACAGACATTGCCAACATCCTAGCTGACAGGTTCAGCGCAAACCTCCCCACCAAAGGGCAAATATCTATTCCAGCAGAGTGCTGCCCCTGACATCTCGGATGCTCAGGTAAGAGCCGCCCTCTCCAAAGCAAAACACAGCATCAATGGGACCAGACGGTGTCCCGGGCCGCCCTATATGAACTCCAAGAAGAGCTAAACCCAAACATAAAACTACTGTTCACTCTCAGCCTTACTACAGGATATGTACCCAAGAGTGCCCAGACAGCAACTGTGGTCCCTCTCCACAAAGGTGGTGCCTCAACGGATCCTGGAAACTATCGCCCCATAAGCCTGACTAGCTTGGTCTGCAAAGCTATGGAAAGGATAATCATGGACCTCATAAATAAAGATATTGGGGACCTACAGACACTGGATCCTACCCAGTTCGGCTTTGTTAAGGGCAGATCCTGCCTCTTAAACCTGGTTGATTTCTTTGAAACAGTCACCAAGGCCATTGACGAGGGAAGGTGGTCCACACAGCCTACCTGGACCGCAAAGCCTTCGATACAATACCCCACCGGGCATTATAGATAAGATCACCAGCTTAAATATAAACCCCTATGTCACTAGATGGGTTGCAAACTGGCTCAAGGACAGAACCCACATGGTTAGAATTGCTGGAGCCATGTCAGACTCCAAACCAGTTACAAGTGGCGTCCCACAAGGCTCAGTCCTGGGACCTCTTGTTCAGTATATATTTCGGAGGTACAGGCCAACATGGAAGGACTGTGGCTGACCAAGTTCGCAGATGACTGCAAACTGGGTGCCATAATCGACTCTCCAGCCAACACAAGCATCCTCCAAAAGGGCCTCATAGAAATAGACAACTGGTGCCAGAGCCATGGCCTCAAGCAAAACGCCAAAAAGTGTATAGTCATTCCCTAAAAACAGTGCTCCACAAATTACCACATAGGTGGTAATCCATTAAGTACAGAAGAAGTAATTAGGGACCTGGGGACCCAAGTTGATAGCAATCTCTCATTTGACAACCACGTGGCCAAAGTGGTTAGAAAAACATTTTATATAGCCCACTCTAACCATGAAGGGAATTTCCCCAAAAAAATCCCATTTTCCTGTCCCTGAACTTATCTCCTCAACCACAAGATGTGAACTTTGATCTTAATCATATTGTAACCTACTTAAGTTAGTCAAGACAATCTGTATTCTGTTGGACATTTTGATTTGTTTTGTGTTTGTTCTCTGTTAAAAAGATTGATCTACTTAGTAAAGTAGTCTTCATGTATTGTCGTAGTCTATTAGTGGAGCTTTTCTCCTCGGGCCTCTGCTGAAAATGGACATGTATCCAGCCAGACTAGCCCGGTTAACAAATGTAAAATAAAATAAAATAAATAAAATAAATAAATATATATATATATATATATATATATATATATATATATATATATATATATATATATGTATATATATATATATATATATATATATATATATATATATATATATATATATATCTACATTACTATATACATATATATCTGTATATGAATGCATACAAGTATATATTTATATATATATATATATATATATATATATATATATATATATATATATACATATATCTTTATCTAACAACATATGGGTGTATGGGTGTCTGTATATGTATATATCTATATGTAGGTCTTTATATGCATTCTGTCTCTGTATGTATACATTTGTACTACGGAGAGGGAGAGGTATGTCTCCATGTAGCTATTGGTAGATATACACACACACACATACCTCTACATATATACATCTACATCTGGTTACCCTGTTCTTTGCCATGTAGATTAGACTTTGTTGCAGTGAGACTCGTAGCAGGTGTGGCTGCTCGTTGGGTGATGCCTCTGCCCAATGAACACTTTTGCTTACATCCCTGGGGCTGTCCGTATAGACCCACTTCACCCAACACCGGCACACCTAGACCCATAACTAGCTACCCATAGTTCCCCCACCTGCACCTCCTCTACAGCACTCATCCTTAATCTGGGTGGAGGTCAGGTCTGAACACACCACTACACGCTGCCCACTCTCCACTTCACGGGACCCATGTCGTACATTGTCTCGACCCATGGGTCATCAGGCTTTCACACCCTTGTATTCTGGGAATGTACACATCCCGCCCAGAAAGGTCATCACACTGGCTTCCTCCCATAATATGTCAATTTTTGGGGCATCCCGCAAGGGACGCTCCTGTCTGTGCTCCAAGATTAGATTTCACGGGTCCACTGTGTGCCCCCTCCCGGTTGTATCCTGCCTGTGGTCTGGAGAGCAGTGAACTATTTACATTGTTTGTGGGTTTGTGTGTATGTTTCCTCTGTCCGACTGGGGGGGGGCTCATGCTATGTTTTACATGATTCTTGCTTGGGCCCCTCACTTCCATTGGCATAGCCTGTGAACATATGTCATTCTTGTGTGCTGTTTCTTATCATAGCTATATATCTGTGTATATCTATGCACGCACACACACACACACAGACACACACACACACACACACACACACACACACATATATATATATTTATATATACGTATATGTCTGTATATATATATATATATATATATATATATATATATATATATATATATATATATGTATAAATATATATATATATATATATATATATATATATATATATATATATATATATAAGCACTTGGGCTTCAGGCCAGTTATTTTACATTAAGAAGGTTCGTGGTCTGCACTCTTGTGGGAGGAGAGGCTGGACTCTGCCCTTCTGAGCTGGGAATTTCTGGTTAAAGGCTTATAGTGCCTGCATATTTCAACTGTTTCTTACTGAAATTGGTACACCTTGTTTGCTGTAGCATAGACTAGATCCAGGCCTGCTGAATTTAGCTCTGTTTGTATGCGTGTTGTTTGTTTGCTTGTTATTTCACTGAAATGCTAATACCACCTAAACATGCTTTTCAGCACTTCTGTGGATCCCTAGTGATATCTGCATTGCTTACTGTACTCATTTCCTTGTTTCACTTAAAAGAAAGTTACTGTTTGTTGTTTTTGCATTTAAGTTACCTGTAACACATTGCATTTAAGTTACCTGGCACTTGCTCACTAAAGGCACTTGCTCACTAAAGCAATTATATAAGTCAGCACTAAAAAATTAAAAGCACTACACTCTCACAAAGTCCTCTCGAGTACCTTGTTCCCCATTGGCCCCTTTTTTTTTCAATTATAAAGGAATTCCCAAGGTCAGTTGTCAATCTTCTCTCCGGTCCAGCTGGTGAATCTGGGAATCTTGAGGCAATGTTACAACTGCCTCATGTACACAGACAACCCTCTCCTCCTCCCAATAAATTCCAACACATGTGAGAGATGCATCCATATAGCCAAACTGGAGGCTAAGCTCTCTCAACTCAGTACTGGTGTAACCAGTCAGGAGGAGAAGGAAACCACACAGTACAATTCCAGTCTCACATAGATCTACCACGACAGCAGACCAAACACATAAACACACAAAAAACATACTCGGAGGCTCTAAATAAAAATCTGCCTAAGCAGCAGAGACCTCTAAAGCAGACACCCAAGCAACCACTACCCCAAAACAAAACACATGCAACACATATCTCACAAAGCCAGTGTGCCGAATAGTCACATCCCTTAAGGCTAAACAACACACCTGATACACTTGTAATAGGTGACTCTATCATCAGGCACACTGACGTCCCACTCACCAGGCTGAACAAGGAGAAGGTCACGGTGAGCTTCCTGTCGGGCGCTAGGATCCACCACATAACACAAGCACTCAGGTCACTCCAAGGCAAGTACAAATATGACTCAGTCATTGTCCATGCTGGTGTGAATGACCTGAGACGTACCTCCCTGGACTACATGAAAAGAGACATAGAGGAGCTCTCTGAGCATGTGGCCCAGGCCGGTATGACCCTGACCTTGAGTAGCATCTTACCCTCACCAAGAATGATGCCACAATATGAAGACAAGATGATCAATTTCAACAATTGGCTTAATTATTGGTGTCATTCAAAGGGGATACAGTGCCTGTCAGCCTGGGATGACATGCTCGACAAGCCACGATGCTTCGCTAGGGACGGCCTGTACCTGTCACCCCTGGGCTTTCGGATATTGGCAAAGGCTCTTGCTACCCCCATAGTGCCTTTTTTAGGCAAGGCTCAAAAGACAAACCCACCTCCATAGGTATCACAAGGGATAAGAAACTAAGAGTAATGCTACTCAACACCAGAAGTCTAAACCTCAAGATGCACGCACTCGAAACTCTCCTTACCATGGAGAAAATTGATATCTGTGCAGTAACAGAAACCTGGTTCAAGGCTACCGAGTGCACCCCAGCACTACCAGGTTATACCTCATACCATGCTTTTTGGCCCCAAAACTTGGACCGACCCACAAAAGGAGGGGGAGTATCAATATTCGTCAAAGATACCCACACCTCCAGGTTGGTGGCACAGCACGAAGCATCAGAGACTATCCATGTGCAACTAACAGTGGGTAAAACTGCCTTCCAGTTTATAGCCTGCTACAGACCACCCTCCCTAACCCAGGAACCCCACTCAGCCTTCATGAGAACACTGGAAAATATGAAGGTCTCTCCAAACACCATTATATTGGGCGACTTCAACTACCCAAACATAGACTGGGAGCATTACTCTAGCTCCAACACCCTAGCCCAAAGATTCCTAGAATTTATAAACTCAAATGCTATGGAACAACTTGTTACCACTCCCACAAGAGGGGAAAACATACTGGACCTGATCATCACCAACATGAGGACTCTATGCTCCAGACCAAAAGTGTATCCCTCACTGGTAAGATCAGACCATAAACTAATCTCACTGGATGTTCACATCCCGACACCACCCCCTGCCCAGAAAACCACAGTGAAAAACTTCTCTAAAGCAAATTTCACACTCCTCAAAACTGAGGTGGAATCCTTCAAAGCACCCGGGCCTGTGGAAAATACGGCCCAGACTGCAGAATCCTTTATAAATGCATTCTATGAACACCTTCAGGAATGCATGGATCATGCAATCCCAAATAAAACCAAGACCCAATCCTCCAAAGGCAGGCGTCCTGTCTGGTGGACCCCAGCCATAAACAAGCTATACAATAGAAGGAGGAAGCTACTAAATGATAGAGCAAAATTCCAAAAAGGGAAGGCATCTCTGATCAGTATTAGCAAAAAACTACAGGCACTCATAAAATCGTCTAAGGCCAGCTTCGAGAGAAAAATTGCACAGGACACTAAGGATAATCACAAGGCTTTCTTTAGTTATGTTAGGAACCTGGGTGGTAATTCCCAGATATGCTCAGAATTAGTCCAAAATGACAAAAATACACGAACCCACAGACATTGCCAACATCCTAGCTGACAGGTTCAGTGCAAACGCCCCCCCCCCTCCCCACCAAAGGGCAAATATCTATTGCAGCAGAGTGCTGCCCCCCTGACATCTCGGATGCTCAGGTAAAAGCCTCCCTCTCCAAAGCAAAAACACAGCATCAATGGGACCAGACGGTGTCCCGGGCTGCGTCCTATATGAACTCCAAGAAGAGCTAAACCCAAACATAAAACTACTGTTCACTCTCAGCCTTACTACAGGATATGTACCCAAAGAGTGTCATTGCAGCAACTGTGGTCCCTCTCCACAAAGGTGGTGCCTCAACGGATCCTGGAAACTATCGCCCCATAAGCCTGACTAGCTTGGTCTGCAAAGCTATGGAAAGGATAATCATGGACCTCATAAATAAAGATATTGGGGACCTACAGACACTGGATCCTACCCAGTTCGGCTTTGTTAAGGGCAGATCCTGCCTCTTAAACCTGGTTGATTTCTTTGAAACAGTCACCAAGGCCATTGGCGAGGGGAAGGTGGTCCACACAGCCTACCTGGACCTCGCAAAAGCCTTCGATACAATACCCCACTCGGGCATTATAGATAAGATCACCAGCTTAAATATAAACCCCTATGTCACTAGATGGGTTGCAAACTGGCTCAAGGACAGAACCCACATGGTTAGAATTGCTGGAGCCATGTCAGACTCCAAACCAGTTACAAGTGGCGTCCCACAAGGCTCAGTCCTGGGACCTCTCTTGTTCAGTATATATTTCTCGGAGGTACAGGCCAACATGGAAGGACTGTGGCTGACCAAGTTCGCAGATGACTGCAAACTGGGTGCCATAATCGACTCTCCAGCCGACACAAGCATCCTCCAAAAGGGCCTCATGGAAACAGACAACTGGTGCCAGAGCCATGGCCTCAAGCTAAACGCCAAAAAGTGTATAGTCATTCCCTTTGGCAAAAACAAAGTGCCCACAAATTACCACATAGGTGGTAATCCATTAAGTACAGAAGAAGTAATTAGGGACCTGGGGACCCAAGTTGATAGAAATCTCTCATTTGACAACCACGTGGCCAAAGTGGTTAGAAAAACATTTTATATAGCCCACCTAACCATGAAGGGATTCACATCTAGATCAGGGGAGGTCATCGTGCCTCTTTACTCATCCCTCATCAGGCCCATAATTGAGTACAATGCCCCTTTTGGAATGTACCTTACCAGACATCTGCAGCAACTGGAAAGACCCCAAAAGTACCTCACCAAGAGGATCAAAGGGCTCAAACAGATGCCATATGCTGCCCGGTTAAAGAAACTCCAGCTCTACTCAGTGGCATACCGCCTGTTCAGAGGCGATCTGTGCCTGACGTATAAAGCCATGTCCAACCCGGAATTAATGGCATGCTGCACCTCAGAAAATCCAAATCCTATCGAGCTACATGCTCGAGAGACTTGAACCTCAGCACTGAAATAAACAGGACATGCTGGAGGGACAGATTCATATTCCAGAGGCTCCCTTCACTCTGGAATAAAATCCCAGTCCAGGTTAGGCAGAGTCCCTCATTGACTCTCTTCAAGAGGAATCTTGATGAGTGGATGGGAGATCATAGGTTTACCCCGGGTATGACTTCTGTGTCACTGTTAGACAGAGGCACAGTATACTAACCTCAAAAAAAGGGCATAGCAAAATTAATTTAAAATGGGTGGCGAAAGCCAAACACATTCTGGCTAGGCTTATAAATGCCCTAGGGCAGATAACCTAGTATGAACCTATGAACCTATGAACCTATATATATATATATATAAAACATGTGGATGTATAGGATGTATGGCCTTAACCTCACTTATCTATTGTTATGAGGGCTTAGTGGTTAACTACTCTGATTATAGTGTACAGGGTCTTGGGATTGAGCCTTGCAGTGACAGTTTATTTTGTTGCGGGGCAGAACATGGTTGTAAGCAGGTTTGCATGACGGTAAGCACTGCTAACCCCCGGTTACAGTTTCTCACACTCAGTTAGCTTCTACTTTTCTTAATCTGTGTGGGCAATGCTTACCCCCACGTAAACACACTTGGACATGCTTATCACTGCTTATTTGTGCTTAGACCTGCTTACTTGTGCCTTATTCATTATGACACTAACACTTCACATGTGCATTTCATGCAGTACTCCAGTTCACATTTAAATGTTATTATGTAGGTTATATAGCAAAACGATGTAAAATTATGTTCATATACAGATTGCCCATGGAAAATTATTTGTGCTGCAGTGGGACACGAGCTGGGAATGCCTGTTTGATAGGCAGATGCTCTAACCACTCCACTATTGCTGTGCTGCTTCAGTTGCATATATATGCCTGGTTATCCTCTTCAGCCTTTTTGGCTGCTTTAACCATAGCTAGACGATGGGAAAGCCCACACACCTATGGTTAGCTGTACTCGAGGTTTTAAATAAATTAATACAAGGGTTTCTTCATTTTATTTCAATGTACTGTTGCTGTTGAATACATGGGGACTGTTGGTGGAGAGATGTGGACACCTATGAGTGGTTTCGTTCATTTATTTACACCTTCCTCTGTTCTACTTTGCAGGGCTGTGTTTATTCTGAGATCTCTGCTCTCAGACATGCCCCCTGCACTTATCCATGCTCAGTGTAGGATTTGGAGCTCCAGTGGCACGCTTTCAATATTATACATGGTGCGCTGCCGTCCTCCTCTTAAACTGCCGCTTATGTGCAGGACTAGTTTAGTTGCAAGACTAGTTTAGTCATGCACGACAGATTAGTGAATCTGGTGGAGTGTATGTGTACAATAAAATCGGAATGAATGAATGAGGAATGACCAAACATAATCTGACAAAAAATGAAGTGACGAATAGCTGTGCAACCTGAGATTTTTATTAACTCTCACCTGTGCTGTTTTTCTGGTATGGGTATGATTTGGAGACATACTTACGTGCAGTGCAGACTTTGCTCTGTAAATGGATAGCTGTGTGTTTTGCAGAGACATATTTTAAAATGTCTTTGGGAGGCAGATAATCACAAACCAAAGAAAGATAATGAAACTGAAGGGTGTTGTGAAGCCAATTTATTTATTTCAATTTGTTAACCAGGTAAGTGAACTGGTTTACTGTCCCTTTTCAGGCATGGCACAGGTATATAAATCCACCTAAATGGCATAGGTAAATCAATGCAAAAAACATTTAAAGACACATTTAGACTGAAAATGAACACAATACCATTTAAAGATGCATTTAAAAACAGTTATATTATGAAGTAATACAATAGCATTAAAGGAACATTTACATTGTACAAGAACCTTCACAGATATACACCTGAGTCATTTGCAGCACTGAACTTGAAGCCAGAAAGCAGTTACAGTAAGCTTTATTGTGTAAATGTTCCAGTTGTGAATTTCTGAAGGTTTGCAAGGTCTCACTGTTTTTTGACATCAGTTGAGAGGTTGTTCCATGTGTAAGATGTATTCTAGAGCATGCTTTTTCACCTAGCATAGTTGCGGTGGTGGTGCTGCTGTAGCGTTGTCGCCTCATAGCAAGACGTTGTCCCGTTTGATTCTCAGCTAGAGCATCTTCTGTGTGGAAGCATACGTGAATGGGAGTGCCTTCGTTGAAGGTTGTGCGTCAGGGTGGTAACCCAGTACGGTGTGGCGACCCCTAACCGGGAAAAGCCGAAAGACACAAACAATAGTTTTAATTTTGGTCTGCCCCTTAGTGAGTTGTTTACTTCCCTGTTGGATATAGACGTCGCAGAGTTGGACAGTAGCCAGTGTCATAACTCTCAACCTCAGTGCAAGAAATCTGGACAAAGCCTAAAATAATGGGGAGGCAAAGGCCCAAAAATGACAGATTTTAAATACTGTTCTTAGAAAGTTGATAGAATAAAAGGGTTTGTGTTAGCACACACTTTCTGAAGGATATGACTTCTGAAACTCAAATGCTTGTCACTATTTAGTGATTTTATTTCTTTGTGATTTTACAGAAAACCAAAAATTTTATGAAGAATAGACCAAAAATATGGGACAAAAATCTGGACAGTTGAGAAGTATTGCCAGTGTTGAGTATTTTGTAAATCAAACTGGCTTAAAGAAAAAAACAGACCTGTTGTGATAGGTAGCCATTAAACTTGTATTAGAAAAGCACAATGATGCATGTTTTTATCTACAAGTAAATCAAATCTAAATATTTTCGTAGGTTTAACCCGGGTATCACTTCTGTGTCACTGTTAGACAGAGGCACAGTATACTAACCTCGAAAAAGGGCATAGCAAAATTAATTTAAAACGGGTGGTGAAAGCCAAACACATTCTGGCTAGGCTTATAAATGCCCTAGGGCAGATAGCCTAGTATGAACCTATGAACCTATGAAGTAAATCATATCTAAATATTTTATTTTCGGTGGTTTATAACTTGTGTCCTTTCTTAGGAGTGAAGGTAGAGTGCAGGTAAACCCTGTTCTAATTTTGGAATTTGCATGTTTTGGCTATGGCAGTGAGAACAGTAGGGGATAGTAGAGTGAGATGAGAAATCAGAGGTTGAGTTGGGTGACTACCTTAGAGGAAATGCTTTCTATGTGGAGATGTGATGGTCAAAAAAGAGTCCTCGATATGTTTGCTGAGTGACATTTGAAATGCAGGAAAAATTGTGAAGAGACAGATCAAGGCCCAGTATAAGTGATTGGGTATGGGCCACAGCTTGTGCGCATATAACAGTGAATGCAGTGACTGGGTTACATGTGAATGTAAACGTGAGTGGAACTGCCATCTATGCAAATAAGCATTCTAGAATTTGTGCTGTTTAAAAATGAAGAACGACATGAACAGAAATAATGACAAAATACATATATAAAAATATTAGGAGCCACCTTCCAAGCTAGTTTATATTTTAAGCTATATAACTTGAATAGAGGTATGTGTTGATAGTGACACACAAGATCACAGGATCATAGCAGATTACTAGGCTATTGACCTGGATGTCATTTTAAGTCTAGCTGATTCATCCCAATGTAATACTACAGAAATTCTAGTCAGTACTGAAGATTGCATTTAGTGATGATTGCCCATGTCCAGGAGGGTTGTGGGCTCTATTCCTGGTAAGAATTTATGGTGCCCATTCACTGGTCCATGTTCCTTGAACACTGTCATACAGGTGCTCTATTTCACAAGAATTGATAGCCTGTTCCAAAGACATGGCAGTCATTGGGAGATAAATCTGTCCCTCCAGCATGTCCTATTTAAGTCACAGGCCATATTTAGGCTCTTGGAGCAAGTAGCCCTAATCCCGTTTGATTTACAGTAATGCAGCAAATTCATTAGGTTTGGGCTTTGGATTGCTCTGTTAGTCGGTCTGTGTAAGGCACATGGTGCAGCCCCTTGATCATTTTTATTAGAAACCTCTGAGGTCTGTCCAATTACTTCAGGTGCTTAGTACAATACATGACAAACGGGGAGTTATACTCAATTATGGGATGGATAAGTGCCAGGAATAGGTGGGTTATAACATCTTTTGCTCTCAAGGCAATGCCTTTACTAATCTAGTGTGCTACACAGAAAGCTTTCCTTACTACAGTAGACACATGGTGGTCGACGTTAAGGTTGCAGTCAACTTCTGATCCCGGGTCCCTTACCTCTTCATGGGTACTTAGGGTATTGTTGTTTATATGATAGTATAAGGGGACAAAGGGAAATCCTGTTATACTATGTAGTTGTTCCCTGTTGTCAGAAATTCCACCCTGTGGCAGTCAGGCCTCAAGCAGTCCTTAAACCTGTTTAATTGTGGGTGAGGGAAGATACTACTATATTACATTCCTACCCGCAATGAATAACTTTCTTTTTGTTTTGGAGACTGTGGCCCTTAGCCGTCATATAGCACTCATGATCATTTGAGTTTGAGTCCTGTGGGTCGTTATGTACAATAGTTACACACACACACACACACACACACACACACACACACACACGATTTACAACCTTATGTTGACAGCATGCATATATATTTGTGTAGACCACAGCTGTGCACAAAATGTCATTCAAAGATGGCCATTGGCTGCAGTACATCTGGCACAAGGATACCACAGTATCAAAGAGCTGTGGGCAGTAATGGTAGGTTATCATGAACAAATGTGGATGTACCATAAACAGTACTAGGCCCTACTACATGCATTGTACCAAAAGGTAGGTGTGTGTGTGTGTGTGTGTGTGTGTGTGTGTGTGCGTCTGTGTGTGTGTGTGTGTGTGTGTGTGTGTGTGTGTGTGTATATATATATATATATATATATATATATATATATATACACACACACACACACACACACACACACACACACACACACACACACACACACACACACACACGTGCAGTACAGTCACTTCCATTTCCTTCTCTGCTACTGCATCTGCACTACTTCTGTGTGAAATGTTGAAAGTTTTATTCATTTTGAGAAGGCTTAAAGGGTTTTTATATTGCAGAGGTATTTGGCTAAATGATAATTTTTCTACTTTAATCCATTTTGTTTGGTGCATTAACAGTTAACTGTGTTTGCGCATAACCCCCAATAACCACTACTTTTTAGCTGTAGGATTACACCACACATTAGATATTATTTTTAGTTTTTCAATGACTAGGATTCATTCTTCAAGATTTATAGGATTATAAGATATATGATATTCATATTGCATGAATGCACCCAGCTGCTGATTGGCTGAATAACATGGTCCATAGCATGATGCTTTTTGTACAATAGGGAGAAAGAATAATCCCCTTCACCTCTTCTCCATTATTTCATAATACCAGATGATTTGGCTGTCAGTGAAGCATTTACATTTTAAACATTTATAATGTTTCAATTTTCCATATCTATTCTTAGAATACGTCCTCTTGTGAACATATTGTCAGTTTCTGTTTTTTTTTTCAAACTTTAGTAATTTTAGTCATTTTAATGGTGAATGGGTGTCATTTACATTTTATAATAGGAATGGAATGCATACAAGTTCTTTTAGTACTGCACATCAGAATATACTGAGTTACATTGTGCAGTATGATTGACAGTATGACAGAGTGGGCCATGAAAGTGACATTGGCACCCATTTTGAATGCATAAATTTGCATAATGAACATTAGCTGATTTCCACTATGGAACTTGATATAGCATTACAGAATGCAGTTGAGCAATTTACTATGCAATACTCATGAAATCCCAGATTATAAAACAGGCCACAAAGCTCTATGGTCAACTACATGCCATAATTCTATGACAGACCATCACAAGCATTATTGCTTCAGCAAATGAGACCCCCTACTGTTGGAAAAACATTGGCTTTGTGCCTGCATACAAGAGTAGAAGAAATAATTGTTCCTAGGCATTTCTTCTTCTTAAATGACTCTCACTTCCTGCATCGTTAATCACATCATGCATTGTATACTGATGAACTGCAATGGGCTATATAAGGCATCTAGCATCATGGACACTTAATGCAAGGTAATAGGGTCTATGGTTAATCATTGAAGAAAACATTCTTTGAATGGCTTTTAATTGAATGCTAACCATCAACATCTCTTTTTGTCACATAGACATTCCATCGTAAATTAAATCATTGATGAATCATCTGCTGAAAATAAGCTTCAATTGACCTCAATTGCCTGAAGCTGAGAAGTCCATGACCTGTTCCACCATGTCCTCAACCAAGTCCAAAAGCCCTTGTTCAGTGGAGGCTTAACAGGTTGCCACATGCCAGGGTGCCTACAGGACTGGTGCCACCGCCCCAAACCTGTGAGGACATCTCTGGGCGGGCAGAGTGTTAATGATCCCCAACCTGGGAGGTAAGCGGCTGAGTGTTCCTGAGAAATTTGGACATCTAAAAAAATGGAAGCTGGACCTGTGAAAAAAAAGGAAGCAGTCCATACCTTGGAAGATGCTGACATTTGTGCAGTCAAAGAGACCTGATTCAAGGTTGTGGAGAGCACCCCATCCATACTTGGTTAGACCTCCTTCCACACATTCAGACCACAAACTGAAGGCATAAAAACTAAAGGAGGCAGTATATCAACATTCATTAAAGATAAATACACCTCCAGATTGGTTAAACAGCATGATTCCCTGGAGATACTTCAAGTGCAATTAACTATTGGTAGGACACCTATTCAAGTCATTGCCAGCTACAGGACCCCATCCATGAATCAGGACACCCACTCTGCCTATTTGGATTTACTTGAGTCTATCAAGATACATCAAAACACCATGGTTTTGGGTGATTTCAACTACCCATCCATTGAGTAAATTACTCATGCTCAAACTCACTTGCATAAAGGTTCCTCGACTTTTTTAATTCCACTGCCCTGGACCAGCTGTTTGACACCTCCACAAGGGCTGCCAATATCCTGGATCTGGTTCTCACCAATATGGAGGACCGCTGTAGCATCCCCACTGTGAGGTCTTTGCTGCTGAGATCTGACCACAGATCTGTCTCATTTGAAGCAACTATCATACCTGACCCCCCTCCAACAGCAACTAGACTTAAAACTTCTCCAGAGCAGATTATAACCTCTTAAGGGGTGACATAAATAGCTTCACTGCACCTCCCCCCTCAGATGGAAATGGCAACTATTCCAAGTTCTACACCAGTGCTTTATACAGACACCTGTATAACTGCATTGACTTGTCTGTACCTGATAAGACCAAAACCATCTCTTCAATGAAGAGCAAACCTGCCTGGTGAACAACTGCCATTAGCAGGATTTACAATAATAAGAAGAAATAGCTGTCTAAGAGTAAGAGCGAATAAGCCCTAAACTGGAAACATTTCCTCCTCAGCTTAAACAAGCAAATAAGACTTCTTGCAAAGTCCTCCAAAGCAAATTATGAATCCAAATTAGCTTCCTCAACTAAGGACAATCATAAGGCATTCTTTAGTTGCATCCTTAACCTAAAAAAAAAGGCCCAGTTTTCAGCCGCACTGGTAGTTAATGATACCACATATACTGAGCCTGTGGACATAGCTAACCTGTTAGCTGATAAGTGATGTGAAAACTTCTCTCCTCTGTCCCCACCACACATACCTCATGACATCCCTACCACCTGTCCCCTACCTTGAATCTCTAAAGAGCAGGTTGTAAATGCCCTCTCTAAGGCCAAAAACACAGCATCTATGGGACTTGATAATGTCCCTGGCTGCGTCCCACATGGGCTCTAACAAGAATTAGCAACACCATTCGGTACTCTTTACAATCATAGTCTAAGCACTGGCTTCATCCCAGCTGAATGGAAAATGGCCTCCATTATCCCCTTGCACAAAGGTAGTGCTTCCACTGACCCTGAGAACTATAGACCTATTAGCCTGACTAGCCTTATCTGTAAGGCCATGTTGTCAATCATTATGGACCTTATCAACAAAGATATAGGTAATTTCCAAGCAATTTACCCTATTGAGTTTGGATTTGGCAAAGGAAGATCATGCCTGTTAAAACTGGTAGACTTCTTTGAGACAGTGACCAAGGCCCTGAACAAGGGGAGATCTGCATAAAGCCTACCTAGGACTTAGTCAAGGCTTTTGACACTATACCCCACTCAAGCATCATTAACAAACTCACCCAGATAGGTATCAACCCTTATATTGTTAGGTGGGTTGCAAACTGGCTTACTGATAGAATCCATGCAGTTAAAATAGGGGAATCCACCTCCAAAAGCAGACCTGTAACCAGTGGTGTTCCTCAGGGATGAGCTCTGGGACCTCTACTGTTCGGAATCTATTTCTCTGAAGTACAAGCAAAAACCAAAGGTCTATGGCTGACAAAGTTTGCTGACGACTGCAAACTGGGAGTGGTCACAGAATTTCCAAACAATGTTAACATCTTACAAGAGATGAAAATGATTGGTGCCAAAGTCAGGGCCTTAAACTCAATGCAAAAAAATCTATTATCATCCATTTTGGTAAGGGTGATGTTCCTGCTAAATACCACATCAACAGCAACACAACTCAGTGGTGAGAGACCTGGGCACACAGTTTGACAGCAACCTTACCTTTGATCACCATGTCTCCACAGTGGTAAAAAGGGCATTCTATATTGCTCATCTCATAAGTAAGGGCATTGCTTCCAGAAAAAAAGAAGTTATAATCTCCCTGTACTCATCAGTCCAATAATTTACTACAATGTCCCTTTTGGTATGTATCTTTCCAAGCACCTGCAGCAATTGTCATGACCACAAAGGTTCCTTCCAAGGAAAATTCAAGTTCTTCAGCATCTGTCCTGTGTGGAGCTGCTGAAATCACTGTCACTTTATTCTGTTTCATACAGACTACTCAGAGGCAATCAATCTCTAGCGCCTTGGCTTCCAAAAAAGCCTCCTGGAAGGCTTTTTTGGAAGCCGTGGCACTAGAGATTGATTGCTTTTATTAAGTTGGATTATCTGGTTTTCAATGTGTTATTTTATTCTTGCTGCTTGGTTTGTGGTTTACATTTACTCAGAGGCAATCTCTACCTTGCATGTAGGGCAATCCCTGTCCCTACTTTATTGGAAATGTTGCATATCCACAAGTCAAATGGCACATGGGTTACTCACTAAATACTTTAACCTGGTATGTGACATTAATAGAGCCTGCTGGAGGAACAGATTTGTCTCTCAGAGGTTGCCATACCTTTTGAACAGACCCCCACTTCATGTCAAACAGAGCACCTCACTGGCCCTCTTCAGACACAATCTAGATGATTGGATGGGTAACTGTAAATTCACCCTGGGGGTTCCACCTGTGTCTCTCTTGGACAGGGGCAATAGGCGCTGATCTTGGAAGCAAGGGTAACATGGCTAGGCTTGTAAGGGCCCTAGCGCCATTAGCCTAGTAATTTCCTGTGATCCTATGATCCTATGAACAGAAAATGGAGAGAAAATACAGAAGGACAAAGGAATGCATAATTAAAATAAGCAAAAGAGAGAAAGGGGAAGAAAAGAGAAAACACACACACAATACATTTGCACATAATGTTAGACAATATTTAATTTATTATTAGCAATCAATTTTATTGCTATAAATCTTTACTGAATTAAAATAAAATGTGTGGAAAGTGTTTATGAATACATAGTAACAATATCCAGTCTCAGGTTAACATTTTTCACTCTAGCACAGTAGCGTAAGAAATGATAATACATTTCTTATTTGTGCCTGATATGTATTTGGTTGAAATATTGTAGTGAAACCCCCCCTTTAAAAATATTTAGGTATATATCTAATAAAATCAGTTAAAGACTGAATACTGCATTCATAAATTGATATATCTTTTAGATTTGGTTGCAATATTGTACTGAAAGCAATTTATTTATTTTATTTTACATTTGTTTACTGGGATAGTCTGAATGGATACATGTCTATTTTCAGCGGAGGCCCAGGGAGAAACGCTCCAAATAGACACACTTACATAGATTACATAAGAAGTTAGATAAAATTAGAAAATATAAAAAACAAAGTGATTATATACAATAGTTTAGTAGTGTTCCCTAGTAGGGACTCACAATTCTTATGGACAGACACAATTAAAAGTAAGTAGTTTCCAAGACAGGGACTCAGAATTCACATGGGCAGACACAATTAAAAGCAAAAGACATCAGATTAGATGCAGAGCTTGGTGACACTGTTACATGTTTGATATTTACAGATTATGTTTTTAGTTTATAACTTAATCAGGGTTGGTACATGGGCAAAGCCAGTTCACTTGGAGATACTGTATGAGGTGTTTTTTGAAGAGACTTTTGGAGGATTGTAGAGTGATATAGTTTGGCAACGAATTCCAGGTTTTGCCAACAATGTTGGCAAACAGGGATTCACCAGTGGAGTTGTTAGCTTTGTGGATTTGTACTAGTAGTTTGTTGGCTGACCGAAGGGATCTCAGGGTGATATATGGTTTAATAATATTTATGAGTGAGGGGGTATCATTAGGGTGGTACAGAATTTTATGTGCTATTAAGATTTGATTGAATTGAATTAAGCTGGGCAGTTCTAGCCACTCCAGTTGTTTCAGGTTCTGGCAATGGTGGGTTCTATAGGTGGATCCAGTGGCGAATCTGGCAATATGGTTGTAGCTATGGGACAGCTTGCCTTGTTCAGATTTGTTGAGGTTTGAGAGTACAGGTGAGGCATATAAAAGTGTGGAGAGTAGGTGTGACATGGCGATTGTAGTCCTATCCAGTGGGGTTAAAAATGTCTTGTTCCTATACAGTGAACCAAGTTTCTTATTGATGGTCTGTATGGGTTTGTTGACCTGTAGGTCAAATTTGAGATTATTGTCTTTGATAATCCCTAGATGTTTGGTGTGTTGATCAGGGGAGATAGTGGTACCATTGTTGGACATGTCAGAGAATGAAAGTGTGGTAGATAAGAGTAGGAGTTTAGTTTTATTGGGGTTCAGCAGTAGAAGTTGGTTGGCGAGCCAGTTCTCAATGATGTTAAATGTATTTTGGGTTAGGATTTGTAGTTCGGATGGGGAGTTGGCTGAGCAGATCAGAGTGGAATCATCTGCATATTGAATACAGGTAGTTTTAGGGATAGCAGTGTGAAGGTTGCTGATAAAAATAGAAAAGAGTAGTGGACCAGCAGTGGACCTAGTATGGACCCCTGAGGGACACCAAGTGTGAGAGGTAGCTGGCTGGAGAGTTTGCCCTGCCATAGTACCGCCTGTTTTCTACCAGTCAGGTATGACTGGAACCACTAGATTGCATGCATATTGAGGGAAATAGATTTTAGAGAACGAATGAGTAGTTCATGGGTGACCATGTCGAAGGCCTTGGGTAGGTCAAGAAAGAGGGCAGAGGATAGCCTATTGCCATTCCTGTTTTGGTTTATGGCGTTAGTGAAGGAAAGGAGGGCTGAGGTGGTGCTGTGGTTTGGCCTAAAATCATAATGGGAGTTGGATAGTAAGTTATTCTGTGTAAGGTATTGCATTAGTTGTTTCTGTACACATTTCTCCATTATCTTGGTTAGTGGGGAAAGAGTGACAATGGGTGTATAGTTGGATATGTCTGTAGAACGTCCACCTTTATGGAGCGGGATGACATGGGATATTTTCCAAAGAGAGGGGATAGCACTTTTGGATAAGGTTCTGTTGATAAGGATAGATATGGGATATGCAATGGCATCTGCAGCTATTTGTAGGTACTCTGCAGGGAGGAGGTCAGCAGCGAGGGTGGTAGGTTTCAGTTTTTTTTTTATGAGTGTTTTGATAAAACTAGTGGATATTGGTTGGAAGCTAAATTGGGGATGATTAGTGGGTAGATTGGAGGTGTGGTTTAAGTTTATGGGGATTAGTTGATTTGCTAGGGATTGGATAGTTTCAGTAAAAAGTTATTATAAGCACCAGCTATGGTCTCTGGGGAACTATGGGTGTGATTAGCTGAGGTTGGGGTAGTAGAATGACCTGGATGAAGTAGTTGATTTAAGCCTGCCCAAAACTTTTGTGGGTGGTTTTGGTGTTTTTGTAGGAGATTTTAGTAGAAGCTTTTTTATCTAGTAAAATAGATTTTTTAGTATCATTCCTGAGTTGACGATATTTTAGATGGTCAGTGCAGGCCTTAAATTGCTATCCTTTATAAATATTTCTAGTTCTCTAATAAAATCAGTTAAAGAGAGAATACTGCATTTATTATTTTATTAATTTGTATGAACAGCTTCAACCATTCATTCCAGTCTCCTATTGTGTTGTGCATGATTGTAGCTAATCACTGCTTCTTAACCAATGTCTTTTACCTGTATTTCACCTTTTATTTCATTAACATTTTTGGTATGACTAATAATGTTATGCAAAACATTTAATTTACAGCTGCAGTTACTTACTTCTTTTAAAAATGTTCTTTTAAACATTTATTAATATCTGCTAATATTTCCAGTAATGTAAGTTATACATAGCAGGACTGCATCTTCCTTCAAACTGTTACACTTTTGTATTTGTGCACAGCTTGTCTGTTTGGGGGAGGGGTGTTGTGTGGAATCTTTCTATACACTTTCAGTCTTTCGGCTTTTCCCGGTTAGGAATTGCCACAGTTGATCACCTGTCTGCTATTGATTGGCAGTGGATTTTTACGGTGTTGAGTTGCCAGCCCAGCGTCCAACCTACACAAAAGGCACACACACACACACACACACACACACTCATGCACCTACCTGCATATCTTTAAAGTTCACTTGACCGTAGGGAAGAAATGCAGACTCCACACAGAAGGTGCTATACTTTCAGTCTAGGTTCTATTTTAAATTGTTATGGGTTGCATACCTAAGTCGCAGTTTCTTGTAACAGTCTACGATTTTTTTTCAGGCAGAAGCTGTACACACAAAGAAAAATGTAACACTGAAGTAAATTTTTACTTCCTTTCAATTCAACCTTCATTAAACCAAACATACTACTACAGATGGATGCAGTACACACTAATTTGTGCTTTGATAGCATACTGCTTAATAAATGTCAGGATATAAGGCTATTGTTTAAAAATATATACAGAAGTCAGACAACCGGTCATCTCTCCCTAAACTATTTGCTGGTCATTCACTTGACACTGCAACCTCCACTACCCTCCCCCAACCTCCATTCTGACTGAGTTCAGCCATCTTGTATGTGCACTTAATACTGTGGATGAAATACGTGCCTTATACAATTATTATAGTAATGAATATTTTCTGACCTGCACCAACAAAATAATTTCTTTAAAAAAAAGTCTCCATTTACTTCAACCACTTAAGTAATACCTGCTGTAAATTAAATTATGTGGCAATCCAAACATTTGTTTTTGGTTTGTGTATAAATACATGCATTTATATGCAAGAAGAAATAGTTATAAGTGTATTCATGCAGATATGTAGCTGTAATTTACAAACATATATAGGCATATTTACAGTTATACTTCTTTATTTATACATATACATTTATAATTATACAATTATTTTATCACATAAACATTCCATATATTTGTATACAGATGCAGTTCTGTGTACAGATATGTTCATACTTTCTTTTGCATTATTACAATAATATTTTTATAATAGTATTATACATATATATTTGCAACTACACATATTTCTTCTACCAAATAGTTTTGTTTCTGCAACCTTATTATAGTTTATTTTTAAAAATATGTTTAATTTGACCAAAAAATTAAAAAAAAAAAACTTACTACAGAACTCTGGCCTTCTTGCCATTACTTGGTCAACCCGCTCAGACAGCTGGTCAGACCTATGCTTCTGTAGGTCATCATATCTGTGTGAACCACTTATTCTGGGGTGTGACATCACCCTAACCAAACCTAGTTAACCAGAAGGGGCATTAGATCTGTTACTGTTATTACTGCCAAGTTTGGATTTACTAAAAATGCTTTGTCACCTATATGTTTTCTTTTTTTAAGGAATACATTCACATTTCATTTGCATGGTGGATAAATGTCATTAAAGAAATCTCCAGGCTTTTATTTATCTTACTTACAATTGCTACTGCTGCTTTGCATTGCCTTTGCTACCTTTTTTAGTATTACAGCCTTGCTTGGCTGGACTGAAAACTCTGTATGTGTATATAATTATGGGATTTATGTAACCTACCTTTCTTCTTTTTTATGAGGATGGCAGCATGCTTTCATTGTTGTGTTACCTGACTGATGATTACAACAAAAGTTTTTTCTGCATGATTGTAGCATATTTTTAAGTGCAGTAATGATGTAAAACAAGAAAGGACCTCTTTAGCCATGAGAAAAAATGCATCCACATGCCAAATGTCTGTTTGGTAAAGGGGGGTCTAAATAAGCTGAGGGGGCAAATACTTGGGATCAAGTTCTAATGGATATTGATGCAGTTGGTGGAAGGAACTGCGCATTGACATAATGCGAGAAGAGGGCAACTGCAACTGATATGGTAGGGCAAGGCAAGGCAGAATGCAATTGCCCATACCAGTATGGGGGTGGGGCTCCAACACTTATTGTTTTAATACCAGATAAGTAATACCTCCTTTCCATCTGTGTGGATGTTTGTAACACAGAAGATGATAGCATTGGAATAATCAGAGGTGGTGTGGGTAGTGGCTATTACCAATGTCGGCAGCAGCAAAACACATCAGGAAGGTTGGTTTTAAAAACAGTTACATATATTTCTATGGAGAACTGAATGCTGACATAGAATAATTACACTAAACACATGATAATTACTATTAACAGG
This sequence comes from Protopterus annectens, assembly GCF_019279795.1. Classification (NCBI taxonomy): domain Eukaryota; kingdom Metazoa; phylum Chordata; order Ceratodontiformes; family Protopteridae; genus Protopterus; species Protopterus annectens. Next base: position 966,520,176 of record NC_056748.1, read on the forward strand.
TAAACTTTCCTTATCTGTACATAATGACAATGAAGGCCATGTGCATGGTAAGTGTCCCCACACATCCACACTCGGCATGCAGTAGTGTGTGTTATTTCTTTACTGGTAATGGTTTCAAATACTTTTTTACAGAGTCTTCAGTGGAAACAAACAGTTCCATTATACCAATACATTTGGATGATATCAGAGGCAAAATGGCTATTGGTGATGACAGTCTCCAGGTTTAATGGTGGGATCTCTCACCTCACAACATGGTAGTAACTCTTAAAGTGACAGTGCATCGCAAAGTTGGCAACATGCTGACATTACACTCACAGGAAGAAAACCCATGCACCTCTATACCAGAAAATCCAAGCCCAGAAGCAGATTTTCAGGATGATGACAGAAATTTACAGGTAACAGTGTTCACAGTGACTCCTTTACAAAGAGATACCAGGGGCAGGAATTACAAAGGGGTGCCAGTGGCAGAAATATGTCACAGCTACCACAGGAAACATGTAAAGCATAGGCTGCCCAGCAGCAAATGTATTGTGACATCATAAGGGCTCAGAACACTGCCAAAGAGACTCATCTGTAAATGGTTAGAGTTCTCCAGAAAATATATGAGGATTGACAGCACTACATGGAAATAGCACAGAGTAGGGATAATGCCATAATTGCAGTGATGCATAGCATGGTGGCACACCAAGCATCAATGGCACAGAGTAAGGATAATGCCACAACCACAGTGATGCCTAGTATGCTGTCACACCAAGCATCAATGGCACAGAGTAGGGATAATGTTATAACCGCAGTGATGCATAACATGGTGGCACACCAAGCATCAATGACACAGAGTAGGGATAATGCTATAATCACAGTGATGCATACTGAGGATTGCCAGCACTACATGGAAATAGCATGGAGTAGGGATAATACCATGATCACAGTGATGCATAGTATGTTGGCACAGCAAGCATGGAAATGGCACAGAGTAGGGATAATGCCATAATCACAGTGATGCATAGTATGGTATTACACCAAGCATCAATGGCACAGAGTAGGGATAATGCCATAATCACAGTGATGCATAGTATGGTATCACACCAAGCATCAATGGCACAGAGTAAGGATAATGCCATAACCACAGTGATGCCTAGTATGGTGTCACACCAAGCATCAATGACACAGAGTAGGGATAATGCCATAATCACAGTGATGCATAGTGAGGATTGCCAGCACTACATTGAAATGGCACAGAGTTGGGATAATGTCATGATCACAGTGATGCATAGCATGGTGGCACACCAAGCATGGAAATGGCACACAGTAGGGATAATGCCATAACCAAAATGATGCATAGTATTGTGTCACACCAAACATCAATGGTACAGAATGGAGATAATGCCATAATCACAGTGATGCATAGCATGGTGGCACACCAAGCATCAATGGCACAGGGTAAGGATAATGCCATAATCACAGTGATGCATAGCATGGTGGCACACCAAGCATCAATGGCAGAGTAGGGATAATGTCATAATCACAGTAATGCATAGTATGATGTCACACCAAGCATTCATGACCACCTTCATTCATGCACTAGTTTGACTTATCAGACTCAAGTAGTAGCCACTAGGGAAAGAGCACAGGGTACTACTGCCTGGACATGTGGGGTCAGATGTCATGACACTACAAGCACTTCTCAAGACAGTAGTCTAATTAGTCAGGGGGAACAAGCACAACAGATTGCATGCAGGTCATGGTGGTATTCTTATACACTTAGCAGAACCTCTCATTCAAGATTGCGGCCAGGGTTCAGCAACACTGTCAGACAACATCAAACAAACTCACCATCCAGCTCTTATGTTAGCCCCTGTTCAAAATTACTTGCACCATCACCTAGCCCATCATTAGGAGATGTGTCTGATCCATTTGAACTTGACCTACTGTGATTTATGTATTATATTTCTGTTACTTACAATTTGACCTTCACATACACATGTCAATGCTTATTAAATAAACTAAAACAAGAGGGGGGTTTAGGACACTTCAGTTGTATGCATTTCATTCCTTACATAGCAATGGAAAGCAAGCAGCATGTCATAACATAAGGCTGCAGTGATTAACACCATTACTGCTCTGTGTAGTACCATTGTTACAACTGGCAGTTACCTACAACTTAAAAGTAATGATACACAATTATACTGGGAAACACTAGTAAGAAAATGAAGATAAACATGAGTATCCTGCCATGTAAACAAACACTGCTGCCACCTCAACCTCACCACTGCAGAAATTATGATTTTTTTAGTCTTTGGGGTCACAAATTATTGTGTATGACAAAATTAAATAATTTGATGTGCAGTACCTTAACAGACAACATAGTTCAAGATGAGTAAGTACTACATAATATAGAAACAACATGATACATGTTCATTTAGTTGCAAGGTATGAACTCATGTTAAGCACTGAAGTTATACATTTTACTAATTTTAACACTTCATGACATACTTAGATTCACCACCTCTGCAGAATGTGTTATACAAAACAGTTAAAAATGTGATTATTCCTTATATGATGCCTTACAACATCAATGACAATAGATAGTAAGCACTCAGGCATAACTTTTACAAACAATAATATGAGTAACTGTTCTGAAATAAAATAAAAAAAATAATTGTTTAAAGGTAAGAAGGAATGGCAGATGAACAGTGACAGTAGATCATGCACCACATAGCATAGTCCATAGACAACACAGTATGCATCAATTATACTGTATGTATTTTTACAAGAAATGAAACACTAACCTGAGTGTTATGGTCCATAGTTCTGGACTAGATGCTCCTTGTTTACCTGTACGTCTGTAAGCCATATATCAGCCTGCCGCATGGGGTCCCTTGCTACTGCTGTTGGCTGGTCACCATTACTCATACTAGCACTGGAACAGAGAGCTGCAGTGATAACTTGGGGCAGTTATTTATTTATTTATTTATTTTATTTTACATTTGTTGACCGGGATAGTCCGACTGGATTTATGTCCATTTTCAGTGGAGGCCCGGGGAGAAAAGCTCCAAGGTAAGCAGATACAATAAAACAATGAAAACATATTACAAATATGATATAGACAAAGAATACATAAGCAAACATGAATAGAAAAGTTAACCGCCAGACAGTCACATGATCATGCTGTGCAGAATGCAACAGGCAGTAAACATCATGCATGCACTAGCTGGGTCATACTAATAGTCATCCCTCTCTAGATTCATCCAGGCACTTAAAATGAGTCCTCAAGAGGCCGGAGACCCTCTCTATGACAATATGGCTCTAGGATAGGCAACATTGTGGGGCTCTTCTGCAGCTCCACTTGGATTTCTCACTTATGTTAAGAGCCATGGCTCCACTGGATATTAAGAATCACTTGAAAGGGAAAAAAAGACAGAGAGAGAAAAGTGGGGGAGATAAAAAAAGTGGTTTAGTAATCAGTAAAACATTTTACCATGAATAACTACTTAAATAAAATAAAATAAAAATAAACAAAAATATCTTTCCAATTCCCAACAAGATGACCACTGGGCATCCTGCCATGCAGGAAGAAGTGGTAGAGTGAGCTATTGTGCAGATATGGGAATCATGTGGACTGCCAGGATGCTGGGCAGAGACAATGATGATGCAACTCCCTGCATCACACACACTACTTGCCAATTGGTGGAATGGTAGCCCTTCCTATTGTTATAACAATCCCCCCTGTGGACCCGAAGGGGCCCTAATTGCAACATGAGTGCAATCTATCACACTGAGTACTTCAGGGAAATGTGTCACCCATAATAGGATAAAAGGTAGGCATAGTCCTGGCTCAGTCTTGACATCATCATCATCATCAGCCCCCTTTTTCCCATTTTTTTCTACATGGGGTTGGGGTATCGTGTTAGCTGTCGCCAACTTTCTCGATTCAGTGCCACACTCCTGCCTTCTTCAACACTCATGCCTGATTGTCACAGATCTTCTTTCATGCAATCCATCCACCTCTTTGCTGGACATCCTTGCTTCCTCTTAGCTTCTTCCTGTCTGTCCCAAATCTTCCTCACCAGATTGTCTTCTGCTTTTCTACACATGTGCCCAAACCACCGTAATCTGTTCTCTTTGATCTTTTTTGCAGTTGGAGCTACTTTGGCTTCTGCTCTTAGGTCCTCATTTCTTTGTTTGTCCCACAGTGTGCATCCAACCACTTTTCTCAGGCACTTAATTTCCATCACCTCTAGCTTCTTTAACTGTCCTGCCTTTGCTGCCCAGGTTTGTGTACCATACAGTAGTACTGGTCACACCACTGTCTTGTACACCTTGGTTTTCAGCTTATTTGGCATTCTTCTGTCATAGACTACACCTGATACTCTATGCCAGTTGTTAGCAGCCCCTCTAATTCTAGCTTTGACCTCTTCATTCAGTCTACCCTTCTCCTCAACCACCCCTCCCAAATACTTGAAGCTGTTTACCTGTTCCATTATCTTCCCTTCTATCTTTATTCTCAGCTTCTTCTGATTTCCCCAGTTTGCTGCCATTACTACCATCTTATCTGTGCTTAGTTTCATCCTATGCGCCTTCAGATTTGCATTCCATTCTCCTATCCTTTCATGAACTAGCTCAGAGTCTGCCTGTACTGCTACATTATCTGCATACAGCAGCTTTGTTGATCTGTCTTCTCCAACTTGTTTGCTAATGTAGTACATCTCCAGTATGAACAGCAGTGGGCTCAGAGCTGAACCCTGATGTACACCCACTCCCACTGGGAACCCCTCTGTGAGGCCAAACACTGTTCGTACTTGAGTCACTGGGTCCTTGTACATAGACTGCACCAATGTTTCCGGGACTTCAAATTACCACAGTACCGCCCAGATTAGCTTTCTTGGGACCTTGCAATATGCTTTCTCCAAATCTAGGAATGCTCAGTTGGACTCTGTCCTCATTTCTAGCTTCTTCTCAAATATCTGTTTCAGTGCAAACACTAGGTCAATTGTGTTGCATCCTGATCTAAATCTGAACTGTTCATCTCCCATCTTACATTCTACTACACTGCGTATCCATTTATCAATCACTCTTTCCAGAACTTTCATGCAGTGTGGTAGGAGTTTGATCCCTTTGTACTACCCACAGTTGTGGATGTCCCCTTTGTTCTTGTACACTGGCACAGGTATGCTTATTCTCCAGTCATCTGGGATACGTCTTTCTCTCCACACTGCTATTACTACCCTCAGGAGCCATTTCTCCTCTATCTCACCCAGCATCTTTATCATATCTGCAGTGATCTCATCTGAGCCTGCACCTTTTCCTGACTTCATCTTCCTTAGTGCTGTTCTTACTTCTTCTAGGGGGGGTTCCTCTTCTTTTCTCATCGTAGGCTGTTTCTGGGGAAGTAGAGCATCTGTGGGGTTTTCTTCATTCAGAAGCTGCTGGAAATACTCCTTCCATCTGCCTGTGGACTGGTAAGCAGGTTGTTGCTGCTGGCATCCCTTATGAAGGGTGTCTGACTATCTTCTTTATCTTTCTCTGGCTCAGTCTTGAGATGACACCAGGAAACAGATGTACTGATCCACATGTGCCAAGAGTACATCCAGGAAATGCTGAAGTATCTCTGAGGTAGAAGACAATGAGATACTTAACATGTCCCCAGTCTGTCTCTTGAGCATCCCAGTGGCAAGTATAGTGAGGGTTATACATACCTTTGTATCCACAGGGATGGGAATGCCATGCATCCTCCCAGTGCTCCAGTGAGGCACATACATACTCATTAAGACCCTTACAATATCCCTGTCCTCTCTGAACCTATAACGTATTTCCTGCTTATCAAAATTATAATGAGTGATTCTCTACCTATATCTCTGCCTTTTGATCTGGCGAGCACCACTGGGCACAAGCAGGTTTGGCTCAGCCAAGACAACCAGCTCACACCAGTAAATAGCAAAGCTTGCAGCAAGTGACTCCACATTTTATAATGACTCTGCGAACAGTGCAGAAAAGTGCAAAAGTTTGATTATGAATCACAAGAAGGTGGGATAAGGCTTCATTACCATACAACATTTTACACTATTTCTTATTTGCATCTCACTGTGGCTTCATTTGTTTATGCTTATTCACAGCCATCACATATTATCCTAAGTGGCCTCCATGAATCTGCATTGCTGCATCCATTCGTGGACAGTTTGGCTAGCCTTTACATGCTCACATAACTATAAATACTACCCTTAAAATGGCACTAATAATATGCTAGATATTTCTTTCTCTTCTGTATGTAGACTGGTGCCTAGCAACTATTAGTTATATGAGGTTCTTGTCATCTGTTAATAATCACCAGTTGTTCAAAATTAGGCTTCTAATTTCATTTATATCCAATGATTTAGTAAATGCAGAACCAGCTGTATAATTCTGGCCCAGGATACTACGTGCCTACTGTAAACAGTTTTATTAAATAAAGAATACATTCTGCTTGTATTTCTATTTCATCATGTTGATTATATGCACCAACATAACCCATATCTAAAGAGATTTGTTTCTAGTCTTCAGCTATTACATAAAATGTTCTTTTGTTTCTCACGTTTTGCACTCCCTTTTTTTTATAATTGTTGAACATCCTCATCTGCACTCAAATAAAGAAGGCTATAGTAGCGCCAATTTGTAAGAGCTTGTGAATGTGCAGGACGCTGGAGGTATTCTATGGCTGAATAAACACTTCACTTGATATGTTTTTTGAAGCCGCAGGTCATTCTTATTTTCTTTTGTACACCCATGCACTTGGATTTGCAAGGCAAAAAGGATTAACGGCTCTTCTGAAGCTAAGTAAATCAAGTAATATAGATTTGAGGTTTTGACATCTTCAGGGCAATGTGATGAAGTAATGAAAATGATGGGTCTATTGAAAGAAGGGGTTTGACCCCACACTCTGCTATTATATTACCACATTCAGCTTTGATTCCAAAATGATATTGTATCAATAATTCAGAGAATTGGGATTTTATTTTGAATAACCCTTGTTAGTTATTAAATTTGGTTGTAAGCCTCCCTCAATTGTGACAGTAAAGCAGTGCCTTTCTAAGCACCTGATTGATTTTCCAGGACAGCTTTTTCTTTCATGGCCATAGATCAGATTACTCCATCGATTAGAGGGGCCCTTTCTTATTTTTATTTTGTAATTCATTGATTTAATTACAATTTGTCTATAACAGTTTTTGGTTAAGATGGACATCTGAAAGATGAATCTATGGCATTTTTTTGTTACTCTTACATGACATTTGTTCTTAAGCTTCAAAAATCCATTTTATTCTTTTTTTTTTCTCATCCCTATCAACACCTGATAAATAAAGCTTAAGTACAAATGTCAGCCTTTGAAGAAAAGCTAGTTAAATTCTACAGCAGAGCATCAGTATTCTGAGGCAAAAATGCTTAACAGTTGCTTTTGTATAAACTACAGTTGAAATAAGAAACCCCTGGAGATTAGTGCTGACATTTATTCTAAGTCAGTAGCTCCATTTAAAAGAACAGTGCACATCCCATGTCTTTAGCGTCTCCACTGGTGATAATGTTAAGTAAAGTAATCATTAGAACTCCCCACCAGGGTTTCATGGCTCATTTGGCTCCCTGTGCACATTAATGTAAATAACTAAAATATGTGATGTGAGCTGCTGTTTCTTCTCCCCACTGACTGTATATAACCTTGTTTGGTAATACCTCTGTATCCCCTTTTGCCTACATGCATATGTGGGTGACTCCAATGTTTTGTATTGAAGGCTGAAGTTTAAAAATGATGGCTTACTTCTGCAAGTATAAACTTACTCTGCATTGGTACAACATTACCACAGAGGTGGATGAAAAAAGTTTAATTGCATATGAGAGAATCATACCCCTCAACCTCTTAGCACAAGAATTCTGGATAAAGGCAAAAATAATACAGAGACAAAGGCACAAAATCAGAGACAAATTTCAAATCCATATATTCATAACACCATTTTGCCCATATGGGGACATGGTGTCACATCAACAGTTACCATCATCTAGAGCCAATATTCACACAGATGGGACTGGGTGGCTAGTGCTGCCACAGTTGTTCTTCCATACCACACACAAGAAAGCACACCCACACCTATTGTCAATTTAGGGTGTCAATTCTACTTACTGCATGCCTTTGGAATGTGGGAGGAAACCAGAGCAGGCATGCAGATTTTACACATAAGGCACCTCAGCCAAGAATCAAATTGAACAACCTCTTGCTGTGAGGCAACAAGACTACTGGCTGTGTGGGTTTATATTATAAGATCGACAGTTGAAAACATCGAACAACATATGGTTGACACCATATGGTCGATGTCTTCAAACGTCGACCTTATAAAAAGGCAAAAAAAAAAAAAAAATTAAACCTAACGAGTTTAAGCAGAGAGGGCTTACCCCCACTCCCCGCTACTTAAATATACCAACTCCGAGACTGCACTACATTGCAGTAAACGGAAATGTCCCCTTACGGAGATTTCTGTTTACACGCTCGAGCGTTCGATATTCTCGTGTTGATAATGTCAGATTCAACATTATTGGCTTTCGGGAATATAAAATAGACCCGGCTGTGCCACTGTGCTGCCAATGAGGTCATAAACTTAGGAAGCTGTTAGAATAACAGGTTTTGTCTTAGCATGGATTTCTTGAAGGATATGAAGTCTGAAACTCAAATGTCTGTCATTAATTAGTAACTGCATTTCTCAATGATTTATCAGAAAAGCCCCAAATATTAGGAGGAACATACCAAAAATATGAGTCACACATATAGACATTTTACAAAATTCTGGATATTTGAGAGGAATGGAGGGAAGGAGTATCCTTAATCAGTTACCCTTCCCAATTACATCTGACAACAGAAAGAACAGACTAAGTTTTAACGGAAGAGCAGTGGTCTGTCATCCAAAATGTGTTGAGAAATATAGAAAACCCTAAGTAACTTTCAAATGAATATTAAACTTTTATCTATGATGATGGCCTTATATGACTGTAGTATATTCATGCAGGCCTGTATTTTAAGAAAGTTGCAAGTGTTTTGAAGTGTACTATGGAAATAACACAGAAAACATAATTAGAAGTGACTCTTTTTCTGTATATTAAGACATTTATGACAACAGACAGCATGAAAATGCATTTGCGAAATTAAAATTTCTGATGTTTAGTTTACACAACAACCCAAGCACATGCTTATTTTCTTGTGTGTGTGAAAGAAAATGCGGAAATAAGCCAAGATGTTGTGGTCACTTTTGAAATGCTGTGGTCAGTTATGAGTCTGGGTGTGTCAACATCCACATTATCTACCGTCTGCACTTTGCACTTAGGTTTGTGGCTGACAGCCCAGTGATACTGGGCTCTTGGACAAGGTGGATTTACCAGAATGATTGGTCATCTTAGTCATTTAAATAACTGCATGTAAGACGTTTTTGTACTTGGCATTGTAGCACTGCAGCAGAAGAAACAGTTTACAAATCATTGCTAGCTACCAGCTCCCATCAATGACCTTGAGAGATTATGGAAATTACCTTAACACAAATGTCAGAACAAATACCATTTGCTATGGAATTTTAATTACCCAAGTATTAATTAGCACACCTTCACCTCTAAAAATGGGTATGCTCAATGTTTTCTGGACTTTGTTAATGCCAGTGCAATGGAGCAAATTATAAACCTGCCCACTAGAAGCTCTAATATCCTTGACTTGATCCTTACCAAAATACCCCCTGCCAGCACTCTACACTGCATATTCTCATCTTTAGTTAAATCTGACCACAAGTCAGTCATCTCATCTGTCAGGTCTAGTGGCACCCCCACTCCCCAGAACCAAATGACACCATCTTTAGGGACTTCACCAGGGCAAACCTACATCAGTTTGTAGAACACCTGTAAAATTCTCACAAGCTCCTGCAAATGGTCCCATTTGAAAGGACTTCCACATTCACCTCTGACTTTTACCAATACCTTTATGTATAGTAGAGTATAAGCTTAATGTCTGTACAGAAACCAAAGGAAACTGCAAAGCTTTTTGCAGTTATGTCAGGAAATTAAGGAATAATGTCCAACAATGTACTGAGCTCATCTATAATATTATCACATAGTCCAGTCCCAAGGATATAGCCAATATATTAGTAGACTGACTTTACCCCATCTAGTCACATTGCTGCCCCCAGTATCACTGAAAATTTTGTTTCCCCTGAAATCACCTAAGAATAAGTCTTAAAATCCCTATCAAAGACTAAAAGCAATACTTCATTAGACAACATACCAGGCTACATTCTCATCAATGCCAAGTGCCAAGTATGTACTATCTGAGCCTCTACTTAAACTGTTCAACCTCGGCCCATCCACACAGTTTGTGTCTGATGATGTAGAGCAGCCACTGTGGCTCCCATATACAAGAGTGGCCCCTCAGTAGATGCAGGGAATTACAGGCCCATCAGCATTATGATCAAGGCCATGGAACTCATCACAGCTGAACTCATTTGTGCAGACACAGGCAACTTACTGCTCTGAAACCCAATCAGTTTATTTTTGTTTGTGTGAAAGGCAGACCCTGTTTCCTGAACCTCTTAAGTTTTTTATTTTGTTTAAAAGATTACAGAGACTGATAACAGTCATCTGGCCAAAGCTTTCTAATACCATCCACCATAATGGTATTGTTAAAAAATTAGACAAACTTAATGTAAACTTCTGTTATCTGCTGGACTGCAAGTTGGCTATCCAACAGATCCCAGGATGTGAACATTGCCAGTGTCTTCTCTGAATGCAAAATTGTCACTAGTGGGGGTACCACAGGGATCAGTCCTGAACCCTTTTCTGTTTGCCATTTATTTTGCAGACATCCAGTCCAGTATCACAGAACTGTGGTTGACTATGTTTACTGAGGAATGCAAGTTGGGCACTGTTGTCTGCTTATCCAGTTATACTAAACAGTTCCAGCATCGGCTGGAATATGTGCATACCTACTGTACTGAAAACTGTCTCAAGTTAAATGCAAAATAGTGCAGAGTAGTAGTATTCAATAAAAAATCTGTTCGAAAACTCATGTTTTAAGAGGTACTCCTCTTCAGATATATATGGCCATAAGAGACCTAGGTACTTATGTGAAGAATTCTCTCTCGTATTCGATCCTTCAAGCGTGCCCAGTTCATTTTCAAGGCAATGTGTTCAAGACCTAAAGAAGTTATCCTGTAACTGCATACTTTCCTTATCAGACACATCAATGAATAAAATGCCTCTTTTGGAATATATAAATCAAAGCATAATGTTTAACTAGAAAGCCCCCAAAGATAACATACCAAGAAAATCAAAGGCCTTAAATTTTCCAACTATCCTTATAGATACTCTTGTAATAGTCAGTAGCCTACTGGCTGTGCTGAGGTGACCAGTGTCTTGCTTTTTGAGCGACGAAAGACCCAGTCATATTTCACCTTCTTTTTCTTTGCAAAACCAGTGGCTCTACAGACACCTGTAGTAAAGCCCTAAATTTACACCAACCAATAAACAAGATACACAGGAGAGACAGATTCCTAACTCAGTATATTCCTAACTCAGAGAATAAGTTACCACTAAGCCTTTAAGGCTAGTCTTGATGACTGGATAGATAAGACATAAATTCATACCAGTACCGTCATGTACAACCCTACTCAATTTGGGATGTAAGCGCGATTAAGTGCTTGAAAAGGGAGACAACTTTTAAGTGTGTCTTATTATTGGTTTATATGGCTAGGCATCTTCTGATCCGCATAGTTACCAGTCTAGTATTATTCTTATGTTCCTATAACTAGTGTGAAAAATAATGGCGTCAACAAGCAAGAAAGGATGTAAGGAAAAGTAAGTTATTGCTGCACATATGTGATATTGTACAAATGCTGCGGGTATATTTTAAGGTCATAGATATGACCCCCATGGCTAATGGCCACAATGAATGGCATTCTGCACCACGTGTGTACCAACATAGATTCATAGGTAGGTACTAGACTATCTGCCCGAAGGCATTTATAAGCCTAGCCAGAATGTGTTAGCTTTTGCCACCCCCTTAGATTAGTTCCCTGTGCCTCTGTCCAGCAGAGCCAATGAAGTGATCACCGGGGTAAACTTTCTGTTTCCCATCCACTTGTCAAGGTTTCTCTTGAAAAGAGTTAGTGAGGAGCTCTGCCTAATGTAGATTGGAATCTTGTTCCAGAGCATGGGAAGTCTCTGTGACGGGAATCTATCCCTTCAGCACATCCTATTTATTGCTGTGGTGAGGCTTAGATCCGTAGAGCATGTGGCTTGAGGGGATATCGTTTTATTTAGGTGGAGCATGTCCATCAATTCTGGGTTGGACATGGCCTTATATGTCAGGCAGAGATCACCTCTGAGCAGGTGGCATGCAATCGAGTACAGCTGGAGTTTCTTCAGTCGAGCCGCACAGGGTATCTGTTTGAGGCCAGTGATCCTCTTGGTGAGGTACTTCTGTAATATTTCCAGCTGTTGCAGGTGTCTTGTAAGGTACATCCCAAATGGAGCATTGTACTATATGATGGGTCTGATGAGTGATGCGTAGAGGGGCACAATGACCTCTTTTGATCTGGATGCAAACCCTTTTGTGATTAGCTGGGCCACATAGAAGGATTTTCTAACCACTTTGGCAATGTGATGATCAAAGGAGAGATTACTATCTACTTGGGTTTGGGTCTCCAGGTCCCTTATTACGTCTTCCAAATTTAGGGGGCTAGCACCTATGTGGTAGTTTTTGGGTACTTTGTTTTTTTCAAAGGGGATGACTATGCATTTTTTGGCATTTAGCTTGAGGCCATTGTTTTGACACCAGGTATCTGTCTCAGTGAGACCCTTTTGGAGGATGTCTGTGTCAGCTGGAGAGTCAATTATAGCTCCTAGTTTGCAGTCGTCTGTGAACTTGGTCAGCCATAGTCCTCCTGTGCTTGCCTGTACCTCTGAGAAGTATATGCCGAACAGGAGGGGTCCTAGGACTGAGCCCTGGGGAATGCCACTTGTAACCGGTTTAGAGTCAGACCTAGCTCCCGCAACTCTTACCATGTGGGTTCTGTCCATGAGCCAGTTGGCAACCCATCTCATGACGTAGGGGTTTATGTTCAGGCTGGTGAGCTTGTCTATAATACCAGAATGGGGAATGGTGTCGTAGGCCTTTGCGAGGTCTAGGTAGCCTGTGTGGACCAAATTTCCCTCATCTATAGCCTTGGTAACTGTCTCAAAGAAGTCCAGCAGGTTTAGGAGGCATGATCTGCCCTTAACAAAGCCAAACTGGGTAAGGTCTAGTGTTTGGAGGTTTCCAATGTCTCTGTTAATGAGATCCATGATGATGCATTCCATAGTCTTGCAGACCAAGCTAGTCAGGCTTATAGGGTGATAGTTCCTAGGGTCTGTTGTGGCTCCACCTTTCTGGAGTGGAACAACCGTTGCTGTGCACCACTCTATGGGCACGTAGCCTGTGGAGATGCTGAGTTTGAACAATGTGTTTAGGTGAGGGGTTAGTTCACCTTTGAGCTCATGTAGGACGCAACCTGAGGCACTGTTCAGTCCCATTGATGCTGTATTTTTGGCTTTAGAGAGGACTGTTTTAACCTGAGTGTCTGTGATTTCAAGGGCACTACATTCTTCTGGTATGGTTGTGGGCCCTTTTGGGGGTGAGAGGGAGTGAAGTTTGCACTGAACCTGTCTGCCAGGATGTTGGCAATATCGGTCGGTTCAGTGTATTTTGTGCCATTTTGCACTAACTCCGAGCAGATCTGAGAATTGCCACTTAGATTCTTGACATAGCTAAAGAATGCCTTGTGGTTATCTTTGGAGTCCTTGGCAATTATTCTTTCGAAGCTAGCCTTGGATAATTTTATGAGGGATCGTAGTTTCTTGCTGATACTGATCAGGGATGTCTTCCCTTCTTGGGATTTTACTCTTTTCTGTACTAGTTTCCTTCTTCTGTTGTATAGCTTGTTTATGGCAGGGGTCCACCAGACTGGTTTCCTTTTCTTGGAGGAGTGAGTCTTGGTTCTGCTTGAGATAGCACAATCCATGCATTCTTGTAAGTTCCCGTAGAGTGCATTAGTAAAGGATTTTGCATCTAGAGCAGCGTTATCCTTTAGCATGGGGGCTTTGAAACTTTTCACTTCGGTGTTAGGTAACGTGAAGTTTGCTTTTGAAAAGTTTTTCATGGTGGTTTCTTTGATGGAGGCGGAATGTGGATATCCAGAGTGATTAGTTTATGGTCAGATCTAACCAGCGAGGGGTTGACCTCTGGTGTGGAATACCAGTCACCCATGTTGGTGATGACCAGGCCCAATATGTTGTCACCTCTGGTGGGGGTGTTGACCAGTTTATCCAGAGCAGTTGAGTTTATAAATTCTAGGAAATGTTGGGCAACGGAGTTAGTACTTGAGTAGTTCTCCCAGTTAATGTTTGGGTAATTGAAATCACCCAATATCAGGGTGTTTGGCAGGACCTTTATGTTTCCCACTGTTTCCAAAAATGCAGAATGGGGGTCCTGGGACATGGTGGGTGATCTGTAGCAAGCTACAAGTTGAATTGCAGTTTTGCCCATTGTTAGTTGCACGTGGATGATCTCTGAAGCATTGTGCTGTGCCACTAACCTGGAGGTGTGTGTATACTTGATGAATATGGATACACCCCGGCCTTTTGTATTTCAGTCCGGGTTTTGTGACCGAAATGTATGGTATGAGTTGTAGCCTGGTAGTGCTGGGGTGCTCTCTGGAGCCTTAAACCAGGTTTCTGTTACTGCACATATATCAATTTTCGCCATACTGAGGAGTGCCTCGAGTATGTGAATTTTGATGTTTAGACTTCTGACATTGGGTAGCATTACCCTCAGTTTTTTGTTACTTGTGCTGTTTATGGTGGTGGGTTTGTCTTTTGAGCCTTGCCTAAAATAGGCACTATGGGGGTGGCAAGAACCTTTTCCAGTATTCAAAAGCCTATGTGTGACAGGTGCAAGCCATCTCTAGTGAAGCAGCGTGGCTTGTCGAGCATGTCATCCCAGGCTGACAGACACTGGGTCCCCTTTGAATGACACCAGAAGCTTAGCCAATTGTTGAAATTGATAATTTATTCTTTATACCGTGGTATCATTCTTGGTGAGGGCAGGATGCTACTCATGGTCAGGGTCATACCGGCCTGGGCTATGTGATCAGAGAGCTCTTCCATGTCTCTTTTAATGTAGTCCAGGGAGGTACGGCTCAGGTCATTCACACCAAGATGGACAATGACAGAGTTGTATTTGTACTTGTTCTGGAGCGACCTGAGTGCTTGTGTTATGTGGCAGATCCTGGCACCCGACAGGCAGCTAACAGTAACCTTCTCCTTGTTCAGCCTAGTGAGTGGGACATCAGTGTGCCTGACTATAGAGTCGCCTATTACTAGTGTGTTGGGTATGTTATTTTGCCTTAAGGGCTGTGATTGCGTGGCACACTGGTTTTGTGAAGTATGTGTTTCATGGTTTGTGGTGGGGGGTGGAGGTTGCTTGGGTGTCTGCTTTGGAGGTCTCTGTTGCTTTTGCAGATTTTTATTTAGATCCTCCGAGTATGTTTTCATGTATTTATGTGTGTCTTTTGCCAGTGCACACACTTAAACAAAAAGAGTGGTTATGACATTTAGGATGTGGTATTGCCAGCAGAGTGAGAAGAATGGTCACAAGTGGTGAGTTGGATCCTCTCTAAGCAAAAAAAAAAAAAAAGATAAAAAATTAAATGTTTCTGTCATGTTTCCCCATGACTTATTTTTTTTTACTACATATATTAGATTCTTCTAGTCTCTATTTGTCTGGCTTCTTGTGAAAAATTTGTACCAATTTTGTTTGCCTTTTCTTCAAAATGCTTGTCATCTTTATGAGCTTAGAAATATAAACTTGCCAAAGTGCACATGGTACATGAGATGGAATCTTATTAAATGTTTTCAATGGGAAATAACAGCTTCCTGTTTCTACTGATAATGTCTGTTACTGGATTACACCAGGAATAAAAGAGATATCAGTAATGGATGCCACAAGACTTACTAATGGAAGTCAGCTCCTCCCTGCATTTATAAGTCATATTATTAGAGGTGTATGTTTAACTGAGGAAAAGAAGACAAAAGTACAAAATAAGGCTCCAGGATGAAGGGAATGAGTGTAAATGTCCATAAGGATCTTACTGAAGGGATGTATTTGATTACATCTGTGTACCTCATTATGTTGATAGTCAAAGAAGTGTGATACATAAGATAGAATGGCTGACAATGCAATAAACGAGAATAAATAATCCACTGGTACAGCATAGGGGTCCAGAAAAGAGAGAGTATTACTTTGGTGTAAATGAAGGAGGCAAACAAAATAGGGCACTACAATATAAATAACCAGCTAATGCTGTCAATAATAATGGTGTCTAAAAAGTGGCATCAACATGTGTGCAAGTGTATATCAACCTCTGTTTCTGATGGAGGAAAAAAGCTGAGAAGTGATGTAAGGTGTTCCATAAAACAAAAAGAGAGAGAGAAAAGGCAGTACTGTGGGTAGGAAACCTAGACAAAACAAAATTTCCTGACTGCAGACAAATTCAAGAGCAAGATTAACCTTGATCTGAGTCAGTAAGTGTGCGACTTGTATATATGATGCAGACTGCAGACCAGCACTGGCCTTACATCGATCTTCTGGGAGAAAAGTGATCGTAGACCAGCCTCAAACTGAGGAATACCCATTATCCACACCAGTTTACTTTCAGTAGTAGAATTCATATCCTATGTTATAAAAATGGCCCTGAAATTGAACACATACTTATACAGGATATAATTAAGCATTACACAAGACCTGTAAAAGTGAGGACGTCATAATTATTAAGTGATACATATATATATATATATATATATACATATGTATGTATATATGTATATGTGTACATATGGATTTACTTTATAACCTCGAAATGCTGAAATATCGAATTTCAGTATCTCGAGACTATAAAACCGAATCCACAAAACACCGACAAACAAAAACCGCGAAACCACATAACCGAAAACACTGCACACACTACACTAAACATACAACACAACACCCACATCACAACATAAACAAAAAAACAACACACATACACAACTCACACACACATAAGCAGGGGGGCAAGCACCCCTGCACCCCCCATACTTATATATACTAACTCCGAGATCGCACAAACACAACACAAAAGCTCACTCACACACGCACATTCTCCAATCCCTCACACACACTCTAACTCCCACTCAAAACCCTTACACAACACTCACTTACCTGACATAATACCTACATCCACACACGGCACCGCACACCAACAAAACACAAACCCGGACATTACGTAGAGCAACTTCATAAACGCGAATTCGACATATATTCGAGATATATGAAATTCGCGATTATGAACGTTCGCTATTTGTAACATTCGACTTTATAGCTTCGAGATACTGAAATTCGACATTTCAGTATTTCGATGTTATAAAGTGAACCCGCGTGTGTGTATATATATATATATATATATATATATATATATATATATATATATATATATATATATATATATATACACACACACACACACACACACACACACACACACACACACACACACACACACACACACACACGTACATACAAATGCATTATGCTTGGATGAGTCTAAAAATGTTCCCTATGATAAAATAATGCATGCAGTCTGTCCTTTAAAACATGGACATCTTCCTTTTTTAAATGATTGATGCAGGTATTTGGAAATTAGAGCTCATATAACTTTTTTTCAGATGTACTGCAAGCATTACATCTAACTAACAGCATAAAAATGACTTAAATACCCAAGAACCAAAGTTAAGGCTACTTTAATGCTGCATTATATTTAGGCCTGGAGTAAAGACACTACATTAAGGTAAAGTATAGAGAAATGTGCAAATTGGGTACTATAACAATGGTGATTGTATTTTCCAATGTTTATTGATAGTATATTTCATGCAACAGGATGAATGCAGTATTAGCAGCTCTTATATACATATCTTAGTGCTATTCAAATACATATATTAGTGCTATTCAAATACGGCCCAAAATGCAGAATCCTTTACAAAAGCATTCTATGGACACCTACAGGAATGCATGGAGCATGCTATCCCAAATAAAACCAAGACTCACTCCTCCAAAAGCAGGAGACCTGTCTGGTGGACCCCGGCTATAAATAAGCTATACAACAGAAGGAAAAAGCTACTACATGATAGAGCAAAATCCCAAAAAGGGAAGGCGTCTCTGATCAGTACTAGCAAGAAACTATGATCCCTCATAAAATCATCTAAGGCCAGCTTAGAAAGAAAAATTGCACAAGACACTAAAGATAATCACAAGGCCTTCTTTAGTTATGTCAGAAACCTGGGAGGCAACTCCCAGATATGCTCTGAGTTAGTGCAAAATGTCAAAAAATACACTGAACCCACAGACATTGCCAACATCCTGGCAGAAAGGTTCAGTGCAAACCCCCCCCTCCCCCCCCAAAAGAGCAAAAGTCTATCCCAACAGAGTGTAGCATTCCTGAGATCACAGGTGCACAGGTGAGAGTTGCCCTCTCCAAAGCAAAAAACAGAGCATCAATGGGACCAGACGGTGTCCCGGGCTGCATCTTGCACGAGCTCCAAGAAGAACTAAACCCTTATATAAAGTCACTGTTCAATCTCAGCCGTACTACAGGATATGTAGCCAAGGAATGGCGTACAGCAACAGTGGTCCCACTCCACAAAGGTGGTGCCGCAACAGACCCCAGAAACTATCACCTTATAAGCCTGACTAGCCTGGTCTGCAAAGCTATGGAGCGTATCATCATGGAAATCATAAACAAAGACATTGGGAACCTCCAGACACTGGATCCTGCCCAATTCGGCTTTGTTAAGGGCAGATCTTTCCTCTTGAACCTGGTCAACTTCTTTGAAACAGTTACCAAAGCCATAGATGAAGGGAAGGTAGTCCACACAGCCTACCTAGACCTCACAAAAGCCTTCAACCCCACTCGGGCATCATAAATAAGCTCACCAGCTTAAATATCAACCCCTATGTCACAAGATGGGTTGTAAACTGTCTCAGGGATAGAACCCACATGGTCAGAATAGCAGGTGCCATGTCAGACTCTAAACCAGTTACAAGTGGCATCCCACAAGGCTCAGTCCTGGGACCGCTCTTGTTCGGTATATATTTCTCCGAGGTACAGGCTAACACGTGTGGACTATGGCTGACCAACTTTGCAGATGACTGCAAACTGGGTGCCATAATCAACTCTCCGGCTGACACAAGCATCCTCCAAAAGGGTCTCACAGAGACAGATAACTGGTGCCAGAGCCATGGCCTAAAGCTAAATGCCAAAAAGTGCATAGTCATCCCCTTTGGGAAAAACAAAGTGTCCACAAATTACCACATAGGTGGTAATCCATTAAGTACGGAAGAAGTAATTAGGGACTTGGAGACCCAAGTATATAGCAATCTCTCCTTTCACAATCACGTTGCCAAAGTGGTTAGAAAGACCTTCTATATAGCCCACCTTATCATGAAAGGGTTCACATCTAGGATCAAGAGAGGTCATTGTGCCCCTCTACTCATCACTTATCAGGCCCATAATTGAATACAATGCCCCATTTGGGATGTACCTTACCCAACACCTGAAGCAACTGGAAAGACCCCAAAAGTATCTCACCAGGAGGATCAAGGGGCTCAAACAGGTGCCCTATGCAGTTCGGCTAAAGAAACTCCAGCTCTACTCAGTTGCGTACCACCTACTCAGAGGCGATCTGTGTCTGACGTATAAGGCCATGTCCAACCCAGAATTAATGGACATGCTTCACCTCAGGAAATCCAAATCCCTTAGAGCTACACGCTCCAGGGACTTGAACCTCAGAACAGAAATAAATAGGACATGCTGGAGGGAGAGATTCATATCCCAGAGGCTCCTCTCACTCTGGAACAAAATCCCAATCCATGTTAGGCAGAGCCCCTCACTGACCCTCTTCAAGAGAAATCTTGACGAATGGATGGGAGATCGTAAGTTTACCCCTGGGATCTCTTCTGTGTCCTTGCTTGACAGAGGTACAGTAAACTAACCTTAAAAGGGCTACCTTCTGTGACCTAATATACAGAGGCACAGTCAACTAATCTAAAAGGGTGGCGAAAGCCAAACACACTCTTGCTAAGCTTATAAATGCCCTAGGGCAGATAGCCTAGTATCAACCTATGAACCTATGAACCTATGAACCTATGGAGCTAAAATAGAATTTGTGTATGTGATCCTTGCAGGCACTGATATTCAAGTCTTACTTTATTGATCATACATAAAATAAAGATAAGGCTTTTGGTTCCTTCCCCACACATCCTCTCAATGATGCTAATGATTGAGAAATTGAAGGAACCATATTATGTATATGGACAAAACATTGGATTCATTTTACATTTTGGTCCTTTTATTTTTGAATGATTCCCTGAATCAAAAGTTTTTGATAGTGTTGCTATTTTTTATGGAATTAGGACAGCAAGTGGCTAGCACTGGGTTTGAGAGGAATGTTGAATAAGCCAGTGATTGTAAGTGGCATTTGACTGTAGCTTAATGTCCCCATGAAAAATTCAGTTTAGTGAAAAAAAAATGATAGTGTTACGTCAAAGAAAAAGGGGTGAGAGGTGAACTAGGCTATATCAAATAAAAGTGTAAATAACTATGTAAGTGACAGAAGTAAAAGAAACTGCATTGTACTTGCATTTTATTGAAGTGCAATAAGGGAAAGAAAATACGCAATTAAATCTGTCACAGTGAAAAATGCATACAGTTTAAAAGTGAAACTTGACTGTTCACATATGAGCACTGTTGCAATGTCTGCTATTTGGAGATGCTGGCTCGGGCACATGAAGATGACAGCACTTCTCTTCTACCTGGTACACCAACACAAAGCTGGGATAATGCAGCAGAGCAATTATCCGCATACAACAGTTAACAGAGACCATTCTGCATTCATCATCTTTAACACGGTACACTTCATGCATCAGAATCCTTTTACAGTTACCTCTGCTTACTACTACCAAGTGTGCATCAATCAAAGCACCTGATGGGTGCAGCAGTGCATATTAATAGAGATATAATGTGTCATTACATGCAGGTACATGTGCTATCATTTGTAATTACTTCTAGCTGCTGAACATTAGGCTTTGTGACATGCATGTAATACAGTAGACAGTGACTCCCTATTGAAATATTGACACTCAAAATGCCGAATGCCAACAAGCCGAAAAAAAAAGACTGAAAACACAGGAGAAGACTGAATTTTGAAAATTGCTCTTCTCCTTTAAAGTTCTTTTTGCAGGGGGGGGGGCAAGCCCCCTCCCACACACCAAAACCTATATATACCAAATATGAGATCAATATAGCTTGGAGAAAAGCAAATATTCTGAGAAATGGCATATTGGACTTAATATATTTAATCTGATCATTCGGTCATTCAGTCTTTGTATTTCAGGACTCGCTCTACAAGTCCAACATTTCAAAGTCTCCCTAGACAATTATGTTTATCATTATAAGTAGGTCTAATTAGACTTCAGCCATATAGACATTGTCATGCCTGGAGATGTAGAAGAGATAACAACAGACTCTATCAAAGTTGTGTATAGATGCAAACACAGCCATTATAATGTGCATTCCTATTATGACCCTACAGGTGTGTCCAAGTGGTCATCTGGAATGCTGTATGCTGTCAACATTGTCTTAGTCATCTGTGTTGTGCTATGACGAGAAGACATCATGGTGTCTGACAGATGTGGAGGGTGCCTGGTCTAATGCACAGTTTATACAGCACATGCACAGCATGGAGGATGCTGGTGTGATGCACAGTTTATACAGCACATGCACTGCAAGGAGGATGCTTGTCTGATGCGCAGTTTATATAGCACATGCACTGCATTGAGGATGCTGGACTGATGCACAGTTTATACAGCCCATGCACTGCATGGAGGATGCTGGTCTGATGCACAGTTTATAAAGCACACACAGTGCATGGAGGATGCTGGTCTGATGCACAGTTTATACAGCACATACACTGCATGGAGGATGCTGGTCTGATGTAGAGTTTATACTGCATATGCAGTGCACAGGTTAGACTGTATTGCACAACAGTCTTTACAACAGAGTAGGTATTGACATTGTATTACTGTGTGGACTATGCACTTGGGCAAATCAGTGGTAACCAGTGTAGCTCAAATACATGTAAAATTACTACACACTGCAGTACATCCATGTGAACTGGATGCTAATGAAGCACCACAACGTGGATGTACTTGTATTGATTATGTGCCCTGTGATAGTAGTAATGCTTCTTGGCATTCTTCTTTTTGGCATCCTGATGTGGATAAATATCAGTACTCCTCACCTGAGTCTGAAAACAGTCAATGGAGATATGTGGTCTACCCTTAACACATGCAAATAAATAACATAAAACAAAATAAAATAAAAATCAGAAAGCTCCTGAGCCATGTGTCTGCTTCAAAATGTATATTACATTTTGGTAAAAATAGAATGCATAAATAAGTCTGAGATAGTCATTTATATACAGTTGAAATCCAGCAGTATTATAAAACTGTAAAATCAGCTTTGTTGAAGACAATATTATATCAGAAGCCCATACAATTAGTAACATTTAGAACAAATTCTGCTTAATGGCCTAATTCTCAAAAGCTTATGATTAATGCACTAAGTAGCACCTATCAACTTAAATATTTGTCCAGCTTTAAAATCCTGCAGTAAACAAAAAGAGCACAATACAGGGTACACGTGTCATAAAAGAAAAGAACATTCAACAACAATTCTGGTAGCAAATAAGAGCAGAGACCACATAAATACCTACAATATCACCATTGTAATACCAAAATAAGTTCTTTTTGTGCCTACCAAAAAGTGGAAATCAATCGATATGAGCATTAATAGATCTTATTGCTGAGTGATATGAATTCACATAAAACAAATGGTGAAGTGTCACTTGTTTTAGAGTGACTTCATTAAACATATTTAAATCCAGTGCATTTGCATATTACATACCACCATACCTCTCACAACCACCTGCATATTCAATACAGACATTCAGTGGTATATAAATCTACAAAACAAACCTCAGAAATATTCTTTCTAGGTAGGTCCCATTACCTAATCTCTTAAAAATTGGAGATTATCAATCATCTCACAGCTACAAATCTAATTAAAGAACAAATAGAACTCCCCAATGTTCTATACTGCTAAATTTCAAAAGGGTCTTTACAAGAGGGGTAAGCTCAGCTTCAGTACTTTTGTTGGAATACGTGTGTCTAAAATTTAATGCGTTTCCCAGAATGTTTTAGTTCCTAAGCAATACCTTTTAGAATACCTCATCCCATCTAACTAGAGTTAATTTATTTTTCTGCAAGTACAAAAAGGCGAGTAGCCAGGACAGACTAGTCATGTACACACCAAGTAATCAAGCCTGTAGCCAAAATGCATTTTACATCATTGATAGTAAAAAAAATGTGGCAAAGTAACCCAACAGCAGTGTAAAACTATTATTAAAATGAGCACAAAGGAAGACTGCTTCTTCTAGGAACAATCATACTCCACTTTTCACAACAAAGCAACTATCATGATGAGGAATTTGTAGGAGAACCACAAAGCAGATCTTACTTAAAGATTCATCATAGCAACTACTGCTTTTTTATTTAATCAAGAGAACTTACTTGACAGATGCCATTACGGGGTTCTTTGAAATTTCTATTGAATTAATCAAGTGCATTTACAAGAGGAGAATCTGTATATTCATTAAGATTCCTGAAGACATTTGCATGTTAAACTCAAGCAACAAGGACAATCAGGTTCCAACTAATACACTCATTTCGCAGACTATCAAATTATTCCAGCTAGTGTACAAGCACTTCCAAAAGTTATAGCTCTACCTTTTGACCCAACTCAGAGTGCTTGTTGGCTGGACACAGCCTAATACAGGGCCTGTCAGGCCTCCCTTCCATGATAAAACAAAATTCCAGCAGCAGTGTGACTGGCATGTAAGGGAGGTCCAGGACAATGACAACCTTGTGGTGGTGGTGCTGCAGTAGTGTTGTCGCCTCACAGTAAAACGCTGTCTGGTTCGATTCTCAGCTAGAGCATCTTCTGCGTGGAGACATGCGTGAATAGGCATACCTTCGTTGAAAGTTGTGCATCAAGGCTGATAACTCGGCACATAAAAATCAACTACCAATCATTAGCGGACCGGAGTTCCGCTTTGGCGACCCCTAACCGGGAAAAGAAAGACACAAGCAAACCATTTTTTTTATACACACACACATATATATAAAGTATGTGTGTGTGTGTGTGTGTGTGTGTGTGTGTGTGTGTGTGTGTGTGTGTGTGTGTGTGTGTGTGTGTGTGTGTGTCTATATATATATATATAAAACTATATATATATATATATCTATATATATATATATATATATATATATATATAGGTTCATAGGTGTGTACTAGGCTAATGGCCTTGGAGCCTTTACAAGCCTAGCCCAAAAAATATTGCCCAGGCACCATGCCACCCGATGTCAGTTCACAGTGCGGATATCCAGTAGTGCAACTGGAATAATCCCTGGAGTGAACTTTCTGTTACCCATCCACTCGTCAAGATTTCTCTTGAAGAGGACCAGTGAGGTGCTCTGCTTGACATGAATATGAATGGGAAGCTTATTCCAGAGTATGGGCAGTCTTTGGGAGATGAACCTGTCCCTCCAGCATGTTATGTTAATTGAGGTTAAGATCTCTGGAGTGTGTGGCTTGGGGGGATTGGGATTTCTTTAAGTGTAGCATATCAAGTAGGGCTGGGTCAGACATGGCTTTGTAAGTCAAGCAGAGATCACCTCTAAGTAGATGATAAGAGACTGAGAACAGCTGAACTTGTTTGAGTCTGTCCATGTAGGACATGTGTTTAATGCCTAGGATCCTATTTGTGAGGTACTTTTGTGGCCTCCCTAGCTGTTGTAGGTGTCTGGTCAGGTATATGTCAATATTTGATGATTGGTCTAATGAGGGATGAGTAGAGAGGGATGATGACCTTTATTTCCTGGATTTGAAATCTTTGGTTATAAGATGTGCCATGTAGAAGGACTTTCTGACCACAGTGGCAATGTGGTGGTCGAAGGTGAGGTGGCTGTCGACCTGGTTGCCCAGATCTTTTATGCCCCCTCCAGTGTTGAGTGGGCTCCAGTCAACGTGGTAATTTGTGGGAACTGAGTTTTTTCCAAAGGGAATGATAACCCATTTTCTTGCATTAAGCTTCAGGCCATGGTTCTGTCATCAGTCATTGGTCTCAGAGAGGGCCTTTTGTAGGATGTCTGCATCACTTGGGGAGTTGATAATACTCCTAACTTGCAGTCATCAGTGAACTTTGTCAGCCAGGGTCCTTCTGTGTTGGCCTGGACTTCTGAGAAGTAGATGCCAAACAGGAGAGGGCCCAGGACCGAGGCCTGTGGGACTCCACTCGTGACTGATCAACAGTCTGATTTAGAATCCGCAACTTTTACTCTGTGGGTCCTGTCTGTGAGTCAGTTTGCAACCCACATAGTGATTTAAGGACTGATGCCTGGTTAGGTGAGTTTATCAATGATACCTGAGTGGGGAATGGTATCAAAGGCCTTTTTTTTTCTTTATACATAATTGAGTATAAAGCTGTGGTTAACACTTCCATGTTCTAAAGCAATTTCCGATAAACCATATTGTATAGTCCCTAGGATGAACTAACTGTTATTTAGACTCACACTGCATCCCCATTCAGCTCAGGATTTTCTCTTTATCTTGCTTGAAAGAGGATAATAGCCCTACAGTATTTCTGTCCACTGTGACTTGCAGTACAGTATGTCACCCAGACCCCCCAAAGTTGTTAGAAAAGCTTGCATACAATGTCAGGAAATGGCTTACTGAATGTTCATAGATTCATAGTTCATGGTTTGGTACTAGGCTATTGGCCCTAGGGCCTATACAAGCCTAGCCATAACAATTCCCTGGCTATTTCTTCCCACACTATTTACTTCTTTGGAACCCTGTCTAGCAGGGTGACTGATGTGATCCCCAGGGTGAATTTCCTTTCTCCCATCCAGTCGTCAAGGTTACTTTTGAAGAGGGCCAAAGAGGCGCTCTGCTTGACATGTATGGGCAGTCTATTCCAGAGTCTGGAGAGCCTCTGGAGACTGGAAAGGGAAATGACAGCACTACAAACTTATGATAAGTTATCCGGATCATATACTGAACTCTGGCCTATGACTTTCATGTATGTTGTGGAAGGGTAAGAAGCTGACACACAAGTATTGGCTTTAAAAATAGTTTTGTTTTATAGAACTTGAAGTAAAATGATTAGATTTTGGAAAAACAAGTAGTATCAGTGGTCTGAAGAAAAACATTTGAACAGTACATTTAATGACACAAGTGCTGAATATAAGTACTGTCATCACAAAGACTTTGTTTCGAGTCCAATTCCAGGCAATATGGCACAAAGGTTTTCAGTGACAGAAGTCCTTGGAAAAAACTGTATTCAGAGCCAGTATTATGAAACACTGGTTCTTCCTTCAGAATTTCAGTCTCCTTCAGAGCTCCTCTCTCTCTCTCTCTCTCTCTCTCTCTCTGATTAGGGTTATCCAAAGCCAACTATATACAACCTTTACTACCCACCTTGCTTACTTGGCAGTAATTTTTAAATGTCTTAAAGGGGCTTTTTATTCTGTATGCACACGTGATGCATCAATACAACATATTAGAACACCTCTGCATGTATATTTGTGAGAACCAACACACTGTGTTACATTTAACCCCCCCCCCCCAAGCTTGGAACTACTAATTTCAGATGGTGGGATGGTCTTTATACTGCAATGCATGGGTATCTGCATTGTGGTGGTTGGCACTCTAGATTTTAAAGTTGAAGGGGTTTAAGGACAAAGTCCATCTTCAGAATTTGACCTGATTTTTTTGGTAGAGCCATACAAGGTCAATGACAATAGCGCATTCTTGTTCTAACAAGTAATAGCATATTGATCCCCACTACCCACTTTATGTCGAAGCACTCCCAGTACAAATGTTTGGCTTCTATTCATGTCAATTTCCTTTTCTAGTGGCAAGATGAATGTTATTCATTGTCCAACATTTGAGATAATGCAGTGACTAGATCCATTACTGTAAACTACAAAATGCTTAGTAAAATCAGGGAATGTTAGGGCAGGTTCCTAGCACAGGATGTTCTTTAATCACTGGAAGGTGGCCTCTGCCTCCAGGGTCCACACAATTTTTGTCAGCATCTTACCCTAGTCAGGTCAGTAAAAATAGTGGACAAGGATGTTGATGTGACACAAACTTCGTTTAATTCCTGCCCAAGCCTAAAAATTCTCTAATGTGTTTTTTAGTCTGAGGTACTGACCAGTCTTAACTGTCTTCACTTTTTGTTTTTCGTTTTTGTGGTTTTATAATTCCCCTTCCATAGTTTAGATATTTCACTTTTGTCATTTCAATCTTGCTCCAAAGCCCTACCTGATTAAGGAAGCTCACAATAGCTTGTATTTTTACAGATGTAAGTCTAAATATATCAAACTGATGATCATATCATTTAGATATGCAGAAGCATGGTGGGGTTATTGGTATTTAAGGGCACTGTCCATTGGCTATTGAAAGTTAAGTGGACCATGATGGACTGTATATTGGAAAATGCCCTGAAATGTTTAGAAGACAGCTTTCTCTTTGACTTCTTCACTCAGAAGAATCTACCAATAACCTTTCACTAGATTCAAGGTGGTTATGAACCTAGGCTTTGTTAGCCCTTCTATCACTTCATCAACTTTTGGGCATAGAATAACTATCACACTTAGAAATGTCATTACATTTACATACAACTATAAGATTATTCCTTTCACTGGTGGAGTCTTTATACTTGCTATGTAATACTTGTACTTATGTACTTGCTATGAAGTATCAGCTATAGTAATCACTCTGGTAAATTGCTTCAATAACTGGTACAGTTAGCCTGATTTCTTATGCTATTACTTCTGGATGTGCAATAGTTAGGAGTGAGTCACCACTGCATACATGTGCAATATGAACATCAGAATATATCATACTAAAACTGATGAAGTGTAATATTCTAAGCAATCACAATGTAAAGTCATAGTCTTGCAATACCTGCTAGTATAATACTGTCTAATGTCTTCCTGTCCAGTTGTGGTAATTTATGTGTTAAAAATTTAATTATTACTGTATGTGCATTAGTCTTACTGTCATTCAAACTATGTGCTCATTGTTATGTCTTGCACAGGGATCAAAGCATTGTAATTTCATTCAGCTTGCACTGCTGTGTATATCTGATCGACAATAAAGTTTACTTTGACTTTGAGTCTTTAATAACCCTAAATGCAATGTGTTTTACTTCCTGTGAGATTCATAGATCCTGTAGGGTGTAAGAGTTACACTTTCCTGAGGCTAGTTTCTCTGTGGTGTTTGATTAAGGTAGTTTAAAAAAAATCTGAGACTATTACCTTGTTTTTTCACATGAACTTCTGTACCTCCTGTTCCTGGGGTTTGTAGAGTAAGTAATTCACCAGGACCTGTGGTATAGTATAATTCCCTTGTCACAAATGCTAAACCTCAACCTTAAGACATTTTGAAGTACTTTATAAATATTTTTAATACAGCTTTAGTGCTACAGCAGTTGCTGAGACAAAATACATTTTTGGCAGTAAAATAATTTTTGTTAACATTTATGTATCTTCAGAGGAGTAGAAAGATATTCCATTTATTTATTAACATTTATATTTTTCCATTATTGTGTTATAATTCTCTATAATAATCACATTTTATTAACCACCAAGAGTATTTCTAAATAGTTTTGCTTCTTTTAGCTAAGGCCCAAGTATATTTTCTTCATCATCAAGCCTTTGATTTGTTATTATTTCTGTCTTATTATCATTGTTTCAACTTTGAAACTTTTTCAGATAATTTGAGTTATAAGCTTCTTCAAATGACTTTCTTATACCATTAATTGTCAACAAAGCATCAGCCAATACTTATATCTTATATTAGCATGATCCATTATGTCTTCTGTTAACCTATTGTTTCTAACAAAAACAGCAATTTGCTTGAAAATTATGGAAACAAAGGTTTGAGCTAGCAACCTTGTTTTGTTTCTTTGCTAACTTTGAAAATCTTTGAATGAAAGTTTCTGGTGTCAGTGGTGCAACAGGTTGTGCACTCATATTTGGTACAGAAAGCTGTGGGTTCTATTCACACACCAGGCAGATCAATTGCTGATGCTGCAGTACAGCATGAGGGGGAGGTGCTACACTCCACCATGTTTAATCCTTTAGATGAGATGTTAAACTAAGCTCCCAATGCTGAGTTAGTGGTAGCTCAGGTGGATGTAAAAGATCCCACAGCAGCTATCAAAAAGAGTAGGGCCCCTATATTTCATTCAGAAACCACAACAAATATATTTACATATTTAAAAAGACTTACCACATTTCTATATTCTTTCTATTAAACCTTCATTCTTGAGCCCCTACTTCCTTCTCCACAACATCTATTTTTTTGCAATATATCTACTAATTTCCATTTTCCATTGAATAAAATTTCATTCAATCTTTAATTCCATATAAACCAAATTAGATCAAATTAATTTTTATCTATTTTTAAAGATATTCTTTTTACCCTTATATCTACACATAACCATATTCATATCTATATTATTTACTTCACTAAATTATTAAATTTTTTCTTCACACATTTTCTAAATTATCACTACTCTTTCACATTTCAAAAAATGTCTTCTATTGTTTTTCTCTACCCACAAGACAAGCATACTCTTTCAACCTTTTTATATGGCATATTTCGTTTTAGTGATATTTTATCTGTTACCTCTCAATAAAAAAATCTTGACATTCTCCCCCGGATTTATGAAGCCCTTTATAGTGTGCAGGATTAGTCTAAGAGCTATTTTCATCAATATGGCCGATGTGCGATCCAGGAACGAGCTCCCGGGATGTGCACATGAGCTCTTAGGCTAATCCTGCATGGATCGAGCTCCTGTATGCAAATTACACTCATTTGCAGGTGAAAAACATGCAAATGAGGGTAATCTGTGATCCAGGAAGCCGGCAGCTGTCAGTGCAGGATGAGTGCAGTCTGCAGAAATGTACTCGGTTAGTAACCAAGTACATTTCTGCAAACTACAAAACGGAGCTATGACGGCTCCAAATAAAGGCTACATATTATTGAGGAAGCATGCCAATGGCCAAGTAGAAGGCCATTGGCACTGCAAACTGTTTAAAAAAAAAACAAAACAACTTCCATTTTTTTCGCCTATCTCGGCTGTTTAAGCATAGGGCAGTGTCGCGCAAATGGGATCAGGGGGAAAATAATAAACTAAACCTAAAATAAGCATAATAACTAAAATCAGTATTCTGCCATGCAAGTCAATGGCAGGCATAAGACAACCTGGCCAGTGAGTAATAGTTGCTAAAGGGGAAGGCTCAGTGTGGGACATGTAACTATGCCTTAGCAGGCAATCCTATGCAAATGAGGGAAAGGTTAGTGAATCCCAGTTTTCCCCAGGGTGTGAGGCAGGTCTCAAAAGTGTAAGAGTATAAATAGCTGGGTGCAAAACTAGGATATAGGTGACATCATGGGTGTGTATGTCAGGCATACTGTAAGCGGATTGGAGCCCTGTGGCACGGGGTTGCTCCTAGCTTAGCACAGCTAAGCTGGGGGTTTGTCTAAACCTGCGTAGCACTCTTTACAAAGTGTAAGCAGGTGTGCGCACCGCTCACCGGGTTTTACAGGAAGAAAAGGGAAATTAAGCCAGGAAACAGCAGCTCTGTGCACATTTGAGCACTCTGTTTGCATGGCGCACACATGGGCTTAAACAGAGAGGCAATGGAACAGAAAACAGCAGTAGGAAGGTAATCAAGGAGAACTAGCTTAGCTGGCAGGTGAAATGTATCAGAATCAGCCAATTACACAGACAGCAGAGCAGCACAGCCTAGAACACTACTATAAACTAAGAAACATCTTCCTCTCTGGTTTTTCCACACTCTACACCACTGGTGTATACATGAGGGGAAGTTTTAACAAACAAACCTACAAAATGAAAAGGGCTGCAGCAGGCAACATAGAGCATCATGTGCAAGAGGCTGAGGGTGGTGAGGATGTGAATGCTGCTGAACAACCCACAGTGAGGAGACAGAGAAGAGTGTACACACCCAGGGTAACCTACCAGGGGCTACATGGGCTGGAGATAGTGAAGCACTACAGGGTGGACAGAGACCTCCTTCAGCTAATTGTTGAGCTGTGCCAGCCACATCTGACACACCAAACTGGCCAAGGGGAACCCATCCCAGTGGATACCAAGGTATGTGTAGGCATAGGTATACTAGCCACAGGTACCTCCCAAAACACAACTGGGGATATCATGGGGATCTCACAGGCATCAGCATCCAGTGTAGTCCACCAGTTCCTGGATGCCATGGCAGCACATGCCAGTGAGCATGTATATTTCCTCAACATATGTGAGGTGTTTACCAGAAATATGCATCTCTTCCACCAAATAGCAGAATACCCTGGGGTAGTGGGTGCTATAGACTGCACACACATATGCATCAAAGCAACACCTGGTGAGCAGGGTAGGGCCTACATCAACCACAGGGGCATCCTCTCCATCAACTACCAGGTTGTATGTGATGCCCAGGGCATTATAATGAATGTGTGTGCTGGCTGCCCTGGAAACTATGACGATAACACATATGGCATCTGACACAGCTGTACCACAGATTTGCCAATGTGGACATCCCCTACGGTCACCTAGTGGGGGATGCTGGGTACCCACTGGAGCCATGGCTGATGGCACCCATCAGAAATGCACACACACCTGAACAACAATGCCATAATGAGGCATATGCACAGGCCAGACATATAATATAGAGTGTGTTTGGGATGCTCAGGTCACGGTTCCGGTGTCTGGACACATCCGGTGGAGCCTTGCAGTATTCACCAGCTACATGTACCTAAATTGTTATGGTATGTGCTATGCTACACAATATGATCCTGCGGAAACAGCTGCAGCAGGAACAGCATGGGGCAGGGCCACACAGCCCCCCACCAATGCCAAGGCCTATACAGGCACAGAGTGACTCGAAGGAGGAACAACCTGAGCCTGCCCCAGTAGGCAGAAGGAGGCATGCCCAGTATGCCCTGGCCTTGACAAAGAGGCAACACATAGCATATGCACTGACACGGTAGGGACCCAGGGAATGACACCTCTCTCTGACTTGCACAGACAGTAAAAGGGATGCCAAACATGACACTACCTGTGCTCAACCATGTATAGGTAGTGTACTATGTGCATCTGACATTGACAGCCCTCCAGCACCATCCTCAAGTCTGGCACACCCTCAAGGTAAGTCAATCAACCTACCAATTGCCAAACGGAGTAGAATGTGTTGTTACCTGCAGCTATGGTATGGATGTGAGCATGCAAGGGAATTGGGTGGCTGAATGATATGGCAGCAGACAGTAGACACTCATAGTGGCACCATGGCATCTGTAACACATACTGGAGTCACCATAGTAGCCAGTACTACACAGGGTGACAAAACCCACTGCAGGAAATGGGCTAAGCAACATGTGTGTCCATAAGACCCACACATGCCAGTCACGAAGGCTCGCATACCCAACAACAGTCTCAGCCAGCAGGACAGGTGTAGACATTTATTTATTTATTTATTTATTTATTTATTTATTTATTCCAGTTTGATGACCGGGGAGGTCCACTGGGCCTGGGGAGCCCTTTTTCAGTGGAGGCCCGGGGAGAAAAGCTCCATAAAAGTTACAAAAATACAATAATACAATAATAATTAACAAATAAATTAAGGATTACAAAAGGTAGCATTCAAAAGTAGAAAATAGAAAATAGAGAACATATTTACAATTCAGTACACTGGGCTAAGTGAGCCTACATTCTGTGGAGGCTTGGGGAGAAAATAACATAGTACAAAGTTTAATTACATAAATACATTTGGAGGGAGCTTGGGCAGTTGAGTTCCGTATTTAAAGTTTAAATAGCATGCTTAATAATAATATAGGAAGTTAGGAATGCAAGCAACAGGAGGCATGGGCAGGAGTGAGAAACAAATAACTGTAAAGATTCAGGAGTAGACAGGAGTATAGTATCCTGGCAGGATTTTGTAGAATGGTTACAATAACAAATTGAAGTGAGGCTAGGAAGGTATAGAGGTTAATCAGGGGAGAAAGGAGAGGAGAGCTTGAGAGGAATGGGGGGGAAGAGTACAATTGCATTTCCTGTTAAGATAAAGATAGGAATGAAGTTGAGTTTTGAAGTTTTTAAGGTTGTCACAGGTCCTCAGTGTGGAGGGAAGAGCATTCCATTTTTTAGCTAGGGAATAAGATAGCAGAAGCTGGCCACTAGGGTGCTTGGGTTTATGGATGGTGATCAAGTTTTGGTGGGTAGATCGAAGGGGTCTGAGTGGGTTGTAAGGTTGCAGAATGTTGGAGAGTGCAGGGCATTTTGAAGGTTGGAAGAATAGTTTGTGAGCAGTGGTGATTTAGTGAAGGAGTAGTAGATTGGGGAGTTCAAGCCAGTTTAATGACTGTAGGGAGGTGCAGTGATGAGTGGAGGATTTGGCATTTGTGGTGAATCTGGCTATTTTATTGTAACATACCTCCAATTTGGAGGTGAGAGTGGAAAATAGGTTAGTGAGGAGAGGAGCTCCATACAGAAGAGAGGGAAGTAGATAGGTTGTGGCGAGAGTTTGTCTAGAGGAAGGTGAGAGGAAGTGATTGTTTCTGTATAGAAGGCCTAGTTTTATATGTGTTTTCTTGATATTTTGCTGGATGTGATTTTTGAAGTTAAGGTGTTCATCAATGGTTACACCAAGAAGTTTGGTGGAGGGTACGACTTCAATGATTGAGTTGTTATGGCTGGTGATTTGGAATGAGTTTTTGTCTATAGGGAGGGATTTAGAGGGAGATAACAGAAGGATCTTAGTTTTGTTGGTATTTAGTGAGAGGTGGTTTTGTAGCATCCAATTTTTGGTGGTAGAGAAAGCAGTTTGGGTTAGAAATTGGAGATCTTTTAGGTTGGATGCATGGCAGATTAAAGTGGAATCATCAGCGTATTGTACAATTTTGGTATTAGGTATGGCTTTGTGGAAGTTATTGATAAATATATTAAATAACAATGGGCCAAGAATTGAGCCTTGGGGAACCCCAGTAGGGGTTGGGAGGAAAGAGGAGGTGGCCTGGCCCCACTTCACAGCTTGGGACCTATCAGAGAGGTAGCTTGAGAACCAAGAAAGAGTTTTATGGGAGATGTTGAGGTTAGACAGATGGTTTAGTAGGTGACTATGGGAGATGGTGTCAAAGGCTTTAGATAAGTCTAGTAGAACACAGGATACCATGTTACCACAGTCGCGAGCTGAATTAACAGAATGTAGGAAGGAGAGTAGGGCAAAGTTGGTACTGTGTCCTGGATGGAAGCCGTGTTGGGTAGGGGAGAGTAGTCGGTGCTTGGTAGGGAATGGTAAGAGTTGCAGGTGGATACATTTTTCAAGAATTTTGGAGATAGGGGAGAGGATGGCTATGGGACAGAAGTTGGAGGTGCTGCAATTTTTGCCACCCTTGTGGAGTGGAAGAGTAAAAGCAGACCACCATAGTTTAGGGACATAGGATTCAAGTAATGATCTATTGATTAGTATGCTGATAGGGTGGGCAACACTGTCTGAGGCTATTTTTAGGAAGGAGGAAGGAATGTTGTCAGGGGCATTGGAGCATGGTTTTAGTTTAGCTAAGAGTTTTTTTATTAGGTTGGTGGAGATAGGTTTGAGTTCAAAAGTGGGTGGGGAGGAGGGAGGGGAGATTTGGGCAGTAGGAGATGGAGGGTTATTATTGGTAAAGGTCTTGGTTAGATCAGCAATAGATGAGGTAAAGAAGGTATTAAACATAGGTGCGATTTCAAGGTCAGATTTACTGGAGTCAGGACAAGGGTTGTTTTTGGTACCAGGTTTTAGGAGGGAGTTTATGGAGTTCCAGAACTGTTTGGGGTTTTTGTGTGATTTGCTTGTAGATTGAAGTAGTAGGACTTTTTGTCTTTAATTACTAGTTTTTTGGCTTGGTTTCTCAGTTGTTTATACTTAAGTAAGATTTCTGGTTGATTAAGATGGAGGTAAGCTTTCCAAGTTTTGTCTCTTTGTATCATATTTTTTTTTGGTGTCCTTTGTGAGCCATGGAGAGGTTTTTGTTTTAACTCTTTTTGTTCTTATTGGTGCAAGGGAGTTAAGGATAGTTAGGAATGTAGAATTGAAGTAATCAATGGCAGCATCCAAAGGGAGAGTTTTTAAGGGGTTCCAGTTAGTTAGTTTAAGGCAGTCAGAGAAAATAGTAGGGTTGAAGTTAGAGAGGTTATGGGATTGAATAAAATGATGTGAGAGTGTGGAGATGGGAGTAGCCCGATGGATGAAGGTTGGGAGGTGATCTCCTAATGGGTCAGGAATGACACCAGATTCTAATACTTTGTGCGGATGGGATACGAGCATCCAATCTAGTATGGAGCCAGGGTTTTTTTTTTGTTTGGTCTTGAAATAGAGTTAGTGAGTTGAGTAAAGTTAAAGAGATTGATAGATATGGAGGGATTGTGGTGAATAACTTTGTTCCAGTCTATATTTATGTCTCCCATGATGTAGGTTTCTAGCTTAATGTTGGAGGAGGTCCAGGGGAGGATATTTTTTAGGATATTAGTGTTATTACCAGGAGGAATATAGAGAGATATGATACAGATGCTCTGCACTATGGCCTCTGAATAAGCCCTAATGGGTAACCACTCCCCCAGGCCTACACAGACAGACTACAGCAGGCCAGGCAGTTGGATGTAAGTTGTGAAGGCTAGTAAGTCAGAAACTAATATGTAGGTAATTAAAGTTAAGATCTGTAGTACACTGGTATGCCTCTAGCCAGCACAGTAGGTAAGACTACAGACTGGAATGGAGTACCTGACATACCAGTTCCATCCTAGCAAATGTGTAGAAGTGTCAGGTGTGCCTCCCCCCACCCTACATACACTCATAGTAACAGTCAGGTGTGCTCCCCCCACTCCTGTGTAGAAATGTAGAAACAGTCAGGTGCCCCCCCCCGCTATGCAGAAATGTAGCAACAGTCAATGCCAAATAACCGATGGATACCCTGCAGACACAGCATGCTACCTGTTGGTGTACAACACAAAGGTCAGCACCGCATTACAAACTAGCTGGACTTGATCCACACATGCAATACAGATGCCCATACTGGGCATGCTCACACACTTAGAGAATGAAGGCAATGTCAGTCAACAACATACTAAAAGGTTAAAAATGCCTAAGCGTTACCCCTATCTCCATGACCAATGTTGGGATATCTTTGCTCTCGAGTTCTAAAAATAATCATAGGTGAACTAATTCTTCCAAAACCTTGTAAATCATAAACAAGGTAACTGTAAAAAATATTCAAGTTCATATTGCAAATCTCAAACAACATGTAAAATATTCGTACCTAATTTTGTCTTATAAACGAGCCGATCTTAACTTTAGGACACTACCAATATTTATATTTTCATTTAGGCCAGGGGACCTGCCTGCATCTAACTTAAGTTGCCAGTATACTTCTCGATACTCTAGCCTGGCCTCCCAATTACCACTCCTTATATCAGGTGTTGCTTGCTCTAAAACCATAAAC
This sequence comes from Protopterus annectens, assembly GCF_019279795.1. Taxonomy (NCBI): domain Eukaryota; kingdom Metazoa; phylum Chordata; order Ceratodontiformes; family Protopteridae; genus Protopterus; species Protopterus annectens. The sequence continues at coordinate 966,556,973 of NC_056748.1, forward strand.
TTTAGCTCCATATTTTTACAAATTTGTAAATGCTTGAAAAAGGCATTGTTTTCCTTGCCTTTAGAAACATCATAAAGGTGTTCATAGACCCTTCTCCTCAAAGGTCTCTCCATTTTCCCCACATAAAAACTGTGACAGTGCATGCATAATCCTAAGTAAACCACTCCCTTAGTTCCACAATTTAAATATTTAGTGGAATTAAATCTAAATTTCCTAGAGGGAATATAAATTGTGTCATGGTCAATCATAGCACTGCACTGTATGCAACTACCACATTTGTTGGTACCTGATCTTGTTTTACCTGTTTCAAGCCCAGAATTTCCTTTCATCTCAAACAGTTCTTTTAGATTAGTGTCTCTTTTCCTTACAAAATGGGGACAATCTGGAACAAATTGTTTTAGTTCATCGTGTAAAGTGAGTATAGGCCAGTGTTTGGATATAATCTGCTCTACCTTGTGAGAACTGGCTGAAAAAGTGTGAATAAAATTGTTTTTCACTTCTGGTAGTTCCGCTTGTACCTCTTGGTCAAAGGTGGTGAATAGAGCTCCTAATAAGGGAGGGTGTTTCAATTCCCTAAAAGGGGTGCCCACTGTCATAATGGAGGTAAGAGTTAGAAAATGTGACCTTCCTAAATAACTTTGATTGAAAACTTTGGTTAACATAATCTTTAAATAAAGTCACATCTAGATAATTTAATTTGTCGTGATCAATCTTATAAGTAAAACTCAAAAGGTCATACTGGGCATGCTCACACACACACACACATGAAGGCCATGTCTGCAAACACCAATGGACCAGACATATCTGGCAGTTGCAGTTCTTAGTGCTGACACATGTCAGCATGCACCACTCCTGCCTTTCACACACAGTGGATAGGAATACAAACACATATGTAAGGACAACACACTATAATAAGTGAAAGGTAGATGGACATAGATGTGTGGAAGAGGGTGACCATGACCAGGAGCTATCCAGCCCTGTCCCACCCAGCACACAGCCAAAGGACCCCAAACACATGAGGTGCAGATGTCACTCACTGCAGATACTAGCCACCAGTATCTGTCAGCATGACAGACTATGTGTTGCACGTGCCAGCTGTGCAACATGACTGTACAAGGAAGTAGTCATCTAGTAGCTGTATACATGTACCTGTGACATATGACCCAGTGTGTGCCCGCATGTGGCATGTCAACCCCTACATGAATGGGTTATGGCCCATGCACACACCGCCCACCCCATAGCAGTATTATGACAAGCCTGCTGAGGTCATCCAATGTGAAATGCACCTTTGGGAGAGCTGTAGCTCAGTAATATCCATGGTGCGTCCCATAACTGCATACTGCTGTAGTGATAAACTAATTAGGTAGTAGCTCTAACCCCAGACATGGCAATTGTGTGAGTGTGTGTGTGTGTGTGTGTGTGTGTGTGTGTGTGTGTGTGTGTGTGTGTGTGTGTGTGTGTGTGTGTGTGTGTGTGTGTGTGTGTGTGTGTGTGTGTGTGTGTGTGTGTGTGTGTGTCTGTCTCTGACTGTGTAGATAGAACTGCTTTTTAAGCTACTCACACTCCTTACAATTCATATACTCAACTTTGGCAAGGCTGCTGATGTTACTCACCTAGAAATACACCTCTGAGAAAGTCATAACCTAGTAATCTCTCCTGTAACTGTGTACCACTGTGGTGAGAGAAAGTAGTTAGGCAGATGTTCTAACCCCAGACCTGGCAACTGTGTGCGTGTCTGACTGTGTAGAAAAAGATGCCTTTTTAGGCTACTCACACTCTGTACAATTCATATACTCAACTTTGGCAAGGCTGCTGATGTCACTCACCTAGAAATACACCTCTGGGAAGGTTGCAGCCCAGTAATCTTTATAGCGCATCTTATAATTGCATACTGCTGTAGTGTGATGAAGTAGTTAGGTAGGTGTTCTAACCCAAGATCTGGCAGCTGTGTTCATGTGTCTGACTGAATGGAGAGCAATGCTTTTTACGCTACTCACACTCCATACAAATCATATACTCAACTTTGGCAAGCCTGCTGATGCCACTCACCTAGAAATACACCCCTGGGAAAGTCATAACCCAGTAATTGCCATAGCATGTCCTGTAACTGTGTAATGCTGTAGTGTGATAAAATAGGTAGGTGTTTTAACCCCAGACTTGAAAACTGTGTTTGTATGTGAATCTGTGTGTGTGTGTCTGACTGAATAGAGAGTAATGCTTTTTAGGCTTCTCATACTCTATACAATTCATATACTCATATTTGGCAAGGCTGCTGATGTCACCCACCTAGAAATACACCTCTGGGAAGCCTGTAGCGCAGTAATCTCTGTAGCGCGTCCTATAACTACGTACTGCTGTAGTGTGAATTAGAACTGCGGTAGGGTTCCATCTCCACCCATGGCAGTTCTGGATGTTTTGTGTGTGCCAATGTCTGTGTATGGAGCAATGTATTATGGGCTACTCACTCGCAGAACATTTCAAATGTCCTACTTTGGCAATCCTGCTGATGTCATTCATTGTGAAATACAACATTGCGGAAGAAGTTCTGTAGTAATCCCTGTGGTACAACCTAAAACTGCTCTATGCTGTAGTGTGATATAAGCCTTGGTCAGGGGTTGGTTGTGGATATCTTGTGTGTGTCTCACTGACTGTGTAGGGAACAATGCATTTTAGGCTAGTCACTCGCAGTACAGTTGAAATGCCCTTCTTTGATAATCCTGCTGATGTCATTCATTGTGAAATACACCTTTAGAGAAGCAATACTTCAGTAATGTCTGTGGCATGTACTATAACTGTGTAGTGCTGTAGTGTAATAAACTAGTTAGGTAGGGGTTCAACTCCCAGCCATGACAGGTGTGTGTGTTTGTAACTCATTTCCTGTGCAGAGGTGTGGGCAATGCGGAGGGAGTTTTGCTTATTTCTTTTATGGTGGTCCTACTATATATCACAATGTCAACCATACAAAGATAACAGATGTACATAATCTGAGAGGCTGGGGTGCAAAGCCATACCCATACATGCGACATCAAGGCCAGGCAATCACAGTTAGCACCCCGCTATTACCCAGAGCACACACTCAACCCATGTGTCACACGCACACACATGCCTAGGCAACAGCCAATATGTGGGTAGTACACTGCATATTGGCCACTGATAGTAACTATGCAGTGATAGCAGTGGGCTACAGAAGGCATGTCACCCTGCCCATCTGTCCAATATGCACGTACATGCAGACAGTGCACCTCCACCATGTTCCCCAATGGACACCTGCACCACTATGGTGCCTTCACATGTGACTCACAATAGACATACCATGCCTGACAACATGCCCTGTATGGACAGATGACACTGACATCAGGGAATGCTGTTAGCATGCTATCAATGTAGGTGCAGGGTAAACCTACTGCCCATTACCAGTTCCTGCCACAGGTGGACAAGACTGGCACATCTGATGATAATTTGTGTTCACAACATGGGCCAGACACCCTAAGTACAGTAGCATATGTCACTGTACGTGCATGTGGGAGGTGTGCACATCTCAGACACCATCCATGTCATGGACTAAGGAAGACATACATGGCAAGTGATGCACAGCATTGGCCACACACAATAGTCACCCAGGTGATTGGATGGGGGATGCAATACACACCTGTGTTGGGAAATACAGAAACTACAGGCCTGAGCCACAATGCAGACCATTGTCATGTGGCCTGATGCCAAGGTATATCCATCGCTTACCCTTGTACAGCCTGCTGGCACAGTTGACCACCACCCATCCGTGCAGACATGCACCCATGCATGTCAGAACTGGCACCCTGTGTGTTCATGTGTTTGTTGTATGGTGTGTATGTCCACATCCACACTCACTACAACCTCCAGGGCATACTGAAACATGCTGTCTGATGTCTGACACCTCCTCATACTCTTTGCCCATACGACCTCCATATGACCCATGTGGTGCATGTGATACCTGCACATCGATGTGTTGTGGAAATACCACTAGTGATGAGTTGCACTCTTGGCCCTGCCAAGTGTGTCAATGTGTGTGTGCGTTCCTGTGTGAGTGTGCCTGTGTTGACACTGGTACCTGTTCATGCAGATAGGCATGTGTACATCACCTACCGTATATCTACCGTATCCCTGTTGCAGATGTCACTCACCATCACATATATGTTTTGAGTGCTCCACAGCAGGTAACCCATGTGGCGCATCCAGTAACTGTATCAAACTGTGATAGCACTACATAGTTGTCGGAGGTTTGATACCCTGTGTTGGTAGGTGTGTGACACAAACATGCTACAGTTTTACTCTCCCACGTCTCCCTGGCAGGTATTTGCCTTTGTCTGCCTCCCCCACCCCCTCTCTGGTGGATGTGGAGCCCCACACCTGCTTTGCTTAGGCAGCAGCATGTGTAATTTAAGTGATGCTCATGATCAGCTGATGGCCTCTGCACAATTTGCAGCCCTCCCCTAGCTGAGTGAATGTGGAACAGCTGTGGTAACATTCCCATAGCCAAATGCATGCAAACACACTCCAGTACCTAGGAACATCATGGTGGTGTTGGCCCTTTTCAGTTACTGTGAGCAGGAACTAGATCTGCTGTTTGGCAAACAGCATCTCAGATGGATTGGGGATTTACCTCTAACAACATATACTGTGGAAAGGTGGCAAAGAACAGGATGGGGATGTGCCTGACCTGACTACAGACTGTAAGTGCTGCTATACTGCATTTAGAGTAATGTTGGTTCAACATGTCGTACATGTCGCAATACCTGCCATGTCAGTTCCATGTATATCAGAAATCCCCATCTGCAGGGTCATCTGCAGACTGGGCAGTGTTGTGCCTTTGGTTTCATGTGTTAGCCATGGTGCATCTATCTGTGGAATGCAGAAGGTAGTGTGAGGATTGCAGTCTGTAGATGGTAAAGGCCGTGACAGTTACTGACTTCATATCCCTCATAGGACATATGTTGCAACAAACCCAGTTACAATGGTAAATGTATGAGGTTATCACAGCAACAGGTCTATACTGGCCCTGTGTATGTGCTGTCAGCCACACTTCTGTCAACCTTTGTACATATGTCATGCATGAAGTGGTGCATATGTGCTGTACACCATAAATAGTGTCATCATAACTAATAACAAGCCAGTGATATCTCGGATTGCTACACATGTCATGTACAGTAGGGGTTATATATCATGACATAACCTGGACATTCTGTGGATGTTTGTACAGTACTGAGGTCTGTGTAGTGATGGTGAATGTCAGCAGTGTGTGCATTGTTAATATGTACATTAACCTGTGTACAGGCGGTGGTAGATGTCATTGTTCTAGCTCCCTTTCTATCTGATGTTACATGCTGCCCCACTGTATGGTACCATTTTGCTGTACATGTTTATAGGGCCATACACACACATGTCCCATGCCACAGACAGCCATCAGACCAAACTGTGTGTCAGCCCAGTATATGTAGGGTCATTCTGTGAGTGGCACATATGAAGATGGTGCAGAACAGATAGTCCATATTCTGTAATAATATGCTAGCTTATCATATGTGGCTGTGGCTGTGTTCACATTGGTTGTGGTTATGCACTTTCACACAGGTGTATCTTACCCTGTGCTGTGACATGGCTGTTGAGCCTGGTATATATGCAGGTACATGTTCATTCCCCCATACGAGATGTAGGCTAGTGTTCAGCCAGTCTGTCTGTAGCCTGCACAGTGCATTGTTACATGCATAGCAGCCTAGTGTACTTACCTAGTGAGATGTCATGTGCTGATACTTGCCAGATGTACTGCTGCCGGGCCTCCCTTAAAAGTCATGTATGTCAGACAGAGCAGTGGGATGCTGTACAGATGTATGTCAATATCTAGTGGGTAGTATGTGTCCATGGCACCCCTGTACCAGCAGTCATTATGTGTCGGGCCAGACAGGAGTGTGTGAATCCAAAACCTATGGTGGCAAATGTATACCAGTCATTATGTGTTATACCCATCTACATGGCTGTCTACATCTATATTGTCAGGCCTGGTACACATGTTGTGCACTAAGGGATTATGTGTAAACCTCTGGACTGTACAGGGTGTGTCCGAAGTTCCACATATATTGGACAATATCTCTGCTGCACTCCATGCTAGCGGTGGTACTTTACATTAATTCCCTTAGGATGTCTGTCAGTAGCCAATGGCACACATGTTATAAGCAGATGTCACCTTCCACACACACCATGTCTGTGAAGACAATCCCAATGACTGTAGCAATAGTCAAGTAATATACCTGCTATACATACCAGACATCCACTTGCACTACTACTTTGGGACTATAGTGGCTGGGGTAGGACTACACTCCAAGTCCAGGACATATGGTGGAAATATATGTACATATACTTATCCAGATAGCCATACATATATAATTACACATGTGTACTACTTCCAGTTACCACTGTCATGGCAACCACCCACTATAAAGCCCTACAGCATGTGGGTGTGGTCCCTTTACATTTCCTGTGTGATGGACATCCTTCCTGTGTGTGGGCATCAGTGTTACAGAGAGCAGGTAGCAATACCTCTAACAGGAGAACCTGCACACTCAAAGCGGCCACATATTCGTAGAAGGATCAGGAACTACAGACAGACTTTGACTAGAGTTGTGTTATGCTTTGCATAGTACTGGTGTTTCAGGGTGCATGTGTTTACATACTAGTGTACCTTGGAATGCAGTCTGTCTGCATAGTTCACTACTGTGGGCCTATCATCTTGCTGGACAGAGGTATGCCTATCATGTGTTGTCCGTCTACCATACAGGTCCAGTGTCAGATATTACACTGGCAGTGTGTGTGTTGCGTGCTATCAGTACATGGCTACATTCATTTCTGTGTCTAACCTCAATTTCCTGACTAAGGGTATATTCCAGACTATCCTGTAAAACCAGCACATTGCTTAGTGTATGTCAACAGTGTTCCACATATGTGCTTGTGTTCTATCCTCTGTCCTCCATCTACATACCAAGCTTTACACATATGTCATGCTGTTGGGAGTTGTTCTGTAGTGGGCTGTGAGTATATCACACTGCCATTGCTGCCATTAGTCCACTGCTGTTGTATCCCCCACACATACAGTGGGGCTGGGACCATATATGTGTAGGCATCACCTACACAATACATGTGTGCCCTTATGCACTCTAGAGGCCAGTGTATGTAACAGTGGTATATGGGCCTGTATTATTGAGTGTAGGTGGAGAGCACCATAAATGATCTAAGCTGTTACAAAATGTGGGGGTATCAGGAGTGAGCTGCCACAAGGTATCTGGATGTACAGTACCATATACTTCACCTATACTGACATTACTTACATGAATTGGGGTACTGCAAGCCTACTGCCTCCTGACATACAGACTGTTCTGTTTGTTGGTGTGCTTGTGATAGTGTCAGTTATGCCTTGTTATGTACCAGTTACAACCCATTTGATCACAAAATGTCTTTACCTCCTACTGAGTTTGTACAGAGTGTAGATAGAGGCTGCTGAACTACACACCTGCAGTACATACTGTTGACTGTTTGGTATCCTGTGGCCCAGTCTGTCTTCACTATTGTACAGTTTGAAGGGCTTGGCCTGGACAGCAACAGCTGTGAACCTTTCTAGACTACTGTATTAGTGTAACTGTTCCACAGTTGCAGTAGTCTGTTTATATGGTTGTCAGTATCTGAACAGCTATATGACATGGCATATAGAACTGTTATAGTACACAATTAAAGGATTCCCATTTCTGCAAACCTGTGTGTGGTGTCTTTCCTATGAACTTTCTATGGGTATATGTTGCAGGCAATGATTGACATATGTATGGGTGGCCCATACAGTGTCCAGTTGTTCATGTTCAGGTGTTAACTGTAGGCATAGTGGCTGTTCCATATTGTCTGCACCTTCTACATATGTATCTTACTGTACATATATCTGCATGTGTATGTGTAGTCAAATGTATGTATATATATATATATATATATATATATATATATATATATATATATATATATATATATATATATATACACACATATGTGGGCGGAGTGGTTAGCATTGTCGCCTCACAGCAAGAGGTTCTCCGGTTCGATCCTCGGCTGGGGTGCCTTCTGTGCGGAGTCTGCATTTCCTCCCTGTGGTCGCGTGGGTTTCCTCCCGGTGCTCCGGTGTCCTCCCACATCCCAAAGACATGCTGCAGGTGGATTGTACACTCTAAATTGGCCCTAGGTGTGAGTGCGTGTGTGTGTGTGCCTTCTGTGGAAGGTTGTGTGCCAGGCTGGCAACTCAACACTGTAAAACTCCACTGCCAATCATGAGTGGACAGGTGATCCGCTGTGGCGATCCATAACCGGGAAAAGCCGAAAGAAGAAGAAGATATATATACACATATGTATATCTGTATCTTCATATCTATGTCTGTGTATCTGTATCCTGGGGATGTTAATGGCTTCCATATATTATACGTCCTATGGGAGGCAGACTGTACTTGGTGCAGGCGCACGTGTTTGGCTGTGGGGGGGGTGCCTATTCGTACAAGATGCATAGTGTGTGGGTCCTCTCAACCTCATTAACGGTGCATGTGGACATATCTGTATTTGTTAAACTGCCATTGCTATCTACAGATGTATAGCCATATATGCCTATATAGATATATGTATCTGCTAACATGTATATAACTATGTGCGTATATACCTACATAGATATATATCTGCGTTGTAGACATATAGGTGTAGACACATATATGTGTCGATGTAGGCAAATGCATGTATATATGTGCCTATATATTGATATATATGCATATAGTTTTAGAAATCAATATATATATATATATATATATATAAATCTACATATCTAGATATGTTGTATTTGTTTAGATATTAATATATTTACACACACATACAATTAGATGTTGGTATACATTCTCTATACTGTTGCATGACTGAACTGGATGATATGTTTCTAAAAACATCAAGTTTCTTTGTATCTGTCTTGACTTAGTGGTAAATCCTTTTGTTTAAGGTGTGCAGGACCCTTGGTTTGACCCTTGCAAGAGCTGTTTATTTTGTTGCTGGGCAGAACATGGCCCGTTGGATACACAGTGATTTAGGCACTTTAAAGCAGTTGTAAGCAAGTTTGCACAGGTTTGTGTGGAGCTAAGCAATGCCTACACAGGTTAAGCAATTCAGCAACTAACTGAGTATAAGAAACTGTAACCAGACTTTAGCAATGCTTACCTCCATGCAAACCCATGCAAACCTGCTTGCAACTGCTTTAAAGTGCCTTAATCATTCTGTATCCATCGGCCCTTGTTCTGCCTAGCAACAAAATAAACAACCTCTGCTAGGCTCAAACCCAGGACCATACACACCATAACTAAAGTGATTTACCTATAAACCATCTCAGATATACATAACCTTGATGTATTCACAAACATATCATCCAGCCCAGTCATTCAACAGTACAGAGAATGTATTCCAACATGTAAATATATGTATGTATGTGTGAGAATATATTAATGTTTAAACAGATAGAACATATTGATATATGTAGATATATATACATATATATATATATATATATATATATATATATATATATATATATATATCTGTATATATATATTGTTATATATACACATATATGTAAGCAGATATTTATATCTATATAGGTATATACGGATATACATCTGTAGATAAGATGGGAACATAGCAGAAACATATATGTCCACATGCACTATTAATGGGGTTAACAGGCATAAACAACATACGTCATACACAAATAGGTATCCCCCCCAAAAGCCAAACATGTCTGCCCTGCAATACACTACCAACTGTTGCAGATCCCATAAGCAGGATCTTACACGACAAGGGCATAAGATGCTAACAGTACTCCTTCCCACATGTATGATGTCAGGCTGGTATCAGTAACATATGCAGTACAGTCAGGCTCATAATAACTCCCATTTTGCAGTCATCTGTTACCTTTGTTAGCCAGAGTCCCGTACTGTTGGCCTGTACTTCAGAGATGTAGATGCCAAACAACAGTGTTCCTAGGACTGAATCCTGAAGTACTCCACTTGTCACTTGCCCGGGGATGGATTTGGAGTCAGTTACACCTACAGTTTGGGTTCTGTCAGTAAGCCATGTGGCAAACCATTGAGTGGCATAGGGATGTATGGCCAGAATAGTATGTTAATCTATGTTTCCAGACTGGAGGATGGTGTTGAAGGGCTTGGTGAGGTCCACATAGGCTTTGTGGACTACCTTACCCTCTTCAACAGCTATGCAGACTGAGTCAAAGCATTCAAATCAATTTCAGGAGACAAGACTGGCCCTCCATGAGCCCAATCTGTGCGGGGTCCAGTGTTTGAGGGTTGCCAATGTCTGCATTCAAAACTTCTCTGATAATGCATTCCACAGCCATGCAGATCAGGCTCGTCAGACTGATGTGATGGTAGTTCCAGGGATCCAAGGTGGACCCCCGAGTGGGATAACTGCAGCTGTGCACCACTCAGTGGACACCAGGCCTATTGTGAGGCTATGATTACACATGACAGTTAGGTGAGTTGCCATTTCATTTCATAGTTCATGCAGCCCAGGATGTCATCTGGCCCCATGGATGCTGTATTCTTAGCTGTGGATAGTGCGGTTTCTGCCTGTGTGGCTGTGATTGCTGGGCAATGGAACTCTTTTTGTATTGACATGGGACATGTTGGGGGAGAGAGGGGATGAATGTGGTACTAAATCAATCTGCCAGGATATTGGCACAATCCGTGGGAACAGTCTATGTAATGCCATTCTGTTGTAGCTCAGAGCACTTCTGAGCATTGCCAGTTAGATTCTGGACATAACTATAGAATGCTGTGTAGTTGTCTGTGGAATATGTGGTGATTTTAGTTACATAACCAGCTTTGGAGGATTCCATGAGGGATCTCAATGTCTTACTGGGGCTGGTAAGGGAGTTGTTTGCATCCTTGGATCATCCTTTTCTCTTCAACAGTGTCTACCTTCTGTTGTATACTCTGTTAATGGCAGGAGACCACCAGACTGGCTTGCTTATTTGGGAGGTGAGCGCTGTGGTTTTATGTGGGATGTCAGGAATCATGCACAAGTGGATGCGCTCATACAGTGCCTTAGTGCAGGATTCTTCAGTAGAACTGTCAGCTCCTGTCTCCATGATTGTTACAAACATTGTCACATCTGCTTGAGTAGCATGAAGTTGGCTTTGGAGAGTTCTTTTACGGACAACTATATATGCATTAATTTCACATATTCAGTTTTATTAGCCTATGGTGGGATTACTTTGGTGATACCTCAGTCTCATGTACTGTTGTGATGGCTTAGTGATTAGCTACTGTGACTATAGTGTACAGAGTTCTAGGTTCATGACCTGCCAAGGCAGGTTAATCTGGTCTGTCCAGAGCAGCAGTTAATGCATACAGACTAATTATGGCAATTTAGGTTAGTCACACTCAATACAATTCAAATGCCCTACTTTGGCAATCCTGCTGATTACTGTGAAGTACACCTTTGGGAAAAGAGTACTCCAGCATTCTCTGTGGTGCGTGCTATAGCAGTGTAATGCTGTAGTGTGATATAGAACTCTGGTAGGGGGTTTAGTCTCACACATGGGAGTTGTGGGTGCTTTTATGTCTGTTCCTATGCCTGTGTAGAGAGCAATGCATGTTTGGCTAGTCACACTCACTACAATTCATTTGCCCTACTTTAGCAATTCTGATGATGTCACTCACTGTGAAATAAACCTTTGGGGAAAAATTACTCCAGTAATCTCAGTGGCGTGTTTTATAACTGCATAGAGCCATAGTGTAATTACTAGTTAAATAGGAGTTCTAATCCCAGATGTGATAGGTGTGTGTGTCTTAATGTGTCGATGTTTGTCATTCATGTCCTGTGTGGAGGTGGTTGTGAGTGTGCAACTACTGAACTCAATGTTGAGTGTGTTTTTATAATTTCTTATATGGAGCCCCTAGCATAAATCACAATATCCACCATGCAGGGATAACAGATGTGATTTCAGTACATAGTCAGGGGTTCGATACCCTGGACTGGTAGGTGTGTGACACAAACATGCTTACCTTTTAGTCTCCCAACCCACCCTGACTTATCTTTGCCTCTGTCTGCCTCTCTCACTCCATCTCTGGTTGATGTGGAGACTTACACCTGCTTTGCTTAGGCAGTGGCATGTGTATTGTCAATGATGCTCATAATCAGCTGATGGCCTCTGCATGGATTACAGCCCTCCTCTAGCTGATTGCATGTGGAACAGCTGTGGTAACATTCCCATAGCCAATTGCATGGAAACACACTCCAATATCTAGGAACATCATGTTGGTGTTGGGCCTTTTCATTCACTGTGAGCAGGAACTAGATCTGTTGTTTGGCAAATACCATCACAGATGGATTGGGGACTTACCTCTGACAACATACACTGTGGAAATGGGCCAACACACAGGAGGGGGATGTGCCTGTCTTGTCTACAGACTGTAAGTGCTGCTATACTGCAGTTGGGGTAATATTGGTTTAACAGGGTGTGTGTGGATATGACTGTCCTACATGTTTTAATACTTGTCATGTCACTGCTATGTTTATGAGGAATCACCATCTCTAGGGTCATTTGCAGACTGGGCAGTGTGTGGTGCCTTGTGTTCCTTGTGTTACCCACAGAGCACCTATCTTTCAACTGCAGAAGGTAGTGTTAGGATTGCAGTCAGTAGATGGTGACAGCAGGGAGAGTTACTGACGTCATATCCCTCATAGGACATATATTGCATCAAACCCTGTTTACGACAGGTAATGTATGAGGTTATCATAGCAACACAGCAATATTGGCCCTGTTTTTGTGCCTCCAGCTACAACTCTGTCAACCTTTGTACATATGTCATGCAGTAGGGGGTGCATATGTTCTGTACACCATATTCATTGACAGCATATCTGATAACAAGCCAGTGAGATATTAGACTGCTACACATGTTATGTATAGTAGGAGTTATATTTGAGGACATAGCCTGGGCATTCTGTGGTTGTGTGTACAGTACTGAGGTATGTGTAAGCCTGGTAATTGTCGACAGTCTGCGTATAGTGCATATGTACCTTGGCCTGTGTAGAGACTGTGGTAGATGTCACTGTTCTTGGTCCTGTTCTATCTGATGTTACATGATGCTCCACTGCATGTCATCCTATCAGCTTACATGTTTGTAGGGGTGAGCACACACTTGTCCCAAACCACAGACAGCCTTCGGGCCACACTGTGTAGCGGCCTAGTATATGTATGGTTGTTGTGTGAGTGGCCCATATGAGGATTGTGTACATCAGATAGGCCATATACTGTAATAGTACACTAGCTTACCATATGTGGCTGTAGCTGTGTTCACATTGGTTGTGGTTATGCACTTTCACACAGGTGTCTGTTACTCTGTGATGTGACATGTTTGTAGAGCCTGATATCTATGCAGGTACATGTGCATTGCCACATAGGAGATGTAGCCCAGTGTTGAGTCAGTCTGCCTGTAGCCTGCACTGTGCTTTGTTACATGCCTAGCAGCTTACTGTACTTATCCAGTGAGATGTCATGTCCAGATACTTGCCAGATGTACTGCTGCCTGGTCACCATAACAGTCATGTATGTCAGACAAAGCAGTGGGATGCTGTTCAGATGTATGTCACTAACTAGTGGACAGTATGTGGCCATGGCACCTCTGTACCAGCGGTTATTATGTGTCAGGACAGACAGGAGTGTATGAATGCATAACCTATGGCGGCAAATGTATACCAGTATGTACATGTTATACCCATCTACATGGCTGTTAATATCCACATTTACAGGCCTGGTCCACATGTCTTGCATGAAGGGGTTCTGTGTATACCCCTGGACTGACCCAAGTGTGTCAGACTGTCCATATATATTGGCCATATCGCAGCTGTAGTCCACAGGGGTGTTACTGTGCTAGCAGTGGTACTGTACTATGGTGACCTTAGGATGTCTGTAAATAGCCAATGGCGCACATGTTAACAGCAGACGTGGCCTCCCACACACACCATTTCTGTGAAGACAATCCCTATTACAGTAGCAATAGTCTGCAAATATACCTGCACTACATACATGACATCCCCTTGCACTGAGAGGTTGGGAGTACTGGGGCTGAGGTAGGGCTCCACTCCATGTGCAGGACATATGGTGAACATATATGTATATATAAGTATACATATATCCATATAGATATGTACACATATACATATCTTGCTTACTGTATGACAACAGTTTTACACATATGTGCCTGTGTTCCAGCCTCTGTCCTCCACCTACATACCAGGCTTTGCACATATGACATGCTGTCAGGGGTTGTTATGTAGTGGGCTGTGTGTATGTCATGCTGTCATTCCTGCCATCACTCCACTGCTGTCGTGTCCCCCACACATACTGGAGGGTATGTGTGGGTTTCACCTACACAATACGTTGTACCCTAATGCACTCCAGAGGCCAGTGTATGTAACAGTGGTATATGGCCCAGTATTAGAGAGTGTAGGGGGGGTGCCCCATGACTAACCTAGGCTGTTACAACATGTGTGGGTATCTGGGATAAGCTGCCTTAAGGTATCTGGATGTACTTTACCATACAATCCACCTTGGGTAAATGCAGGGCTACTGCCACCTGCCTTACGGGATGTTCTGTTTGTCAGTGCGATTGTGATGGTGTCAGGTATGCCTTATAATGTCACAGATACATCCCATGGTGTCAACTGGGGTCTGTACCCCCTAGGGATTGTGTACAGATTGTAGATAGAGGCTGCTGACCTACACATCTGCATTACATACTGTTGATTGTCCGGTATGCTGTGGCCCAATCTGTCATTACTAATGTACTACGTGAAGACCTCGGCCTGGACAGCAACATATGCCAACCTTTCCAGACTACTGTTACAGTATAACTGTTTCACAGTTGCATTACACTGTTTATATGGATGTCAGTGTCTAAACAGATAAATGACATGGCATATTCAACTGTCATAGTACACAAATAAAGCTTTCACATTCATTTATGCACACCTGTGTGTGATGTTATACCCTTTGATATCTCTGTGGGTATATGTTGCAGGCTATGAATGTCATTCATATGGGTGGCTCATACAATTTCCAGTTGGTAAGGTGGTGACTGTAGGAATACTGGCTGCTCCATATTGTGTGCACGTACTACATATGTATATTACTGTACAAATCTGTGTGTGTGTGTGTGTGTGTGTGTGTGTGTGTGTGTGTGTGTGTGTGTGTGTGTGTGTGTGTGTAGTTACATATATATATATATATATATATATATATATATATATATATATATATATATATATATATACATATATACCTGTATCTGCATATATGTATCTGTGTATGTGTATCCTAGGGATGGCCATGTCATGTCTGGTCCTGGTTATGGGATCTGCACCACTTGGTACTGTATTACAGGGAGGTCGTGCTTGGCTGGGTGGGTATACCTATTCGTATCAGATGTATATTGTGTGGGGCCTCTGAACACCATTAACATTGCATGAGGACATATATGTTTTGTTACCCCCCCCCAATTATCTACAGATGTATGTCTGTATATACCTATATATGTATATATATCTGCTGACAAATATATATTACCTGCCGTATATATTTAGACATGTAGATGTGGACATTTTTAGCTATAAATGCAGGCATTTGCATGTTTATATGTTCATACATATTGATATTGTTTATATATATATATATATATATATATATATATATATATATATATATATATATATATATACATATATACATATATACATATATCAATATGGTGTAACCATTTAGACATTAATATATTTACTGACACACATACAGATGTATGGAATACACATACATGTTGGAATACATTCTCTGTACTGTTGAATGACTGGGCTGGGTGATATGTTTGTGAATACATCAAGGATATATTTATCTGAGATGGCTTAGTGATAAATCACTTTGGCTATGGTGTACAGGGTCCTGGGTTTGATCCTAGCAAAGGCTGCTTATATTTTTTCTGGGCAGAACAAGGGCCATTGGATACAGTGTGATTAAGGTACTTTTGAGCAGTTGTAAGCAGGTTTACACAGAGGTAAGCACTGCCTACACAGATTAAGCAATTTAGAAGCTTACTGGGTGTAGGACACTGTAACCGGAAATTAGCAGTGCTTACCTCCACGCAAACCGGCGCACATAGCCTTAAATTCACTTAATAGTGCTGACATATGCTTACTACTGCTTCTTGCTGCTTAACCTGACTACTGCTTTATGCATAATGATACTGACACCTCACATGTGCATTTCCTGCAGTACTCCAGTTTATATATATATATATATATATATATATATATATATATATATATATATATATATATATATATATATATATATATATATGGATCACCTTTATATCCCCGAAATCGTGTTTCACTGACACACTAATCGCCGACACCAAAAGACCGACAACAAAAAATACCAACAACACAAAACACCGAAAACCATTACACCAACACACTACACGTAAACAACACAGTACACTACATAACATATCCACTATCCCTAACCCAAACCCTAACCCTAAGGTCCGACACTACCGCACACTTACCGACCTGCACCTAACTCACTTACCCCCCTAACCCCAAGGTCCGACACTACCTGCACCCTAACCCTAACTCACTTACCCACCCCTAACCCCAAGGTCCGACACTCAAGACACTCACCCTACCTGCACCCTAACCCTAACTCACTTAACCCACCCCTAAACCCACAGTCCCTCACTATCGCACACACACCCTACCTGCACCCTAACCCTAACTCACTTAACCCACCCTAAACCCACAGTCCCTCACTATCGCACACTTACCTGTCCGCTCTAACACTAAATCCTCACTCTATCGCACACTTACCGAGTCCATCGGGTTCTCACCTTGTCGGTCATCTGCGTTGTCGGTCTTTTTGTCCCGATTCCGTCGGCGTGAAACGTGTTGTCGGGCATCTGAAGGTGACCCATATATATATATATATATATATATATATATATATATATATATATATATATATATATATATATATATATATATATATATATATATATATATATATATATATATATATATATATATGTTATTCCATTGGTTATGCAACATACATATTACTCATAACGTGCTTTGCCATGGGAAATGGTATGTCTCAGTTACCTTCCTGTCCCCCCACCTTTCTCGCTTACATCCATGGGGCGGTCCCATTTAAACCAGTCCATCCAATCCCAGCATGCCTCGGTCCATAATGTCTTACCTATCATTCCCTCCCCCCCTCCCTCCCCCACATCAATCATCCTTCCTACAGGTTCCATCCGAATCTCACCACACCACTACACATTGCCCACTTTTCACTTGTCTCACCCCATGGATCTTCAGGGTTCCCACACATTTAGTCCATGAACATACATATCCTTCTTTGCTTACCTGTGAGGCATGGTATGTTACTCCAAGGATTCGTTTTAGCAGAATATTTGCGGTCTTCCTGCTAGGGACGAACATGCGTTTGTTTAAGATTAGACTTTGCAGGTTGCCACTGTTTTTCCCTCTGGTAGTATCCTGCCAGTAGTCTGGGTAGCGGTGCTTAATATTAGATTTGTATGATATTTGCCTTTTGGCATTGATGTCTTCTTCATTACATTTTATATATGTGTCTTGTATCCTTGTTTCATGTGTAAGTATGCTGTATGGGGCCCTGGGAACTTCAATACTTTGTTGCAATAACACCTCACATCTAGCCTTACTGCAGTACTCTAATTCACATATTATTGTTCTGTGGCAGGTTATACAACATCACACTGTACATAGGTTCATTTCACATGTTCAGTTTGATTTTCCTATGGTGAGGATTTGTTTGTTGGCACCTCACTTGTATGCGTTGCTATGATGGCTTAGTGGTTAACTACTGTGACTAGTGTAGAGGGTCCAGGATTCGAGCCTTGCAGAGGCTGTTTATTTTGTTGCCAGGCAGTACATGCACTGTTGGGTACAGAGTGATTAAGGCACTTTAAAGCAGTTGTAAGTGGGTTTGCATGGAGGTAAACACCGCTAACATCTGGTTACAGTTTCTTACACTCAGTTAGCTTCTACATTGCTTAATCTGTGTGGGCAATGCTTACCCCCATGCAAACGCACTTAAACACACTTACTAGTGCTTATATATGCTTATTACTGCTTAAACCTGCTTACTAGTGCCTTATTCATTATGACACTGACACTTCACATGTGCATTTAATGCAGTACTCCAGGTCACATTTAAATTTTATTATGTAGGTTATACAGCAAAAAGATGTAAAAATATGTTCATATACAGATTTCACATGGAAAATGATATGTGCTGCAGTGGGACTCAAACCAGGAATGCCTGTTCACCAGGCATAAGCTCTAACCACTACACTATTGCTGTGCTGCTTAATTTGCATATATATTCCTTGTTATCCTCTTCAGCCTTTTCAGCTGCTTTACCTGTAGCTAAGCGATGGGCAAACCCGTGCACCTACAGTTAGCTGTACTCGGGGTTTTAATAAAAATTACTACTAGGGTTTCTTCATTTTATTTAAGTGTACTGTTGCTGTTAAACACATGGGGACTGTTGGTGGGGATATGTGGACACTTATGAGCGGTCTCACTCTTTACACATTCTTCTGTTCTACTTTGCAGGGGCGTGTTTATTCTAAGAGCTTTGCACTCAGACACACCCCATGCACTCGTCCACGCTTCGTGTAGCATTAGGAGTTCAGGCAGCGCACCTTCATTAATATGCATGGTGCACTGCTGTCCTCCAGTCCTGCACAGAAGATTAGTAAATCCAGGGGTCTGTCTTTGAACACCACCTTTTCCTTACTTTAATAGCATTAATCATATCGTTTGATAAGTTTTCCATGGATTTACAAAATAATATTTTTCAAAACATAATTATACCACATTCTTCTATCTTTTTTCAATATCATCAGTTTTCACTTTCCATGTTTATATAAATGAGAGTTTAAAAATTATCATGAAAAATACTTTCTTTCTCTCATTTTCTTCTTTCATCATATCCCCAATTTTTCAGACTTATATGTAAACCTTCTCACTAGTAAAGTTTCATTCTATTTACTTCAAAATTTTATGTCCTCTGTATAAATTCTTTGAAGCAGAATGTACAACAAAATTGATTAATCCCAATCCTCATTCATCGTCACGCACATACAACACTCTTATTTTCACTGGGTTTATTCTTGAATTCTATTTAAAAGAAAACACTAATTGAATCTTTTCTTTTTCATATTTTCTTGGGATCATATAAATATCAGAAATATATGCTATTTTCCCATTACTGCTGAACTGACAAGATAAACTTTTTTCTGAAAGGCTAATGTATACTGTTTCCACAAAAATGTGACTTTCATTTCTTTTATTAGATCTTCCCCTTGCATTAAAGCAACATCATTTTTCCAAAGATAGTCTCCCGTAGTCAACCTAGAGGTTCTCAGCCCCTGCCCTTTTATTAGGAGCACTAACCTATTGAAATGTACCATGAATTAGGCTTATGACACAATAGACTTCCTGGATGTAAGGATTAATCAGGACCTGGGGGCAATTTTAACACACAGATATATAGGAAAGGATGTTACAGAAACAGATACTTATTTGGCACACTGTATCCCATGTTCTTCATAGATAAAACCAACCGTATGTTAAAGCAAAGGATGAGAGAACACATTTATGATATACACAGGGGGGCATATAATAATACATTGGGTAAACGTGGCCAAGTGTGATAGTACACATACATTTAGACTTATGGCTATAGAAACAGTTAGGAATAATGAAAGAAGGGATGTTACCAATAGGACAGAAGTAGCTGAATTAGAATGGATAATTAGGATGAGAGCTACACTGGGGAAGGGCCTCAATGATAAGACTTCCATAAAGCCAGTTTTACAGGCAAGGAACTTAGTAAGATGACAGTTTGCATCTATGGTTTTAAATTTTAATTGTCTTGTTAATGCTTTTAACTGATGGTTAATTATATAGGAGTTTTTATTGGTTGGAATATATTTTAAATACCAAAGTAAAGAGATGTTGTGTTGTCTGATGAAGTGGCACAACTTGTCATGAAAGTGCTCACCATTAAAAGTTTATTTTTTCCTGGATACTGGCTGTGGTTTTGTTCTACTATATTTTTCAGTACATTGGCTTTTATCTTTTGGTGGAACCATTTGCCTGCACCACATTCTGTTTTCACTTTGTCGCTATAGTTACTACATTATTTACTATAATATTCAGGATTTGCTCTTGTGCTGTTTTTACTTTGCCTTCTGGATTTTTTACAATAATAGTATCCTATTTTAACTTTTTATCTAAATATGCAGACAATTCCTATCCCTTGTACATAATATCTTTCTCTAAATAACACAATCTTATTTTTTCTTGATTTATTTTATATATCTCTTTTTCAACATGATAATACTTGCTTGAGCTTCTCTCTAAATTCTCCAACACATTTTATGCATTTCAAAATATATTTTCTTCTCTCACTTTCTTACTTTTCCTTGCCACTGAGAAAACACTTCCTATACTTTGTTTTAAAGTCAACCCACCATTCAGACCAATTTTTATCAAAAACCTTCATAGTTAAATGTTACTTTCATGACTGCAAAATTTCACATTTTCCTACTTTATTCCACAGTTCTTCATTTATTCTTTATATTCCTTTTCCTATTTTAATATACTCTCTTTCTTCCATCACTTCTAGCCATATTGCCAAATGATCTGAGAAACCTGTTCTACCATACAACTATCCACAATCTCCAGACTCCCTGTAAAACAGCATAATCAATTTCTGTTTCAAATGTTCCTCTTTTATAAGTTCTTTGACTTTTATTCCACACTATTAACTTTCCAAATTTAATCACATTCGACATTTTAACATCTTTTCCTTTCAATTTTAATTGTACTCCTTAAATCATAATTAAAATCCCTTGCAATTATAATTTCATGTTTACCACTACATGGTCTAACATTTAAATAAGCAAACAACCAATGACCAAGATACGGGACAAATAACAAGAAAAATAACCAAGTATAAAAAACACAAGTTCAGTCCCAGCAAGCTAGCAAAAAATAAAACTTCCAAATGCAAATAAAAATAAAGTTTAATCACACAAGGTAAGCACTTTCACGGTTGGCAACCGCTTCATCAGACAACAGCACATTAAAACAATACAGTTTAAAAAGCAGTAATAGCCAATGAAAAACGCTGCTTAATTAATGAGTAAAAAACAATTACAACATTTAAAGTGCTAGTATCTTGTATACACTCTAAAGAATCCCTAGTGCAAAAAATCCAAGTAGGAAGCATAATATACACAATCACAACTTGAAAAATACTCATATGATATTAGAGTTTAAGTGGTCTCTGTTTTAAAAATGGTTTTAATGAAACAATGTCATTAATCCTGGGGTGGGTGTCAGCCTTGAAAAATAAAATCCATTTCTGTTTGCATGCTTGTGTCTTACATTTCAAGTCACCACCCCTATTCCCTTCTGGCACTACTTCTAAAACAAAAAACTTAAAATAATGATCTCCACCTACTTCAGTAACATGTCTAGCTAAAGCACGAGTACTCTTGCAATTCCTGATGTCACGTAGATGTTCTAAAATCCTGTCACTGAAGGGACAGTTCATTTTCCCAATATAGTAGGCATCTCATGCTACACACTTAGAGTAGTATACGATATTCTTAGTACTGCAGTCCGCATAAAAGGGAAACTCAACAGAGCAACGAAGTGTTGGATGCACAAAGCTAGACGCACTAAAAATATGTTTGCATGCCTCACAGTGTCTACATGGATAGCTACCAAACCTCTGGGACTCCAGTGTTAAGCTACTCCGTTTCCTGTAGCACAGTTGTTGTTTGACTGTCCTATTATTCTTAAATGAAAAGTTGGGTTTATCACCAACAATGCCTCTAAGGTCATGGCTGGTGTACAGAATATTCCAATTCTTCTTTATTATATTACAGCATATATTCACATCACTCAAGAAGGTTAATGGAAGCCTAACCTTCCTAACATTACTTTCTCCCTGAAGCAAGGAGGGTGTGGGTGTATCAGAGAAAAATGGTTTACCTCTGGTATTCCTATCTAAAGATACAAGCCTAATACATTCATCTACTTCTTTCTCGCTATACTTTCTCTCCATAAAGTCATGCTTGAGTTTATCAAATGCTGTTTTCAGCTCGGTGTCATCATTATGTAACCTCATCAACCTCAAGAATTGTCCTTTAAGTATATTGTGTGGGATGTGTCTAGGATGCATGCTCTGTCTATGTAGCAGAGCATTTTTCTTCACAGCTTTCATGTATAAACCTGTGTGGAAACTACCCAATTCATTCTTACTAACAGTCACATCCAGAAATGAAATAATAGAGTGAAAGTAAGTTATAGTAAACTTTAGAAACGTCGTGGTAGTATGTAAGCAATCCACAAAGGACAACAAACTCTGTAGATCACCTTGCCACAACAAAAAAAAAAAACATCAACAAAATGTCTATACCACAGAATTGATGGGTTTATGTTAAAGACATTCCCTGGGATTCATGAAGCTTGCGCCAAGCGCAGGCATACCGTCGGCGATCTAACACCAAATATGGCCACCGAGCGATTCAGGTATGAGCTGTTTCCATGTGCACTACCTGCGTACGCCATGGCTGCACAGCTCCCGGCGCATGTATGCTAATTACCCTATGCGCAGCAGTGTAGCATGCAAATGAAGGTATATAGCGATTCAGGAAGTGGTGCAGGCATATTGTAAGCATGCAGAAATGTAAACCGAAAAACAACGGTTTACATTTTTTCAAACATAAAATCGGAGACATGACAGCAGACCAAACTCAAGTATTATACTGTTAATATATGCCAATGGCTAAATATATAGCCACTGGCACAAAAAAAACATGCACAACATATAAAAAAGAACATTTAATGTCATGCCCACACTAACACGAAGTAAAATCGCAGTGCATCGGTGCGCAAATGGGATTACAATGAAAATGAGTTTATATGTAATTAAACTGCAATGTAACACATTTCATGAATTTCCCATAATAGTCAATGGCACGCATGCAACACCACACCATGACGCAAGGGTTGCTAAGGGGCTGTGACAGTGTTCTGCGTGGTAACAAGGAATCAGTAGTCAATGCCATGCAAATGAGACAAGTAATACTGAATCACAAAATCCCCACCGGAGTAAGGATGTACCTCACAGCATAGTGGTACAACACCGAGGTGTGACCTGCAGATAAAGATGACATCAAGAGAAGGGTGCGGCACCTTAGCTGTAAGCACATTGGAGCATTGCTAATCCGGTTTGCCTGTTGCTAAGCAAAGCCGCAGGATAGAAGTGTGTGGAAGTAGCCATAGCTTTGCTTAGCTGAGAGCTCACAAGGTAACCAAATGTGCATGTGAACGTGGATGAAAATGCGCTCGAAATCCAGTAAACGGCTTTGCGCGGCACGCACCAGAGCTGAGACAGGAAGGATACGGGAAGAAAATAAGGAAATGCTGCAGCATGGTAATTGGAGAACATATGAGTAATTAACACCTAGGAACCCACAGTGGGCCATTGACAACAGCTAATAAGGCTGCTAGCAGCTACCTGCAGAACAGGAAAGGGGAGGTGCCGTACTGGAAAGAAAAGAGAACTGCCACAGCAGAACAAAGCAAACTTGCAGTAGATCAGCTACGTGTTGGGAAAGTACAAAACAAGAAAGCCGGCAGCTGGATGCATGCCTAACAATGGGAGGGGAATTGGGTTGAAAAATGAAGTAAAGGGCAATAGATGAATTATGGCAGCCAAGCGTAATTCAACACCAAAAGCCCCACAATAGCAGTACCTGCTGTAAAACCCATAATTAAGATACCCTGCAGCTGGACTTGCACATACACACTCAATTACACCAGCAGCATCCATTGCACAATAGTATAAAGTGTGAAAGCACCTCACACACACTTGCGTATTCCCAGACACTCTGCACCATTGGTGTATACAGATGGGGAACTTTTAATATGTACATGTTAGGGGCTGCCATAGCTTTGATTCACCAGCATGTGTTGGAGAATGAAGTTGATGTGGAGGATGATGCTGACAACCATCTCAGGCACCGGAGGAGGAGAAGAGTGTTCAGACCCAGGGTAACCTGCCAGGGGCTACATGATCTGGAGATAGTAGAGCATTACAGGCTGGACAGGGACACCATACAGCAACTTGTTGAGCTGTGCCGGCCACGGCTCAGAGCCAGAGCAAACAGAGGGGTACCCATCCCAGTGGACATGAAGGTATGTGTAAGCTTGAGAATACTAGCCACAGGTATCTTTCAAAGGTCAACCGGGGATATCATGGAGATCTCACAGGCATCAGCATCCAGGGTACTCCACCAATTGCCAATGAGCACATATACTTCCCCCAAATGCAGGAGGAGTTGGCCAGCAATATGCATCTCTTCCACCATGTGGCAGACTACCTGGAGGTATTGGGTACAATAGCCTGCATGCACATACACATCAAGTCACCACCCGGTGAGCAGGGTAGGCACTACATAAACCGCAAGGGATACCCCTCCATTAACTGCCAGGTCATGTGCAATGCCCAGGCATTATCATGGATGTGTGTGCTGGCAGCCCTGGAAGCTATCACAACTCCCACATCTGGCATGCCTCACAGCTGTATCAGGTATTTGCCAGGGGGACATCCCATATGGCCACCTGGTGGGGGATGTTGGATATGCACTGGAACCGTGGATGATGACTCCCATCAGAAATGCACACACATACCCATGCAAGAACTCCATAAGGAGGCACATGCACAAACCAGAATCATCATAGAGTGTGTGTTTGGGATGCTGAAATCACAGTTCCGTTGCTTGGACATATCTGGTGGAGCCTTGCAGTACTCTCCAGGCACATGTGCCCACATCTTCATAGTATGTGCCATGCTACACAATATGATCCTGCGGAAACAGCTGCAGCAGGGACAGCATGGTGAAGGCCCTCACAGCCCACTACCATTACCAAGGGCCTCACAGGCATAGAGGGACTCATACCATGAACACCCTGTGCCAGCCCCAGTATGCCCATGTCTTGGCAAAGAGGGAGCGTATAGCACACACACTGACAGTGTAGGCACCTACGGACTGACACCCTTCTCCACCTGCACACACAGTAAACATGGATGACACACACAAACTACCACCTGTAAATTGTCATGTATAGGTGGTCTACTGTGTGCATCCTACATAGGCAGCCCTCAACTATTGTACACACAACTGCCATTGGCACAAGGTAAGTCAATACTTGAACAGTAAATTAAACTATCAGCAGGTGTCGATACTGTATGTATAGGTTCATAGGTACATAGATAGGTACTTGCCTAACTGCCCAAGGCCATTCATAAGCCTAGCCAAAATGTGTCTGCTGTCGCCACCCCCATTGATTAACTAACTGTCCCTCTGTGGAGCAGAGCCAATTGCAAGATCCCTGGGGTGTATCCACTGTTCCCCACCCACTCTGCAAGGATTCCCTGGAGTGTTAGTGAGGGGCTCCATATAATGTAATCAGGGATGTAGTTCCAAAGCATGGGGGAGTACCCATGACAGGAATCTGTCACTCCAGCATCTTCCAGTTACGGTTGTGGCAAGGTGTAGCTCATTACAGTGTGTGGCTCACTGTGACATGGATTCCCATAGGTGGAGCATATCCATTAAGCCTGACTTGGACATGGCTTTGTTGGCCAGCAAATATCATCTCTGAGTAAACGAGATGCCACTGAGTAATGCAAGAGTTTATGCAGTCTGGCAGCATAGGACACATGTCTGAGGGCATTATTCCTCTTGGCGAGGTACGTTCATGGCCCTTCCAGCTGTTGGATGTGTCTTCTGAGGTACATCCAAAATGGGTTATCATATTCGATGATGGGATTGATGAGTAATGAGTAAAGGGGCACAATATCCTCAGTCTGTTTAGATGCAAACCCTTAAGTAATCAGATGGCCTTCATAGACGTATGTCCTAACTACTTTGCAGATATGATTGTCAAAGGAGAGATCACTATCTAATGTAGTCCCCACATACCCATTACATCATCTGAATTATAGTGTCTGCCAATCATGTGTTAATATGTGTGTGTGTAGTTTCCCAAAATGGAATGACCATGCAGTATGTGGCCTTTAGGATGTGCTGGGCCTGGAAGTGAATACTCAAGTAGGTTATCCAGTTAACTGCAGGGTAGCCGACATTGACCAGTAACAGGGTGTCTGGTAGGACTGTCATGTTTACCACTGTCTCCAGATAGTTGTAGTGGTACTCCTGGGTCATGGAGGGTTATCTGTAGCAGCTCACAGTTTGCATTGCAGTCGTGGCTGATGTTAGCTGCATATGGATGATCACAAAGGTATCATGCTGCCCCACTAACTTGGAGGTGTAGGTATCCCCGATGAATATGGATACACCCTCTCCATGTCTGTGTCAGTCCATGTTCAGTGGCTGAAATGTGTGTTATGGGTTGTAGTCTGGTAGTGCCGGTGTGCTCACAGGACCCTTATACAGGTCCCAGTCACAGAACAGATGTAGATGTTGTCCATATTGAGGGGTGCTGTGAGTGCGTGCATGTAGTGAGTACAACCCCTGGTGTTGAGTAGCCAAACCCTCATTGATTCCGCTATTGTGCAGTTCATGGAGGTGACATTTGCCTCTGAGACCTGCCTAAAAAATGGCACCATGGGGGTGCCAATAGCCTTGCCCAGCATTCCCAAGCCTTGGGCTGACACATGCAAGTTGGTATGGCATTGTTGCAGGCATGTTTCCCATCTGTGCTTGTGTCCCATCTTTCCTGTAGGTAACCTACTGGTAAGCAATACAAAGCCTGAAACCTATACAAGTCCACTAGCTTCCAAGATAGGCTTTTGGAGTGATTATGTATCAGTAGTCTGTATGCTCTTGCTGTTCTTAACTGTTGTCTGACTACATGGTGAATTTACACTGTATATTGTGATCAGAAAACTCTGTATAATCACATATGATGTTGGAGATGGCCTGCACTGTAGAGGTTCACAGATAGGTAGTAGGCTATCTGCCCAAGGGCATTAGGAGCATAGCTACAGTATGGTGGCTTTATCTGCACCATTGATGAAGTGACTGAGCCTCTGTCAAGCATAGCCAATGAAGGGATTCCAGGCAGAGTTGCTGGAAACTGTTGAAGACTGGGGTGCTGTAGGGTGATAGGGGCACATAGTGATCTCAAAAAGGCATGTTAACATGACAACCCAACAGCATTCAATTTCCCCAACAGGTCTTGCAGCTATAAAACTGGAGTGGCTCCCCCACACCCTGGCTGTATGTTTCTGGGACACATGATCCCAGGGATGCAAATACTGTTCCCCAGTCACACATCAAGGCTTCCCCTGAAATGTGTCAGTGAGGGGCTATGCCAAATGTAGTTAGGATGTTAATCTATAGTCTTTCAATTCATGTGTTATGTCGGTATTTCGAGAAACTCACTGGGTGTGGGTGGCTCCGTCTGTTGTGTAGCCAAGCTTACACATAGGATTCATGGACATAGGAAATAGGCAGAAGGAACATTAATGTCAATAGTGTAATGGCTACAGCATTTGCATAATATCTGTGCAGTCGTGATTCAAATCCCAATAAAGTCAGAGATGTTTTACATGTTACATAGTATACCTTAACCACAGCTTGCATATATAGGTAGTATTCCTCAGAATAATAAACATTTGGAACACACATAAACCCATGTGTGCTGGAGAGTACAGTTAACAGTCAATGTAATGTTATGTAAGCACATAGTGAGATGTTACGTCACTATAATGTATATATCCTGAGTAGTTAGCAGAAGTGTTCATATTTGCGTGCACAGGTTGTAGGATGTAAAGTTTGTTTAACCGTGTACAACCACTGGTATAATGTCACACAAACACCTTTAAACCTGCTTACAACTGCTTAAATTAGCCTTATTCTGTAGTAAAACATGTCTAATACATCACAGGTGTTGAACCCTGGACCATGCACACCATAGTCATGGGACCTACCACTAAGCCATCTAATCTGTATACATGGTAAGTGGTCATTAGACTACACCTTATACTACAGGCATTTCACATTACAGACCACAAATGGGACAGTCACTTTGTGTACATATGTGCAGTACATTGTAATGTACTGTAATGTGTGAATCAACATATACAAGTCTACATATGTATGTATTACAAATTAATGCTAAATACATATATATATATATATATATATATATATATATATATATACGTTACTGATGTGTGCACATAGATAGAAATATGTGTGTATATATATATATATATATATATATATATATATATATATATATATATATATATACACATATACAGTAACATCTATAGCCATATATATATGAACATCTATGAACACACTTTGTGACACAAAAGCATTCCAAATGGTGGATAGAAGTGTATGCAAAACATATGCAGCTCTGGTATTATAACTATTAATATTAACCTAATTCCCCATAGAAGCAATGGTTGCTGTGTATGTGGAGATTGGTTTGGGGGAGGACCGCTGGCTAATGGAATATGCATCAAGGAGATCCTGTGTCAGATGTTCATTACATGAACTGGAGGGCTACACATGGAGTATGGGCACAATGTAAAAAGGACACAAAACAAGAACCATTCTCATCCATAATATAACCTGTCAGGTCACATTGCAACACTGACTTCAACAAACATATGAACATTAACAGGTATCATACATATGTACACCAACTGACTTACACATTTGTTTGCAGTAGTGAGGAACAGCTGTAGTACACTGTACATACTAAACACCATAAAAGTTGTACATATCTCAGATGCCTCAGTGGTAAAGCCAGTGACTGTGGTGTTCATGGTCCTGGACTCAAGACTTGCAAGGGCTGTTATGTCATTTTGAGGTTCTGAATAAGGGATGTTGGATGCAGGGTGATTAAAGCACTTTTAAGCAGATGTTAGCAGGTTATTGCGCCGGTAAGTGCCGGTAAGCGGCGCTTAAACATGACTACATGGATAAGCGCCACACAGGTTTAACCTTTGCTGAGCATCACGCAGATCATGGGCAAAGCCGCACACAACTGCTGAAATGTGCGTTGATCACCCTTGCACTACCAGTGCCTGCTCTGAGAGGTAAAATGACCACTGTCAGGATTAGACCACGCAACCATGTACACAATCTTCACAATAACCTACCACTGAGCTACCTGAGATGTACCAATGGCAGTTGTGTATTCTGACAGGTTAAAACACAAAAGGGAGGATTGTGTGGAAATAGGACAAACCACCATGTACCCAATGAAAGGTGTATGCTATATCTATATTATATATATATATATATATATATATATATATATATATATATATATACATATAAAACTCAACATATATAGAGAAAGAGAGAGGGAGAGAGAGAGAGAGATATGTTGATATATAGGGATATACATATATATGTAGATATATAGATAGGTTAACAACATCTACACAACCAAGGAGGTACATATAAATGGGATACCTACCAAATACCGAATGCTTGACATACTGACGCATGTAATCATGAGGCTTAAAGACCACAGTACTGAAACACCAGAAGCACGAGATTTAAAATCCCGATGTTAAGGGACTTTTAGTTAGTGCTTCTGGTGTTGCGGTTCAGGTAGGTTACTGTGTGTAAATGTGTTTCTGAGGGCTTTAGTGTGTGTAAGTGTGTGTTCTGAGTGTGTTTTGTGTTTCTGGGGGCTGTAATGTGTGCGAGTGGGTTTGCTTTGTGTGTCTGTGCGATCTCGAAGGTAGAATATTAAAGTAGGGGGGTGTGGGTGGCACAGCCACCCACATGGGGGGTGTAGGGGGGCTTGCCACCTGCTCATATGTAGTGTAGGATGGTTTGTTTGGATGTGGTGGGTAGCAGTGTGTCTGTGTGTGCGTGTGTGTGATCTGTGTTTACGTTACTTTTGCGAGTTTGACTGTCGCGACTTTGAGTGTTCAGTAATGTGGGGTTTGGGAGTCTGGGCCCGGTACTGTGGGAATCGGAATTGTGTGCGTTCGGGATTCCATAGGTATCCCGTATACAGCAGTTGAAGTGTTCATATATGAGTATAACATGGACCATAGCAATCACACATTCCGTCACGACCAAACTATATGAACAAAGGATATGGAGAGTATATGTCTATACACTATTACAAGTATGTGCTGTGGACATGAGCCAAGAGGGTCAGTCACCAACACAACTCCAATGACTGCAAATACCTATGACAGAAATACATAGACAGCATTCATGTAGCAACACTTTATTACATTCCGATGTATTGCCGAAAGGATTCAAGGACTAACACCACCTGCATGCTATACAGGAACCATTTAACAGTGCCTTAATGAATCAGCCTGCAATTACCATAGTATTAGTCCACTAAAGGATAGGTGTTCAAATAGGGAAGGAACCCTCACACACATATCGAATATGTATAAAAGCAGTTCCTACCCACCAACATCTCCCCCACACCCAAACCAATTACAATACATACTGTAATAACATCACAAATCATTCACTCACTGTACGACATCTGCAGAAGCTTTAACATACCTTATCAGAGACACACTAACATGGCCCTTTGGGAAATAGTTGCTGTTATACAATGGAACAGCTGCTGATGTTACAGGGTTTGTTTGCACTAATCCCATTTCAGAAGGTTGTGTGTACACCAGGAAGTGTTACCAATTACTGATTAACATTACAGTATGATACAGATTTACACCAAACCAAAGATGTCTTGTGAGCACACTGTAAACCATCTAACATTATATGCATAGCCATACAGCCTTAAGCTGCTCAAACATCCTTGCCAGACTGAAACATTTGCAGAAGTATCAGGTACAAATAAACCCTGCATAAGTAGCAATGTTCTGAAATATAACAGCTGTACTCACATGTAGAACAACATCTTCTAGGCATTACACACAATCCACGGAAGTCATGAAGCTAATATATCTCTGTGTGTCTCCATATAGCTGTTGCAGTACATCACAAACAACACATCCAGGCTGTCTTCCTCGAAAGTAAGGCAAAGGGACAACGCCCAAGTGGAGTACTCAATTATACACCACTGTTGCCATGGTATTGCCTAATGGAGTAGCTGCACAGCTGATGTGCATGTAATTAACTACTTTGGAACACCAATTGGTGGACAGGATAGCACATTTTACTGATATTTAACTATAAAAGGATGGCTTGTCACACATTCAAACTATCTGTATATACCAGCAGAACATTACAAAGAAGATTGAACCACAAACTGAAAAAGATTGAAATAACAGTCAACGACACCTCGGGTTACTAATAAGGTATGTAGAACACTCAGTATGTCTGTGTATGGAGTACCCGTTCTGTAATAATTAAAGTGTATGCAATGCATATAGTGGGAACAGTTATCTTGTAGTGATGTATTGTTGAGCATAGTAATGCTTGTAGTATTTATGTGTGTACTGCTGTAGGTCACAAGGAAAACACCTCATACACCAAAAGGGATGCTATATAAGGGCTTTGAACCCAACAATTCCTCTCCAGATGCTGTCAGTGGAAGGGTTTGTCCAACAAGTACTTGTTATAACAGGGGATAGTATATGTTGATATATTGTAACAGTAGGCATATGTATGGGTGTATTACTGAGAATAACATGTCAAAAGTGGGCCTGCTGTGCAATTATGATTTGCATTGTGGGATATTGTGCCAATAACTGTGTAATGTACAGTATTATAGGCAGATATGTATTACATTTTACATAGCATTACTGTTATGTTAGGCAAACATTAGTTATGTCTATTGGCATTTACAATACACAATTACAGGATACATATGACTTGTAGTCACCCGACAGTTTATCAACAATATAGCAAAGTAAAATGAAAGAGCTAGTTAACTATCCATGCACATAAGACATGTAATATGTTCATAGGTAGGTAGGCTGTCTGCCCAAGGGCATTTATAAGCCTAGCTAGAGTGTGTTGGTTTCCGCCACCCCCTTAGGTTAGTTCCCTGTGCCTCTGAAAAGCAGAGCCATTAGTTCCCTGCACCTCTGTCCAGCAGAGCGACTGCAGTGATCCCCGGGGTACATGTCTGTCTCCTATCCACCCGTCAAGGTTGCTCTTGAAGAGTGCTAGTGAGGGGCCGTGCCTGATGTACACTGGAATCATGTTCCAAAGCATGGGGAGTCTCCGGGTCAGGAATCTATCCCTCCAGCATGTCCTAGTTATCGTTGTGGTTAGGTATAATATAAGATATAAATCCCCAGAGCATGTGGCTCTCAGGGGCTTCTGTTTAGGTGGAGCATATCAATCAATACTGGGTTGGACATGGGCCTTGTATGTCCAGCAGAGATCACCTCTGAGTATGCGGCATGCAACAGAGTACAGCTGGAGTTGCTTTAGTTGGGCTGCACAGGTCATCTGTTTGAGGTCAGTAATCGTCTTGGTGTGGTACTTTTGTGGTCTTTCAAGCTTTTGCAGTTGTCTTGTAAGGTACATCCCAGATGGGGTGTCGTATTCTTTAATGGGTCTAATAAGTCATGAGAAGAGAGGCACAATGGCCTCCTTTGTTCTGGATGCGAACCCATTTGAGATTACGGGGACCACGTAGAAGGATATTCTAACCACCTTGGCAATATGGTTATCAAAGGAGAGATTGCTATCTACTTGGGTTTCCAGATCCCCTATTACCTTTTCTGTATGTGGGGGACTACCACCTATGTGGTAGTCCGTGGATAATTAGTTTTATCCAAAGGGGATGACTATGCACTTTTTGGCATTCAGCTTGAGGCCATGATATTGACACCAGGTATCCATCTCAGTGAGACCCTTCTGGTGGGTGTCTGTATCAGCTGGGGAGCCAGTTATGGCCCCTAGTTTGCAGTCGTCTGCAAAACTTTTCAGCCAAAGTCCTCCTGTGCTTGCCTGTACCTCAGACAAGTATATACCGAACATGAGGGGTCCTAGGACTGAGCCATGGAGGATGCCACTTGTAACTGGTTTATAGTCGGACGTAGCGTATGCAACTCTCACTGTGTGAGTTCTGTCTGTGAGCCACTTTGCAAACCATCTCGTGACGTAGGGGTTAATATTCAGGTGGATGGGTATGTCAATAATACCAGCATGGGGAATGGTGTTGAAAGCCTTTGAGAGGTCAAGGTAGGCTGTGTGGACCTCCTTACCCTCATCTAATGCCTTGGTAACTGTCTTAAAGAAGTCTACCAGGTTTAGGAGGCATGGTCTGCCCTTAACGAAGCCAAACTGGGTGGGGTCAAAGGTTTGGAGGTAGCCAATGTCTCTGTGAATGAGATCCATGATGATGTGCTCCATAGCCTTGCAGACCAGGCTAGTCAGTCTTATAGGGCAATAGTTCCCGTGATCCGTTGTGGTGCCACCTTTGTGGACTGGGTTAACTGTTGCTGTGTGCCATTCAGTGGGCAGAAAGCCTGATGTGAGGCTGTTATTGAACATGGTGCTTAAGTGGGGAGAAAGGTTGTTCTGAAATTCGTGTAAAACGCAGCCTGGAATGTTGTCTGGTCCCATGGATGCTGTGTTTTTGGCTTTAGAAAGTGCAGCTTTTACCTGCATAGTTGTGATTACAGGGACTCTGCTTTCTTCCTGTATAGATATGGGCCCTTTAGAGGGTGAGAGTGGGGGTAAAGTTAGTACTGAACCTATCTGCCAGGATGTTGGCAATATCATTTGGTTCTGTAATTTTTGTGCCTTTGTGCTGTAATCAGAGCAGATCTGGGTGTTGCCATCGAAATTCATGACATAGCTATAGAATGCTTTGTGGTTGTCCTTGGAATTAGTGGTGATTTTGTTTTCGTAGCTAGCTTTGGAGGATCTTATAAGGTATCTCAGCTTCTTACTGAGGCTGACCAGGGAGCTTCTCCACTCATGGGATTGTACTCTCTTTTGCAACAGTTTGTTCTTCTGTTGTACAGTTTGTTTATGGCAGGGGACCACCAGATTGGCTTTCTTTTTTTTGGAGGATAGCATCTTGGTTCTGTTTGGGATAGCACGATCCATGCTCTTGTGTAAGTGCCTATAGAGTGCACTTGTGTAGGATTCAGCAGTTGTAACTGTATTGTCCATCTGCATGAGTATCATGAAGTTCACCACTTCTGTCTTAAGAAGCATGAAGTTGGCTTTAGAAAAATATTTTCTGTGGTTTCCTTAATGGGGGGTGGGGGCGGGTTGTGGATATCAAGGGTGATTAACTTATGGTTGTATCGGACCAACGAGGAGTTGACTTCAGGTGTGGAACACTGGTCACTCATGCTGATAATGACTAGGTCTAGGATATTGTTGCCCCTGGTGGGGGTGTGGATAAGTTGATCCAGGCCATTGGAGTTTATGAATTCCAGAAAGCGTTGAGCTAATCAGTTGGTACATGAGTAGTTTTCCCAATTAATGGTGGGGTAGTTGAAGTCGCCCATTATTAGGGTGTTTGGCTGAACCCTAATATTTTCCAGTACATCAAGAAAAAAATTGTGGGAATCCTGGGGCATGGTGGGGGATCTGTAGCAAGCTACAGTTTGGATTGCAGTTTTGCCCAGAGTTAGTTGCACTTGGATAACCTTGGATGCATTGTGCTGAGCAACTAGCCTGGAGGTGTGGATATCCTTAATGAATATGGACACACCTCCACCTTTGGTGTTTTGGTCCACGTTACACAGCCGAAAAATGTGGTATGAGTTATAGCCTGGTAGTGCAGGGGTGCTCTCTGGAGCCTTGAACCAGGTCTCAGTCACTGCACAGATATCGATGTTCTCCATGTTAAGGAGTGCCTCAAGTGAGTGCATTTTGAGATTTAGACTTCTAACATTGAGTAGCATTACCCTCAGTTTTTGCTTTCCTGTTCCTGTTATGGTGGAGAATTTGCTATTTGAACCTAGCCTAAAAAAACGCACTATAGGGGCAGCAAGAGCCTTAGCCAGTATCCGGAATCTCAGGGTCGGCAGGTGCAGGCCATCTGTGGCAAAGCATCGTGGTCTGTCGACCATGTCATCCCAAGCAGACAGATACTGGATCCCTTTAGAAAGACACCAGAAGCTTAGCCAATTGTTGAAGTCAATCATTTTGTCCTTGTACTGTGGTATCATTTTGGGCGATGGCAAAATGCTACTCAGGGCTTGGGTCATACCTGCTTGGGCTACAAGATCGGAGAGCTCTTCAATGTCTCTTTTCATGTAGTCCAGGGAGGTACGTCTCAGGTCATTCACACCAACATGGACAATGACAGAGTCATATTTGTACTTGTTGTGGAGTAACCTGAGTGCGTGGGTTATGTGGCGGATCCTGGCACACGACAGGCAGCTGACAGTAACCTTCTCCTTGTTTAGCCT
The DNA here is from genome assembly GCF_019279795.1 of Protopterus annectens. NCBI lineage: Eukaryota > Metazoa > Chordata > Ceratodontiformes > Protopteridae > Protopterus > Protopterus annectens. Next base: position 966,592,530 of record NC_056748.1, read on the forward strand.
GGTGAGTGGGACATCAGTGTGCCTGACTATGAAGTCACCTATAACTAGTTTGTTGGGCATGTTGTTTTGGTTATTGGCTGTGGTTGAGTGGCACACTGAGTCTGTGGGCTATGTGTCATTTGGGTTGTGTTGGGGGACGGAGGCTGCTTGTGTTTCTGCTTTGGAGGACTCTGTTGCTTAGACAGATTATTATTGAGAGCCTCTGTGAATGTTTTTGTGTTACTATGTATGGATTTTGGTGGTGGAGATTTAGTGAGACTAAGTGATGAGTGTGGTGTGGTGCAAATGTTTACCTTCTCCACATGACTGTCAAGTTCAGTCTTGGTTGGAGAGAGCTGTACCTCCAGTTTGGCTAGATAAGTGCATCTCTCACAGGTTGTAGTGTTGGTTGGTAGGAGGACAGGGTTGTCTGTGTACATGAGGCAATTTCTACATTGCCTCAAGATTCCCAGATTCATCAGATAGACATGAGAGAACACCGGGAGCTGACCCTTGGACATGCCTGAATAAAAAAATATTTTTCTCTAGATAAGTGAGGAAAGTGAGTACAAGAGATGTTTTTCTCTAAGCAAGTGAGAAAAGTAAGTACAAAAACTGTTTACCTCTAGGTAAAGAGGAAGACTGAGTGCTATAGTAATTAGTAGCTTATTTAGTGCTTACAAGTTCTGAACAAGTGCTGAGCATGAATAAGCAATCCAGATAGATCTTGGATAACATAAACACACTGCCCCCCCCCAACAGGTACACAATCATTTATCCATGTACACTACAGAGCCCCTGTACCCACATATATGCAGGTACAGGCTGCACTCAGGCTGCATGGGACCTTTCCACATCCCAGGTTGTATCATACAAATATGGCAAAACAATTTGCTCTCCTCATACACATCATGTAAAACATAGCTTCATGTCAGGCTGTGTACACACCAACAGTTATCACAATCCACAAAGGGGGAGACACCACTGATAATGGGAAGTACTGCACTACTACCTTGCTGAGTCTGGTCTGAAAGGCCATGAACCTTGATTAACTTATTTGATGTCAGCAGTACAGATGTAGATGACAGTAAGGTTGATTTCACAAAGCATATCATAACCTTGCCAGGTCATAGGACATCATCACCCATACTGTGTTCCACCTACACTCAGTATACTAGATGTACATTCCTATGTCACAGGAGTGTTTTGCAACTGGACTTCTGGCAGAACCAACACTACAGAAGGTGTCTGAATAATACATGCACATCACACCAGTGCCAACTACAGTAAGACAGGGTTAATTCATTGTACTCCCCCTCATTGTAGTCTATACCACACAGACTAACAGAAGGCATCTGCCTATTGAAGTATGCAAATGAATATGACCTAGGAGCAATAGCTGACTCAATGAGTGTTGCGGACAACATACAGAAGGGGCTTTGTGGGTGAGGTGTGTGACATATGGCCACAATCTCACAGCTACATCTTACATTGTCACCCCTATGTTAATAACCCTGTACCCATGAACTACCACCTAGGCAGCGGTCAACAAAATGTACACCATGTGTATGGGATGCAGCTGGGCAGTTGTCTTTCCTGAGATAGTTACGTCACCGCACCTGTCAGGTAGTCGTAAGTGGCAACCCTAATCATGACAGGGTGCCATCCATGAATATAGAGATCATTTTTCAGCCATACTCAACACTCAAGTGACCCATATCAGATCACATATTTCTTTTAAGGGGTATTGGCCATGTTCAGATGGCCTCCACCAGCCTTCCCAATCCCCATCTCCACTATGTAGAATGATGCCTACCCTGAATAAAGCCATGTCCAACCCAGTGATGTTGGACATGCTAAACGTACACATCCTGATCTCAAACACATACTTCATGGACATCCACCTTCCTAGTACAAGGATCACTACATGCTGGACAGATCCTTGTCCCATACACTTTACATACTCCTGCCATACTATGCATCCCTGTCCAGCAAAGCTGCACATTTCCCCTCTTTCAGACATGGTGTGATGACCGCATGGTAAATGTATCATTAACCCTATGGATCAGTTATGTGGCACTGCTTGACCTGGCCCCAGAAACTCACCTGTCGGCTACAGCTAGGTAACCTTTCATCCTAGGCTCATACATGGCCCAGGGCATATAGCCTACTAGTTGACTTTGAACGTAGATGCTATAGTTAATATCTAACCTTGCAAATACCATCAGGCTAGCCAGTGTCCCATGTGTATCACATGTGCAACACAGGTGATACATGGCAGGATGTTGTACTGTTGTACAGTGCCATGTAGATGTATATGGCAAAACACATACATGTAGAACCTTCCATGAGCAAGTCTGCAGGGTCACAGGTCATGTCCGTTAAGGCACTGTAAGTCTTTATATGTGACATATACACAGCATCAAGGTCGACTGCATTAATGTGGACACATCCAGGCATGTGCTGATAGGTAAGAACACCAGTACAGGCAAACAGACATGCCCACATCAAGACAGCATCCACATGGAGTATGAGCAATGTAATCAGGTGACACACACATATATGGTGATAATATCCAATCACCATTGAGTGTCAAATGTGTGTGACACAAACATATCAGTGGTGTTAGTGTCATGTAGATTTGCAAAGACAAGTATTTAATCATAATAAATGTGATACACATGTATGTTCAGCTGTAGCTCTGTACGTCTCTGTGAGTTACTGTGACCTGTCTCCATCATTATGTCTTCCAGGTATGTTGCTTGCAAGGCTACCACCTTACACCTGCTTGGAGGATGAGGCCCTCATCCCATACCTACTTGATAATAATCATATACTGTTCAGCCATGTGCCACAGGATGCACAGCAGCAGGATGCCCTGTGGCAGGAATTTTGCAGGAGGGTTAATGATGTGGGTGGCCACAACCGCACATACCAACAGGTGCACAGACACTGTACAGACCTAATTAGATGGGTGAAACACAGTGCAAATGCAATTGCCAGGGAACAAGGTGCAACAGGTGGTGGGCCACCAACCCAGCCCCCCACTCACACATACTGAGGAGCTACTGGCCAACCTGGGGACACCTGCAGAACAACATCTACAAGCCTTAGCTGATATCGTGGAGGTGGGTGTCTCTCAACCACCGAGACTGGAGTTGCCTGGTAAGTCACTACTGCACATATAACAACTTTATTCCATATAGTTACATGTGTCATTGTACAATATGTAATGTAACATCATATGCAAGGCATGTGTACACACATGCTACATACTATAGTATGCTACTCTGTGTATGCACACGGGCATATTCCATAGTATAGTCTATTGTACTGGCATATGTGTTAACATGCACATTGCACCCTGTAGCTATCATACAGGCGTGGATAATGATCATACTGCTGTGTCACTCCTATTTAAGTTCCTCTGGCATTCCGCTGTGACAGCAGCCCGTTGTAGGTGAGACTGTTATTATTTATCAGGCATGTTAATGCACAGATCAATCTGCCATGTGGCCATTTACCACATGTACACATAATGTATGGTCCTGTCACAATATACAGGTCGGACCTGCAATGCATCACAATGGCTACCCATGTGCAATACTTGCAAACTATGTGAAACACCAACATGAAACCTCACAAACTGTCATTGCCAGAAGTGTGGACAGCTGTGCATACAATGGTGGAGGTGTTGTTCACTGTAGGGATCTACAGATCAGAACTACACATGTGGGAAATACAAACAGTACTACACAGTGAGCTGGAGTATGGCCAGCCCACAGGATTTACTGATGTGGATTATACCCCTGCTATGAATGTCACACAATGTTATGTGCTATCTGACATGTCCATGACATCTAGTGGGCTGGCTGCAACACTGCCTAACTAACCTGAAACACATATCCCACATACCAAACATACCACCCTTTGTCGGCAAAACCCTGTCATCAGTAGAGCATATGACATCTATGGGTGTATGTCATATGGGACAACACAGACATGTGAAATAGATGCCCGTCACAACCATATGGCCAACACATGTTCACACATGGCCATGGAGGATGGCCAGAGACATGAAGCAACACACACAGTAGATGTGATGTGCTTGTGTGTACACCCTGTCGTACATTGGCTCCACATGGTCCAGCTATGGCCTTTGCGTAATGATTATATTGCAGATGTGGAACACTAGACATCCCACAGGCCTGTGTACATCGTGTGTAGGTGTGACATCAATCCACCACATAAGATGTGTTGTACATCTTGAGTGTGTCATGACATGACAGCAGTCACCTGTAAAGTATCCACATACATACACAGACAACCACATCAGCCCACAGATACAGTACATTCCCCTTGCTGGTGTCAGACTTCATTGTCATCCTTGCTCCTCATATGTGTGTGTGTGGTACACAGATGTCATGTGAGACATGGTGTACCGATGAGTTTGCCATGTCTGGCCATAGTTGCCAGGCAGCAGCAATATGGTTGCAGATGTGCAGGGGTGTCATCCATATACCCTTCAGTGACCTGTGTCACACATTCCACATCATGGTTTAGTGTGTATACACCTCAGTGACGTGGGTCACATTCCACAGTATATATGTATTGTATCTGAACACAGTCATGGCTATGAACTGTGTCTGTAACTCACACTGTATAGCAATAGAGACGCCACATGATTCCCTGCAATGGCCATGCACATCAGCTAAATGTGCAGTATATCTGTAGGGTGGACAGACAACACTGCGTCAGTGGAAGGTCCATGTTAGTATAACACATCCCTGTATTGGGACACCATTACTCCACTGTATATTTGACAGGACACCATTGTGTTAAACATGTATGCATGTCATTGCACACATCAGCAGATCACATGTCATACTACATGTGATTTTCAAGGTCATATGCCACACATCAGGCAGGTGTACTGTTAACCTGTGCTGGTCTACATGGTGTAACACAGGAATGTATGCTAACTACTACTATGATTGTGTAATGTGCATGCCTTCTGCTATGGCACATGCATGCTGTTGTGTGCAACCCAGGGATGTATAACTACCACTATTATTCTCTGAGCTGCATGCCGTCTGCCGTATCACATGCATGTTGGATGTCATAGCGTGTGTCTGTGTGTGTGTCTGTGTGTGTGTGTGTGTGTGTGTGTGTCTATTGTATAGATTGTAATGTACAGTTGTTGTCTGCCCCTCACAGGTGTTGATGGCATGATGATTAACTCCCCACAGTGATCTGCAATGGCTGATTGAGGCAGGAGCTGGCTTGTGCTGGGGTTGTCTGGGCCGTGGCTGTCCCATCCACCCGTGTCCCCTCCCTATCCCCACACGTACCCCATCACCAGTGGCCATAACCCCAAGTCCAGTGTGGGTGGGGGAATTGGGAAACAGTAAAGGTGGCAGGCTAAACAGGAAAGTATTGAGAGGCTATGGAAGGTGTGCTGGTGTACCATGCCCTGCACTGTGTTGTTGCCTTGTGCTGTCAATGGGAGGTGCTTTCTGGCCAACATGCCCCTGGGACAGAGTGCAGTGCCAGTGCAGACCAGATGCATGTTTCTGGCTGTAATGGAGGCACTGGCTGTAATGAGGCATGCAACTGGCTGAGGTAGAAGGTCAGAAGAGGAGGCAGAGGGCTGCTGGGCTGCTTTAAACAACATCCAAACAATGGCAAATGCTCAACAGCAGAAGTTTTGTTTTGGCGAATTTTTAGGTGGTTGCATTGGGAGGATGGTTGCACACGTGGTTGGTACGACAATCTGAGATGCTCCCATGTGCTCTGTGCTCTGTCTGAAGGTAGCCAGGCACATGGACACATAGGAGCACTTCCATCTGTTGCAGCCCTGTTGCAGGTCTCGTGGCGCCCTCTCACATGCCACCGGTAAGGCAGTAGCGGTAGCTGCAGCAGTGGTGCTGTGCTGTGCTGTCCACACCACGGAGACACAACGACACACGTGCTGCGTGCCACACCAACCAACAGGGGACCGGAGTGGATGTGTCAGTGGACACAGATCATGCCAATCTGTGTACCTGTAAGCGCCTGCCACGTGTAACTCCTGGCAGGCACAGGTCACGTGGCTTGACATTGTGAACTGTAAAACCTGGCTTGGACAGTCCACAGCCACAGCTGTCAACCCCTGTGTAATAGATACACACACATGCCAGAACTGTGTGCATACATACATGCACACCCCAGAAACATATGTAGGGCACCGCAACACACACATGCAAAACATCCACACATGCCCAATGAGATCAAAGGCCCTAACCCACACACATGATGTCATCCAATGGTGCAGCCTAGGCCTCTGGCAAACATTATCACCCTGTGCATATGATGATGCCTGTGCCGCATCGCTGTTATCCACACCATCGGTGCAGGGACATGCTCATATGGTCTGATGCACAGGGTGAACAGACTAGGAAGATTAGTGTAGATTTTGTTGTGCACTGTTGACAGGCAGCAGACATACCATGTAGTACAGGTTTAGAATGCATTTTGTACTGTTAACAGTATGTGTCATGTGTAACAACAGTAACTGCATGTTGGTCTTGATGTTCTGCCTTCCTCCTTCAGGTCTAATTGCATGTGCCAGTGAATGTCAGTGTTTGCAGTTAGTGTCCCATATGTAAATGTGCCCCGGGATTCATGAAGCTCGGCACAAGGATGGCATTAGCCTTGCACTGACTGTGTGGTGTAGAGATGGCACAGCAGCACCACATGCATATTAATGAAGGCGCTCTGCCTTAATGGCCACATGCATAACAAATGTGCGTGAGTGCAGGGGGTGTGTACAAGCGCTGCACGGAGGCGTGAACATGTCAGCTGCATATGTGCAACTTAAAATGCTGACTAGTACAGCCTGCCTCTAATAGTAATCACTCCTGTCAGTATCCGTGGATACTGAAATGTATGCAAAGCACACAAGACAGTTTTGCGAACACCAAAATAAAAAGTGAACACAAAGGCACATAGCTGAATATTGAGTCCCCGTCTCTCGAACAAATGATATTTAAAACCTCATGCCCATATTCCATTGTAGTGTCAATAGTTATACCAAGTGGAAGTGAAATGCATTGTGTTAGCATGCCACCAATTGCTAAGCCTAGCCCAATGGTTAGGGTTACCACCTGTCCAACACTGTAAGGGACAGGCCCTCTCTAGGCAGTTGTGTCCATACCAAAACCATTATAAATGTCAAATGTCCTGCGATTGAAGGACATAATTATGTCCCATATTTTATGTAATAGTTCCATACAATACTTATTTCCGTATACAAAATACCTAAATGTTACAAGAAACAGAAGAAGCAAGTAAACGAAACAGAATAAGCAACTAAACTGCTACAACAATAAAAGCTTATATTTAGGCATAAAACTAAAGTACTATCCTTTGTACTGAGCATGGGTATGTGTCGGCCTGTAAACTCTGATGTGTGTCCTGCAAATGTCCCATCCTGGTCATATGAAAAGGTGGCAACCCTACCAATGGTCAAAGCATTCGCCCAATATCTGCCCATTCGCAGTCCAAGTCAACCTTGTCAGGACGGCACAAAGATGAACGGGTATTACCCGGGTCTAACTACCATGTCATGAAAGATAAGTATTTGTGTGTACCTATGTGCAAGAAGTACAGCATGTGGATGATTAGAAATGCTAGGGTAGTCCTCACAACCCTATTGCTACCAGAGATATGTAGTGTACGCAATGTGTCAATGTGTTCTGTTGACTGTGCCATGGGCCATCATCCAGAGAAGGGATGGATGGTGTCTGTGGAATATGGGGGTGGGGGGTGACAGTTAATGTAATAATTCACCAAGGGGAGACTGGTTTGGATGCACA
>NC_056748.1:966605364-966681443 GCF_019279795.1 Protopterus annectens
GCATAAAACAATTATTTTGTATATGAAACACCTAAATGTCATAAGAAACAGTATAAGCAACTATAATGCTACAAGAATAACCTTTTATTTAGGCAAAACAGTGAAGTACTCTCCTTTCTACTGGCTGTGGGTATGTGTTGCCCTGCAAAGTCTGACATCTCTACATACAGGTCCTATAGGGTTGCCACCTTTCCAAATGGCCAAAGTGGGACATGGTCTGTAGAAATGTCAGACTTTACAGGACAAAACATACCTACAGCTGTGCATAGTACAGAATTATGCTTATTTGCACAAATAAAAGCTTAATCTAGTAACATTTGAATTGCTTATGCTACTTCACATAACATATAGAAGTTTCATATATAAAATAACTGTTTTATGCAACTATTAATGAAATGTAGAATATAATAATGTCCTGTAATCAGGACATTTGCTATGTCTTGATTATTTCGCAGGACACAACTGCCTAAAGAGGGACTGTCCCTCGTAAAGTGAGACAGGTGGTAACCCTAAAGTCCCACCTTGGCCAATTGAAAAGGTGGCAAACCTATAATAGGTATGCGGTAGCATGACTCAGTTGATGGATGTGGCTCCCACAACTCAACTACTTGTCTGTATTGAAGAGTCTTGGTTCCCATGTATCAGCCAGACGGGAGCAGATTGTATGAGGAACACACAAATAATATGATTAATTCACTGTGCAGGCCACTGATTCCGTACAATCAAACGCCATGCCGTCACTTAATGGGCAGCCATTCCCGATACTGTAGTCAGGAGCGGCCTTAGGTCAACTGGTGCCCTAGGCAAAAGGGCACCACAGCACCCCCCACCACACCACCCAGTGCCCCCACCCTGGTCTACCTACACCAAATAAATACTGGAAAAGTGCCCCTACTAGAGTGGCGCCCTAGAAGGCCGCCTAGTTGGCCTATGCCTAAGCCTGGCTATGAATGTAGTCATGTAGTCCGATGTGATAGGCATCACAAGGTGGGAGCAGACTGTATGAGGAACACACAAATAATATGATTGATTCACCGGACAGGCAGCCGATTCCATACAGTTGAACGCCATGCCATCGCCTAATAGGCAGCCATTCCCGATACTGTAGTCATGTAGTCCAATTTAATAGGCATCACAAGGTGGGAGCAGATTGTATGAGGAACACACAAATATGATTGATTCACTGGACAGGCCTCTGATTCCGTACAGTCGAACACAATGTCGTCGCCTAATGAGCAGCCAATCCCGATACTGTAGTCATGTAGCCTGATGTAATAGGCATTACAAGGTAATAATGTGGTCCTCGCTCCCACCCAGGGGTGTAAGTGACAGATGCAAGCACCAATGTTGTTGCATTTGCAAGTGCGGGAGCGAGCGGGTGTAAGCGTGTTTGGCTACCAGTATGCAAGTATTGCACTGGTAAAGCAATGTAGAGGCTAACTGAGTGTAAGAGGCTGTAACCAGAGGTCAGCATTGCTTAACACTGTGCAAACCCACACACACCCTCTCCCAACTGATTTAATGTGTCTTACTCCCTCTGTATCCAATGGGCTTGTTCTGTCCTACAACCAAATAAACATCCTTTGCAAGGGTTGGAACCAGGACCCTGCGCACACAGCTAATGTGTATTACCAATACGCCATGGCAGATATACAGACAACGGACAGTACCACAAACATATCATACAGCGCAGTCATTCAACAGTATAGGACTGTATCCCATCATGTAGATGTATATGTGAGTGTATATGTCCAGCATATAGGTACATACATATATAGAGATGTATCAGGAACATACCATGTAGCAACAAAGCATTACAAACAAATAAAACGAGAAACACCAGCGACACCTGTATTATGTGGTGTTGTTGCTCTATGTGATCTCAAGACTCCATCAGACAGACATGTGTCAGTCATACCTGCAATTTGTTGTACATTGGCCGTATACATCACTCTGTGCATGTAATGTACATTAACACAACAGTACCTGTCCAATCATTGCAAGGTGCTGTGTGCAACATCATCATCATGATAAAGGTAAATGGGGTAACCATAGATGGACCGGTAGTGTTGTGTGTACAATGGGGTTGTCCTCATCACGTGTACCTGGACCATGTAGGAGTGATGTGCATACCAGGATCGTGCACCTGAGGGACAGGGGTGAGGATAACAGGAGTATGTTGTGATGCATATTGCAAGGGTTTTATGTGTCCAGTGGGCACGTGTGTGTAATGGACAGCTATGTATAGGGCAGATGTTGTCCTAGGAGCCGATTGACCTTATGTTTCCATAGGTGAGGGTCAGATGTTGGGGAAGGAGTTTAGGTATGGCCGTGGAGGATAGGTAGGATCACAGAAAAGACAGCATACAGGGTTGGTATATGACACATGTGGGTGGGATACTCCCCAGACGGGGATGGGTGTTCGGCATTCACAAGCCCATGAGAACAGTGGGACGGTGATCCCCAGCCAAAGGAGGCAGTGCAGGGGGCTGTCCAGGAGGGGCAGCATCACCCTGTAAATGTGACACTCCACCCTTGAGCTAGTGTATTTGGCTTTGGAACCCCTTAGGGAGACACCAACACAACACGTCCGGACCACACGACAGCAGACATGTACCTGTCTGGTCTTGCTCCCAGGGGGGACATGCTCCATCCTCAGTGGTGGTACCACCAGAAGGTGGTGCAAAGCCATCAGAGGTTGATGTCTATGGCTGGGCCTCAGATGTGCTAGTGCCCCGTGCCATGGTCAGCTAAAGTGGGACAGGAGGTTCTGCCAGGACATCCCAACCCATTCAGCCTATGGTGTTGCATTTTAAACCCACATATGGCTTAGTGATAGACAACAGCATACAGGATTACCTACGTCAGTATGCATAGATATCACCAGCAACCCAACACAATAGATGGTATACATTTGCAGAGGGAGCACAATACATGCAAATATACTGCATGCCATCTGTACAATGTGTAGTAGACGTGTGACCACAGCTATGAACAGTTGCCCATTATTGGCTTGTCACTGGGAACCCCACACAGTGTCTGTCATACCACTGTCTCATGTGACACATGTCCAGTCAGGGATGTGATGGCAGTAACACATCCCTATCATCATGTACTGTCTGCAATCCTCATACCATGCTTCTGCTGTGCACATGTGTGTTCAGTGTGTAACACAGGAAACAAATGGTTGCACACACTGACCAGTTCACAGATGGCCATACAGATAGGCGTCCCTCATGAACAGAGTACTGCCATGTCTGTATTATAACATGCAGAATAGCCATTACCACACACATGTTAAACAGGCAGTAGTCTCAATGCAGCATAGCTACACTTACATGCTGTAGTCATGTGTGGCACATCACCCTCCTGTCTTTAGGCTATTTCTCACTGTGGAAAATGATGGAGGTACATCCAGATATCATCTGTGATGCCGTGTCAGAACACCACATCCAGGTACCACTCACAGCGACTGTCATGGCCAAATAACAACATGGTTCCCTAGATAGTGTACTGTGTTTATCATGCAGATGACTATGGGAACACCATCACAGCTGTACCACATGCAATCAGCTAGAGGAGGACTGCAATAGGTGCAGAGGCCATCACCTGACCATGTCCATCACTTACAATACACATGCTGCTGCTGTGCATGTGTAGTCTTTCACATCCACCAGAGAGTGTGTGGGTGGGACAGGCAAAGTACACCAGGAAAGGGCTTGGAGACCTAACCATAAGCATCATATGCCACACGCCGAACAGTACAGGGGACAGACCCCTGACTGACTACTCATTACTATTACATGTGCATGACATTACTACATGTGCCACAAAGGTGACATGTTACTGTGCTGTAAGAACATATATGTGTGTAGGTGAGTGACATCTGCAACAGAGAAATAGTAGACATACATTAGGTGTGGCACACATGGCTGTCCACGTGAATGGATGCCATTGTCACCACAACCACTCTCTAATGGACACGCATTGACACCTTTTTCAGGGCCACAAATACACAATATAACTACTTAGTTTGCCACACTGCAGTAATGCACAGGACCACATGCACCACAGGGGATATCTGGAGGTTCTATGAGCTAGGGCATGTGAAAGTGCTAGACATCTGTTGGTATGCCAACGAGGGTTATACTGGGAGTGACTGTGGTTGGGAGCATCACAACCCACATGCAGACAGAGGGTACCAATACTGGCATGCAGGTATGCATTGCTTCATGGGTGTGTAGTGGTTGGCTGTGCATGATGACTGTACAAGGCTGGGTGAGGGGTAATCCATGGTATCAGATCACCCGACAATGGTGTGCAGTGCAGGGGTGTGGTGTCTGCAATGTCCCACACAGATGGGTACTGCATTATCTGCACATGCCTGACATCCTGGTTTCCAATGTGCATGGCCATAGCTTTGCAATGCATGCCATGTCTGTGTTTGATAGTCCTTCACATGGACATTGCCTGGGATGTGCATGTCCCACAATACTGTACAGTGACATGTAGAGGTGTACCTGGTTTGGCAGACACATGTTGTGTACACAGCCTGTTATCCCCCGGTATGCCAATACTGGCCTGGTGTGGCAGAACCTGCTTATAGTGAGCAGGTCGACCCTGCACCCGCATGGATGGTATGATACATGTATTCCATGGTGTCAGTGGCATGGGTCCATACAGGGCACATCTGTACAGCATTGTCTGGCCTCTGTGGATCACATTTGATGGCATTACATATATTACAGGCATTCAGTGTGGAACATAGTGAAGGCACAATGTCCGCATAGATGTGCCTATTGTACCACCGTACAGGGTGCCATGTCCTCTGCAGGCCACTGCATTCACACCATGCCTACTATCTGTCATCAATGTGCATGGTACTAGCAACATAGCGGGATATCCTAGGCAAGTTTGTTTGTGCATGGCACATGGGTGTGGGACATATACCGGGTACTACTAGGGCTGCATACTTTGTTCACCAGGCCTTTTACCAGATGTATGGGTATGGCTTGCTAACACAGTCCCGTGGCTGACTGACAACTGTACTCCTTGTGAGTTGGCCAATGTGTCATAAGACGGATATCATATAGGAAAACTACAAAATCCGCTACCAAACATGTCCAATGGTAAGACAATTATGGCCACCTCTACACAGGCTCTGACAGACAAACACACACTTGCCATGTCCTGTATACAAACCCCTATTGTATCACACTGCAGCAATATGCATTTAGGGCACGCACTACGGCGAATACTACAAAGCATTGTACTTGTCCCACACAGGCAGACACACACAAACACACTTGGCATGTCTGGGATGTCACCAACCTAGCTACATTATTACACTACAGTACTATGCAGTTACAGAATGCGCTACCGAGATTACTGGGACACAGCACTCCCAGAGGTGTATTTGTAGATGGGTGACATAATCAGCCTTGCCAAAGGTGGGTATAAGAATTGTATGGAGTGTGAGCAGTCTAAAAGCATTACTCAGTCCTCAGGCAGATGAAGACAAATGCACACACACACACACACACACACACACACACACACACACACACACACACACACACACACACACACACACACACGGCAAGTTTGGGATTAGAACACCGACTTAACTACACTACAGCATTACGCAGTTACAGAATGCACTACCGAGATTACTGGGACACAGCACTCCCAGAGGTGTATTTGTAGGTGGGTGACATCATCAGCCTTGCCAAATGTGGGTATAAGAAATGTAAGGAGTGTGAGCAGTCTAAAAGCATTACTCAGTCCTCAGGCAGACGGGGACACACATACACACACACACACACACACACACACACACACACACACACACACACACACACACACACGCACACACACACACACACACAACACACACGGCAAACAAACAAAGACCTACCTACTTTATTACACTACAGCATTACACAGTTGCAGAATGTGCTACAGAGATTACTGGAACACAGCACTCCCAGAGGTGTATTTGTAGGTAGGTGACATCATCAGCTTTGCCAAAGGTGGTTATAAGAAATGTAAGGAGTGTGAGAAGTCTAAAAGCACTACTCACTCCTCAGGCAGATGGGGGACACACACACACATGGCAAGTGTGGGATTAGAACACCGACCTAACTATTTTATTATACTACAGTATTCCGCAGTTACAGAACATGCTAGCGAGATTACTGGGACACAGTACTCCCAGAGGTGTTTTTGTAGGTGGGTGACATCATCAGCCTTGCCAAAGGTGGGTATAAGAAACGTAAGGAGTGTGAGCAGTCTAAAAGCATTACTCAGTCCTAAGGCAGATGGGGACACACACAGCAAGTGTGGGATTAGAACACTGACCTAACTACTTTATTACACCACAGCATTATGCAATTACAGAATGCGCTACCGAGATTACTGGGACACAGCACTCCCAGAGGTGTATTTGTAGGTGGGTGGCATCATCAGCATTGCCAAAGGTGGGTATAAGAAATGTATGGAGTGTGAGCAGTCTAAAAGCATTACTCAGTCCTCAGGCAGACAGGGACACACACTCCAAGTCTGGGGTTAGAACACTGACCTAACTATTTTATTACACTACTGCATTACACATTTACAGAAAGTGTTATCGAGATTACTGGGACACTGCACTCCCAGAGGTGTATTTGTAGGTGGATGACATCATCAGCCTTGCCAAAGGTGGGTATAAGAAATGTAAGGAGTGTGAGCAGTCTAAAAGCATTACTCAGTCCTTAGGCAGACAGGGACACACACACATGGCAAGTCTGGGATTAGAACACTGATCTAACTACTTTACTACAGCATTACACAGTTACAGAACACACTACCAAGATTACTAGGACACAGTACTTCCCAGAGGTGTATTTGTAGGTGGGTGTCATCATCAGCCCTGCCAAAGGTGGGTATAAAAAATGTAAGGAGTGTGAGCAGTCTAAAAGCATTACTAAGTCCTCAGGTAGATGGGGACATGAACACACACAACACAGAACACTGACCTAACTATTTTATTACACTACTGCATTACACATTTACAGAAAGTGTTATCGAGATTACTGGGACACTGCACTTCCAGAGGTGTATTTGTAGGTGGGTGTCATCATCAGCCCTGCCAAAGGTGGGTATACAAATTGTATGGAGTGTGAGCAGTCTAAAAGCAATTTACAGTCCTCTGGCAAATGGGGACAGACATACACACATGCCAGTGGTGGGGACAGAACACCTGCCTCTTTACAGATCACTATTACAATACTACATACTTACGAGTCACACCACACAGACTGCACATTTCAAGGCTGTCATTATGACCTTCTAGGAATGCGGACATCAACAGGGATGCTGGCAGTTAAGATGTACATACCTGTGAACCTGTGTGTTTAAAGTAGGATTCCATCCTGACCTAGAGTATGCCCATCTGTGGAATGGATGACTACTATTACTATACAGGGTTACAATGGCCATGCCCATACACAGAGGCACATAACCAACACAAGGTGTCAATGGGCATGCTCACACACTTAGTAGCACAGGGCTGTTCGGAATGCACTATGTGTCCATCTACACAAGGTTATACTGGGCATGCTCATACACTTAGTAGCACAGTCCTGACTGGGATGCACTCTGATTCTAAACATGGAAGGCCACAGTGGCCATTGTATTACAGGTAGACGTAAAGAACACATTGTAATGGGCTCTGGGGTTAGTAGTTGTCATTGTTAGCAGGAACGCTGCTCTACATTTATATGACACCGGTGTTTTACACAGCATCTACTGCTGTCCATCACCTTAGATGTACCATCCTATACCAAGCACAATATCACCACTCGCAGTGATGTCTTGCTAGGAGTGGAAATTGCTTGACCAACACAATGAGCTTTGTTAGAGGTGGCAACTGCATGAACAACACAATGAGCCAATGTCCTGCTGTATGAACGAGGTTGTCCAGTGTTTGTCATTCTGGGATGACATGGCTGACAGTAGACAGCCTTTGACGCATATCACATGCATCCATGATTCAAGTGAGTGGGGATAATACCCAAGTTGCATCCGCCCATACAGAGCCATTCCAAGGCAAATGTCCTAAACACAGGATAACACCCTGACACCTACAGGACAACTGCATTGTTTTCTTATGCTAACCAGTGCTAGATGTGTAGCATCCATATTCACAACTGGTCACTGTAGATCCAACAATGGAGAGTACTGACATCTGTGCAGTGAGGAACACCTGGCTGATGGCTCTGTAGTGCACAATAGTACTACCACCATATACCTCAGAACCAGACATGTGGGCCATAGCACAGGTACGGACCACTCCTGGTGGTGGTGTCCCCACATACATAAAGGTCACTCACATGTACTAACGGTACCCCCATGAAAGACATCACAGATGAGTCATGTGCAGGACACAGTGTCACATGCTGCCTTCTAGGATGTAAACCTCAGACACCACCATGCCCTCGTATCACCAACATGCATCCATACATGTTGTAGGACATATAAGAGTACACCACCATGTGACCCTTGACCAGTAGACTGTACCAAGCTCTACATCAACTGTAGAGAGTACCCATGTACTGACACAGTTGCATCATGTGTTATGCAATGCAATGATACCACTGTCTGTAACCAGGTCAGCTGTACACATACCAGGGGCCCTCGGTACTTTCCAGCATTAGCAGATGACTGTTGCTGTACACCAGTACACACCCTCATGTATGGATATGACATACATGTACCTGCCCTGGGTATGTACATGCTACACACACACACACACACACACACACACACACACACACACACACACACACACACACACACACACAACATACATGTAAATAGCATAGCTGTTGTTGTCCTTTGTGCAAACAGGTGGCTACAGCCATTACACACATGCACATGGAATGTAGGTCCATGGCTGCTGAATGCTAACAGTACATAAGGTGTGATATCAGTGTTGACAGAGGTAACATTCCCTCTGTACCAGTCGCCCATTACACCTATCATATCATACAACAGTCCATGTGTCATGTATGTCATTACACATGTCCACCAATTGCAATGCCTACAAACATGCCCAATGAGAGGATTGTAGGACCTACACACATGTACATGTAGTGTTGTGCGTTCAGATAATATGTGTGTGCAGTTGCTGATGTATGCAGGTGATGTGTATCCTAGTACATCATGCAGTTGCAATGCAGCCTCAACATTGCCAACTGAATATGGTGATATGTTGATTGTACGGAAAGATGTACCTCAGGTATGGACAGATGTGTGGAAATAACTAAGTAGTGGGTCATCTTTGCAGATGGATGTTTGCTGAGGACAGCTCACAGGTGTGTCACAAGCGGTCCTACAATAATCTGTCTAAACAGTAAGCAATGGTTTTATTAATTGAAGGACATAACACACAACTTAGACAATCGGTCAGGGTGACAGCGAAGGTAAATCACTTGACACCTGTTAACAGTTAAGATGTCCCATGTGCATATATCAGCACTGTTGCCAAAGGAAGCATCAGTATAGTTTGTAACGCGTGCAATACTGCTGTAAGTCTGTCTTACATATCATGAGCTAAGCAGGTCTTTGATTCACAGTACAGGCATGTGTGGTTGTGTGTGTCCATATATGTCACGTATGGTGGGGAATATATCTCAATTGTTACTCACTCTCCTGTACACTAGTGTACACATCTGTACAGACTGCAATGTAGAAAGCAGGACATAGGCAGGGGCATGTATCTCACACATGTGAGGTATCTGTATGTGCATGACATAGGTGTATTCAATACTGAATGCCACAGTGTGTGTATGTGTGTGTGTGTATGTATGGCTGTCTGATCCCTGGAGTGAGTATGTATGTTACCATACTGAACTAATAAGACCCCTACCCCATCCAGGTGATGCATTCTACTATCCGTGTTGATGTCCCTGATCTTAGGCCATACTGACTACATGTACATGTGTATTCTCTGTGGCACGTCATGTAGGTGCACAGTACTGTAATGATGATTTGCACATAGGCTGGGGTCCTCACCTCAACAGTAGCAACTGTGTGCGAGTGTGTGTTACTGTGTTGGTGAATCTGTGAGAGTGTGGGTGTGTTACTGTGTCACTGAATACATGTGGGTCAATACCTGATTGTGTGGGTGCAGTTGTGTGTTGGCATCCTGTCATGGGAACGTGTATTACTGATTCCCAATGAGGCATCACACTTCCCACTGGCCTCTACCCTTGTAATCAGCTAGACTGCTCTCTTACCTCACCACTCCATGTAACTGTACCTGTGATGTCACCCTTTATGGATGTCACGTCTGTAGCCACAGTAGCTTAATACACAGTTATCATGCTCTTGGATCAGTACACGTGTTTGGAACGTGGGACATTCTCACTATTATGTGGCAGCTACATGGTGCATGCTGGTATATTCATACATACCTGTGAGTAGTCCACATTGACTCATGGGACACTAACTGCAAACACTGACATCCACCGGCACGTGCAATTAGACGTGAAGGAGGACAGCAGAACATCATGACCAACATGCAGTTACTGTTGTTACACAAGACACACACTGTTAACAGTATGAAATGCATTGTACACCTGTAGTACATGGAATGTCTGCTGCCTGTCAACAGTACTCAGCAATTGTAAACTACACTTATCTTCCTAGTCTGTTCATCCTGTGCATCAGACCATATGAGCATGTCCCTGCACCGATGGTGTGGATGTCAGGGATGCGGCATAGGCATCATCATATGCACAGGGTGATAATGTTTGCCAAAGGCCTAGGCTGCACCATTGGATGACATCATGTATGTGGGTTAGTGCCGTTGATCTAATTGGGCATGTGTGGATGTTATGCATGTGTGTGTTGTGGTGCCCTACATATGTTTCCAGTGTGTGCGTGTATGTATTCACACAGTTCTGCCATGTGTCTGGCCTACACAGGGGCATTATTGACAGCTGCAGACTGTACAGGCCAGGTTTTACAGTGCACTGTGTCCGGCCACGGACATGTGACCTGTGCCTGCCAGGGGTTGCACGGGTACTACCAGGCAGAGGTGCAGATTGGGTACTGTCTGATGTCACTTGTCCACTGGAACCGTGTCCCTGTTGGGACCATCCTGGAACATGTGCATGTGTCCTGCTGTGTCATGGTGTGGACAGCGCAGCACCAGATGCACTGCTGATGCTACTGCCACTATGGGAGGGGACATGTTTGGTAGCTCGTATACGTGGACCTGAAACAGGTGATATAGCAGGCCTACGTCCACGTGCCTGATGCTTCACTCCTACCAGATGTTCCAACACAGACAGCTCATGCTCGTGGATTGTCATGCCATGGTTAAGGACTCCAACCATGTCACCCAACCATCAATCCAAAGCTTCGGCAATCTGCTGTTGAGCATTTACCATTGCCTGGATGTTGTTGTTTAAAGAATGGTCAGCAGCCCTCTAAAGCCTCTGATCCTCTCTGTTATGTCATTCAGCACATGCCTGTGCCTCCATTACAGCCTGAAACATGTGTCTGTTGACACCAGCTGCTGCACTCTGTCTTGCAGGAGCATGTTGGCCAGAGGTCCTCCTACAAGCAGCACTGGCCACGTCGCTGTGTGGGGCACCACCAGTCAGTTGGCTGACACCATGGTGTGCAGGCACACCTTCCATAGCCCCCACAATTTCCTGTTCCAAGCTACCGCACACCAACTGTCCTTCCTCTATGGCCACTGGTGATGGGGTATGTGCAGGCATGGAATCTGTGTGCGGGGATGAGGGGGATATAGCTGGAATGGCAAGCAATGGCACAGTTTCAGCCCCTGACAACTCTGCCTATGCCTCAATCATATGTTCATCATCACTGCTAGAGTCTGTTGGGACACTAACATCAGATGTACCGCAGGAGGGCAATGCACCTACATCACCTGTGAGGGCAGACAAGAACTGTACATTACAATCTATACAATAGACACACACACATGCATGTGTTATGACAGAAGGCATGCAACATGCATGTGATACGGCAGACGGCATGCATCACAGACAATAACAGTGGTAGTTATCATACATCCCTGCATGTGATATGACAGAAGGCATGCAACATGCATGTGATATGGCAGACGTCATGCAGTGCAGACAATAATAGTGGTAGTTATCATACATCCCTGGGTTGCACACAACAGCATGCATGTGTCATAACAGATGGCATGCAAATTACACAATCATAGTAGTAGTTAGCATACATCCCTGTCTTACATCATGTAGAACAGCACAGGTTAAAAGTACACCTGCCTGACATGTGGCATATGACCTTGACAATCACATGTAGTATGACATGTGATCTGCTGATGTCTGCAATGACATGCATACATGTTTAACACAATGGTGTCCTGTCAAATATACAGTGGGGTAATGGTGTCCCAATGCAGTGTTGTCTGTCCACCCTACAGATATGCTGCACATTTAGCTGATGTGCTTTGCTATTGCAGGGAATCATGAGGCATCTCTATTGCTATAATATGTAATGCTGGTATTATGTAATGCTGTATCTGCTTACCCTTGGAGCTTTTCTCCCCGGGCCTCCGCTGATAATGGACATGCATCCAGTCGGACTATCCCAGTCAAAAAATGTAAAATAAATAAAATAAATACATTGTGAGTTACAGATACAGTTCATAGCCAAGACTGTGTTCAGATTCAATACATATATACTGTGGAATGTGACCCACGTCACTGTGGTGTATACACACTAAACCATGATGTGGAAGCTGTGACACAGGTCACTGAAGGGCATAAGGATGACACCCCTGAACATCTGCAACCATATTGCTGCTGTCTGGCAACTATGGCCAGACATGGCGAACACTTTGGTACACCATGTCTCACATGACATCTGTGTACCACACACACACACACACACAAGGAGCAAGTATGACATTGATGTCCGACACCAGCAAGGGGAATGTACTGTATCTGTGGGCTGATGTGGATACTGTACAGGTGACTGCTGTTATGTTGTGGTACCCTCAAGATGTTCAACACATCTTATGTGGTGGATTGATGTTACGCCTACACAAGATGTGCACAGGCTAGTAGGATGTCTAGTGTTCCACATCTACAATATAACCATTACACAAAGGCCATAGTTGGACCATGTGTAGCCATTGTATGACAGGATGTACACAAAAGCACATCACGTCTACTGTGTGTGTTGCTCCATGTTTAACCTGTCTACCACATAAGGAGTGGTTCTGGCCCAGAATTTGTAGTTATTGGTCGTTTGGGCAGTCTTCCATCTCTCTCAACTTTCTAATTCGAAGGCCTGCATTTGCTCTTGTTTCTGTCCTGTAACTCCTGGGCCCATCTCCTTTGCTCACTCCAAAAAAAAAATATCTGCTTTTATTGTATTTGTGTTTCTTCCTACTTTATTTTGCTTTTGCGTCATCTTAAAAGTACTCAATTGTATTTATTACTGCTTGGTGTAACTCATTCTAAGCCTTTTAGTTTAAGTACTTGGGCTTCAGACCAGTTGTTTTACATTAAGAAGGTTTGTGGTCTGCACTGTAGTGGCAGAACAGGTAGCTTACATCCTTCTAAGTTGGGAACTGCTGATTGAGGGCTCAGTGTTTGTTATTCTAAAAGTGTAATAATTCTGGTTTAAGCACTTGGGCTTCAGGCCAGTTATTTTACATTAAAAGGGTTCGTGGTCTGCACTCTTGTGGGAGGAGAGGCTGGACCCTGCCCTTCTGAGCTGGGAATTTCTAGTTAAAGGCTTATAGTGCCTGCATATTTAAACTGCTTCTTACTGAAATTGGTACACCTTGTTTGCTGTAGCATAGACTAGATCCAGGCCTGCTGAATCTAGCTTTGTTTGTATAACTTGAGCACTAATCCAGGCATTCTTTAAAGTATTCAGTTGTATTTATTACTGCTTGGTAGTAACTTGATTAAAGTGTAGCTATCAATCTAAGTCTTTTGGATTAAGCACTTGGGCTTCAGACCAGTTGTTTTACATTAGGAAGGTTTGTGGCCTGCACTGTGGTGGCAGGACAGGTAGGTTACATCCTTCTAAGTTGGGAACTGCTGATTGAGGGTTCAGTGTCTGTTATTCTAAAACTATATTAATTCTGGTTTAAGCACTTGGGCTTCAGGCCAGTTGTTTACATTAAGAATGTTTGTGGTCTGCACTGTAGTGGCAGAACAGGTAGCTTACATCCTTCTAAGTTGGAACTGCTGATTGAGGGCTCAGAGTCTGTTATTCTAAAAGTGTATTAATTCTGGTTTAAGCACTTGGGCTTCAGGCCAGTTATTTTACATTAAAAGGGTTCATGGTCTGCACTCTTGTAGGAGGAGAGCTGGACTCTGCCCTTCTGAGCTGGGAATTTCTGGTTAAAGGCTTATAGTGCCTGCATATTTGAACTGCTTCTTACTGAATTTGGTACACCTTGTTTGCTGTAGCATAGACTAGACCCAGGCCTGCTGAATCTAGCTTTGTTTGTATATCTTGAGCACTAATCCAGGCATTCTTTAAAGTATTCAATTGTATTTATTACTGCTTGGTAGTAACTTGATTAAAGCGTAGCTATCATTCTAAGTCTTTTGGATTAAGCACTTGGGCTTCAGACCAGTTGTTTTACATTAGGAAGGTTTGTGGCCTGCACTGTGGTGGCAGGACAGGTAGCTTACATCCTTCTAAGTTGGGAACTGCTGATTGAGGGCTCAGTGTCTGTTATTCTAAAAGTGTATTAGTTCTGGTTTAAGCACTTGGGCTTCAGGTCTGTTATTTTACATTAAGAAGGTTCGTGGTCTGCACTCTTGTGGGAGGAGAGGCTGGACTCTGCCCTTCTGAGCTGGGAATTTCTGGTTAAAGGCTTATAGTGCCTGCATATTTGAACTGTTTCTTACTGAAAATGGTACACCTTGTTTGCTGTAGCATAGACTAGATCCAGGCCTGCTGAATCTAGTTTTGTTTGTATGCTTGTTGTTTGTTTGCTTGTTATTTCCCTGAAACACTAATTCCACCTAAAACATGGCTTTTCAGTGCTTCTGTGGATCTCTAGTGATATCTGCATTGCTTACTGTACTTATTTCCTTGTTTCACTTGAAAGAAAGTTACTGTTTGTCATTTTTGCATTTAAGTTACCTGTAACACATTGCATTTAAGATACCTGGCACTTGCTCACTAAAGCAATTATATAAGTCAGCACTAAAAAATTAAAAGCACTACACCCTCACAAACTCCCCTTGAGTACCTTGTTCCCCATTGGCCCTTTTTTCAATTATAAAGGAATTCCCAATACTATTCTAGCATGTCCAAAGGTCAGTTGTCAATCTCCTCTCTGGTCCAGCTGGTGAATCTGGGAATCTTGAGGCAATGTTACAACTGCCTCATGTACACAGACAACCCTCTCCTCCTCCCAACAAATTCCAACACATGTGAGAGATGCAACCATATAGCCATACTGGAGGCAAAGCTCTCTCAACTCAGTACTGGCGAAACCAGTCAGGAGGAGAAGGAAACCACACTCACTACAATTCCAGTCTCACATAGACCTACCACAACAGCAAACCAAACACATAAACATACAAAAACATACTCGGAGGCTCTAAATAAAAATCTGCCTAAGCAGCAGAGACCTCCAAAGCAGACACCCAAGCAACCGCTACCCCAAAACAAAACACGTGCAACACATAGCTCACAAAGCCAGTGTGCCGAACAGTCACAGCCCTTAAGGCTAAACAACACACCTGATACACTTGTAATAGGTGACTATCGTCAGGCACACTGACGTCCCGCTCACCAGGCTGAACAAGGAGAAGGTCATGGTGAGCTGCCTGTTGGGCGCTAGGATCCGCCACATAACACAAGCACTCAGGTCACTCCAAGGAAGTACAAATATGACTCAGTCATTGTCCATGCTGGTGTGAATGACCTGAGACGTACCTCCGTGGACTACATGAAAAGAGATATAGAGGAGCTCTCTGAGCATGTAGCCCAGGCCGGTATGACCCTGACCTTGAGTAGCATCTTACCCTCACCAAGAATGATGCCACAATATGAAGACAAGATGATCAGTTTCAACAACTGGCTTAAGTATTGGTGTCATTCAAAGGGGATCCAATGCCTGTCAGCCTGAGATGACATGCTCGACACGCCACAATGCTTCGCTAGGGACGGCTTGAACCTGTCACCCCTGGGCTTTCGGATATTGGCAAAGGCTCTTGATACCCCCATAGTGCCTTTTTTAGGCAAGGCTCAAAAGACAAACCCACCTCCATAGGTATCACAAGGGATAAGAAATTAAGAGTAATGCTACTCAACGCCAGAAGTCTAAACCTCAAGATGCATGCACTCAAAACTCTCCTTAGCATGGAGAACATCGATATCTGTGCAGTAACAGAAACCTGGTTGAAGGCTCCCGAGAGCACCCCAGCACTACCAGATTATACCTCATACCATGCTTTTCGCCCCAAAACTTGGACGAACCACAAAGGAGGGGAGTATCAATATTCGTCAAAGATACCCACACCTCCAGGTTGGTGGCACAGCACAAAGCATCAGAGACTATCCATGTGCAACTAACAGTGGGTAAAACTGCCTTCCAGTTTATAGCCTGCTACAGACCACCCTCCCAAACCCAGGAACCCCACTTTGCCTTCCTGAGAACACTGGAAAATATGAAGGTCTCTCCAAACACCATTATATTGGGTGACTTCAACTACCCAAACATAGACTGGGAGCATTACTCTATCTCCAACACCTTAGCCCAAAGGTTCCTAGAATTTATAAACTCAAATGCTATGGAACAACTTGTTACCACTCCCACAAGAGGGGAAAACATACTGGACCTGATCATCACCAACATGGGGACTCTATGCTCCAGACCAGAAGTGTATCCCTCACTGGTAAGAGCAGACCATAAACTAATCTCACTGGATATTCACATCCCGACTCCACCCCCTGCCCTGAAAACCACAGTGAAAAACTTCTCTAAAGCAAATTTCACACTCCTCAAAACCAAGGTGGAATCCTTCAAAGCTCCCGGGCCTGTGGAAATACAGCCCAGACCGCAGAATCCTTTATAAACGCATTCTATGAACACCTTCAGGAATGCATGGATCATGCAATCCCAAATAAAACCAAGACCCAGTCCTCCAAAGGCAGACGTCCTGTCTGGTGGACCCCAGCCATAAACAAACTATACAATAGAAGGAGGAAGCTACTACATGATAGAGCAAAATCCCAAAAAGGGAAGGCATCTCTGATCAGTATTAGCAAAAAGCTACGGGCACTCATGAAATCGTCTAAGGCCAGCTTAGAGAGAAAAATTGCACAGGACACTAAGGATAATTACAAGGCTTTCTTTAGTTATGTTAGGAACTTGGATGGGAATTCCCAGATATGCTCAGAATTAGTCCAAAATGACAAAAAATACACCGAACCCACAGACATTGCCAACATCCTAGCTGACAGGTTCAGCGCAAACTTCTCCCCCCCTCCCCACCAAAAGGGCAAATATCTATCCCAGCAGAGTGCTGCCCCCCTGACATATCAGATGCTCAGGTAAGAGCCGCCCTCTCCAAAGCAAAAAACACAGCATCAATGGGACCAGACGGTGTCCCGGCTGTCCTACATGAACTCCAAGAAGAGCTAAACCCAAACATAAATCTACTGTTCAATCTCAGCCTTACTACAGGATATGTACCCAAAGAGTGGCGTACAGCAACAGTGGACCCTCTCCACAAAGGTGGTGCCTCAATGGATCCTGGAAACTATCACCCCATAAGCCAGACTAGCTTGGTCTGCAAAGCTATGGAAAGGATCATCATGGACCTCATAAATAAAGATATTGGGGACCTACAGACACTGGATCCTACCCAGTTCGGCTTTGTTAAGGGCAGATCCTTCCTCTTAAACCTGATTGATTTCTTTGAAACAGTCACCAAGGCTATTGACGAGGGGAAGGTGGTCCACACAGCCTACCTGGACCTCACAAAAGCCTTCGATACAATACCCCACTCGGGCATTATAGATAAGCTCACCAGCTTAAATATAAACCCCTATGTCACTAGATGGGTTGCAAACTGGCTCAAGGACAGAACCCACATGGTTGGAATTGCTGGAGCCATGTCAGACTCCAAACCAGTTACAAGTGGCGTCCCACAAGGCTCACTCCTGGGACCTCTCTAGTTCAGTATATATTTCTCGGAGCTACAGGCCAACATGGAAGGACTGTGGCTGACCAAGTTCGCAGATGACTGCAAACTGGGCACCATAATCAACTCTCCAGCCAACACAAGCATCTTCCAAAAGGGCCTCATAGAAACAGACAACTGGTGCCAGAGCCATGGCCTCAAGCTAAACGCCAAAAAGTGTATAGTCATCCCCTTTGGCAAAAACAAAGTGCCCACAAATTACCACATAGGTGGTAATCCATTAAGTACAGAAGAAGTAATTAGGGACCTGGGGACCCAAGTTGATAGCAATCTCTCATTTGACAACCACGTGGCCAAAGTGGTTAGAAAAACATTTTATATAGCCCACCTAATCATGAAGGGATTCAGATCTAGATCAGGCGTGGTCATCGTGCCTCTTTACTCATCCCTCATCAGGCCCATAATTGAGTACAATGTCCCTTTTGGGATGTACCTTACCAGACACCTGCAGCAACTGGAAAGACCCCAAAAGTACCTCACCAAGAGGATCAAAGGGCTCAAACAGATGCCATATGCTGCGCGGTTAAAGAAACTCCAGCTCTACTCAGTGGCATACCGCCTGCTCAGAGGCGATCTATGCCTGATGTATAAAGCCATGTCCAACCTGGAATTAATGGACATGCTGCACCTCAGAAAATCCAAATCCCATCGAGCTACGCGCTTGAGAGACTTGAACCTCAGCACTGAAATAAATAGGACATGCTGGAGGGACAGATTCATAACCCAGAGGCTCCCTTCACTCTGGAATAAAATCCCAGTCCAGGTTAGGCAGAGTCCCTCATTGACTCTCTTCAAGAGGAATCTTGATGAGTGGATGGGAGATCGTAGGTTTACCCCATGTATCACTTCTGTGTCACTGTTAGACAGAGGCATAGTATACTAACCTCGAAAAAGGGCATAGCAAAATTAATTTAAAATGGGTGGCGAAAGCCAAACACACTCTGGCTAGGCTTATAAATGCCCTAGGGCAGAGAGCCTAGTATGAACCTCTGAACCTCTGAACCTATGAACCTATGTCTCTGGCCATCCTCCATGGCCATGTGTGTACATGTGTTGGCCAAATTATTGTGACAGGCATCTATTTCACATGTCTGTGTTGTCCCATATGGCATACCACCCATAGATGTCATATGCTCCACTGACGACAGGGTTATGCAGACAAAGGTTGGTATGTGGGATATGTTTTCAGGTTAGGTAGGCAGTGTTGCAGCCAGGTCACCAGATGTCATGGGCATGTCAAGATAGCACTTCACATTGTGTGACATTCATAGCAGGGCTATCATCCACACCAGTGAATCCTGTGGGCTGGCCATACTCCAGCCCACTGTGTAGTACTGTTTGTATTCCCCACATGTGTAGTTCTGATTTGTAGTACATGTCCCTACAGTGAACAGCACCTCCACCATTGTATGCACAGCTGTCCACACATCTGACAATGACAGTTTGTGAGGATTCATGTTGGTGAGATGATTCACATAGTTTGCAAGTGTTGCACATTGGTAGGCATTGTGATGCATTGCAGGTCCGACCTGTATATTGTGACAGGACCATACATTATGTGTACATGTTGTAAATGGCCACATGGCAAATAGATCTGTGCATTATGATTCCTGATAAATAATAACAGTCTCACCTGCAACGGGCTGCTGTCACAACAGAATGCCAGAGGTACCTAAATAGGAGTAACACAGCAGTATTAGCATTATCCACACCTGTATGATGGCTACAGGGTGCAATGTGCATGTTAACACATACACCAGTACATTAGACTATACTATGGTGTATGCACATGTGTGCATACACAGAGTAGCATACTATAGTATGCGGCATGTGTGTATACATGCCTTGCATATGATGTTACATTACATATTGTACAGTGACACATGCAACTATATGGAATATAGTTGTTATAGGTGTAGTACTGACTTACCAGACAACTCCAGGCTCAGTGGTTGAGAGACACCCACCTCTACAATATCAGCTAAAGCTTGTAGATGTGGTTCTGCAGGTGTCCTCAGGTTGGCCAGTAGCTCCTTGGTATGTGTGAGTGGGGGCTGGGTTGGTGGTCCACCACTTGTTGCACCTTGTTTCCTGGCAATTGCATTTGCACGCTGTTTTGCCCATCTAATGACGTCTGTACAGTGTCTGTGCACCTGCTGGTATGTGCGGTTGTTGCCACCCACATCATTAACCCTCCTGCCAAGTTCCATCCACAGGGCATCCTGCTACTGTGCATCCTGTGGCACATGGCTGAACAGGATATCATGATTGTCAAGTAGGTATGGGATGAGGGCCTCATCCTCCAAGCGGGTAAAAGGGGGTAGCCTTGCACGCAGTATACCTGGAAGACATAATGATGGAGACAGGTCACAGTAACTCACAGAGATATACAGAGCTACAGCTGAACATACATGTGTATTGCATTTATTATGTTTAAATAGTTGTATTTGCAAACCTACATGACACTGACGTGTTTGTGTCACACACATGTGACACTCAATGGTGAGTGGATATTATCACCATATATGTGTTTGTGTGTCACCTGATTACATTGCTCATACTCCATGTGGATGCTGTCATGATGTGGGCATGTCTGTTTGCCTGTACTGGTGTTACTATCTATCAGTATATGGCTGGATGTTTCCACATTAATGCAGTCGACCTTGTTGCTGTGTATATGTCACATATAAAGACTTACACTGCCTTAACAGACATGACCTGTGACCCTGCAGACTTGTATGTGTTCTGCCATATACATCTACACAGCACTGTACAGCAATTCAACATCCTGCCATGTATCACCTGTGTTGCACATGTGATACACATGGGACACTGGCTAGCCAGATGGTATTTGCAGGGATGGATATCAACTATAGCATGTACAGTCAAAGTCAACTAGTAGGCTATATGCCATGGGCCATGTATGAATCTAGGATGATAGGTTACCTGGCAGTAGCTGACAGGCGGGTCTCTGGGGCCAGGTGGAGCAGTGCCACATTACTGATCCACAGGGTTAATGATACGTTTACCATGTGGTAATCACACCATGTCTGAGAGTGGAGCGATGTGCCGCTTTGATGGACAGGAATGCATAGTATGGCAGGACTATGTAAAGTGTATGGAACTAGGATCTGTCCAGCATGTAGAAGGTGGATGTCCATGAAGTATGTGTTTGAGATCAGGATGTGTACGTGTAGCATGTCCAACATCACTGGGTTGGACATGGATTTATTCAGGGTATGCATCATGTTACATAGTGGAGATGGGGAATGGGAACGCTGGTGTAGGCCATCTGCACATGGCCAATACCCCTTAAAGGATATATGTGATCTGATATGGGTCACTTGAGTGTTGTGTATGACTGGACAATGATCTCTATATTCATGGATGGTACCCTGTCATTATTAGGGTTGCCACATATGACTACCTGACAGGTGTGGTGATGTAGCTATCACAGGAAAGACAACTGCCAAGCTGCATCTCTTACACACAAGTGTCCATTATGTTGACCGCTGCCTAGGTGGTAGTTCATGGGTACAGGGTTATTAACATAGGGGTGACAATGCAATATTTAGCTGTCAGATTGTGGCCATATGTCACACACATCTCACCCACAAAGTCCCTTCTTTATGTTGTCCACAACACTCTTGAGTTGGCTATTGCTCCTAGGTCATAGTCATTCACATACTTCAATAGGCAGATGCCTTGTGTTTGTCTGTGAGGTATGGACTACAATGAGGGAGAATACAATTAATTAACCCTGACTTACTGTAGCTGCCACTGGTGTGATGAGCATGTATTATTCAGACACCTTCTGTAGTGTTGGTTCTGCCAGCAGTCCCATTGCAAAACACTCCTGTGACATAGGAATGCACATCTAGTATACCGAGTGTAGGTGGTACACAGTATGGGTGATGATGTCCTATGACCTGGCAAGGTTATGATATGCAGTGTGAAATCAACCTTACTGCCATCTACATCTGTACTGCAGACATCAATTATTTGATCAAGGTTCATGGCCTTCCAGACCAGACTCAGCAGGGTAGTAGTGCAGTACTTCCCATTATCAGTAGTGTCTCCCCCTTTGTGGGTTGTGATACCTGTTGGTGTGCACCATTCAGTGTGTACACAGCCTGACATGGAGCTATGTTTTACATGATGTGTACGTGGAGAGCATCTTGTTTTGCCATATGTGTATGATACAACCTGTGATGTGGACAGGTCCCATGCAGCCTGAGTGCAGCTTGTACCTGCATAGTTGTGGGTACATGGGCCCTGTGGTGTACATGGATATATGATTGTGTACCTGTTGGGGGGGCAGTGTGTTTATGTTATCCACGACCCTATCTGGATTACTTATTCATGCCCAGCACTTGTTCACAACTTGTAAGCACTACGTATGCTACTAATTACTATAGAACTCAGTCTTCCTCATTACCTAGAGGTAATCAGGTTTTGTACATACTTTTCTCACTTGCTTAGAGTAAAATAGCTCTTTTACTCACTTTCCTCACTTATCTAGGGTAAAGTAGTTCTATATTCAGGCATGTCCAAGAGTCAACTGCCTGTGATCTCTCCTGAATATCTGGACATCTTGAGGCAATGTACACAATGCCTCATGCACACAGACAAGCCTCACCACCTACCACCCAACCCTACAACCTGTGAGAGATGCACTTATCTAGCCAAACTGGATGTAAAGCTCTCTACAACCAAGCCTGACCCTGACAGTCATGTGGAGAAGGTAAACATTCGCACCACACCACACTCATCACATAGTGTCACTTAATCTACCCCACCATTAACTGAGAAAACTACTCATGTACCAACTCATTAGCTCAACGCTTTCTGGAATTCATAAACACCAATGCCCTGCATCCCCATATCCACACACCCACCAGGGGTAACAATATCCTAGACCTAGGCATCACCAACATGAGTGACTAGTGCTCCACACCTGAAGTCAATTCCTCGTTGGTCCACTCCAAACATGAGCTGAACACCATTGATATCCACATCCTGCCCCCACCCCACTTAAGGGAAGCACAGTATAATATGTCTACAAAGCCAACTTCGTGCTTGTTAAGACAGATGTGGTGAACGTCATGACACCCATGCCGATGGACAATACTGTTACAACTGCTGAATCCTACACAGTTGCACTCTATAACCACTTACATGAGTGCATGGATTGTGCTATCCCAAACAGAACCAAGATGCTAAACTCCTAATTAAGGAAACCAATCTGGTGGTCTCCTGCCATAAACAAACTGTACTACAGGAGGAAGACACTGTTGCAAAAGAGAGTACAATCCCATGCATGGAGGAGCTCCCTGGTCAGCCTCAGTAAGAAGGTGAGATCCCTTATAAGATCCTCCAAAGCTAGCTACGAAAACAAAACCACCACTAATTCCAACAACAACCACAAAGCATTCTATAGCTATGTCAAATATCTCGATGTCAACACCCAGATCTGCTCTGAGTTACAGCACAAAGGCACGGACATTACAGAACCAACTGATATTGCCAACATCCTGGCAGATAGGTTCAGTGCTACCTTCCCCCCTCCCTCTCAAAGCTGCACACTCTAAAGCCAATATCACAGCATCCATGGGACCGGACAACATCCCAGGCTGCATTTTACATGAACTTCAGAATGTACTGGCTCCCCACCTACGCACCATGTTCAATAATAGCCTCGCATTGGGCTTAGTGCCCCCTGAATAGTGCACGGCAACAGTTATCCCACTCCACAAAGGTGGTGCCACAATGGACCACAGGACCTATTGCCCTATAGGCCTGACTAGCCTGGTCTGCAAGGCTATGGAGCACATCATGGATCTCAATCAAAGAGACATTGGGTCCCTCCAAACCTTTGACCCCTCCCAGTTTGGCTTTGTTAAGGGCAGACCATGGCTCCTAAACCTGGTGGACTTCTTAGAGACAGTTACCAAGGCATTAGATGAGGGTAAGGAGGTCCACACAGCCTACCTAGATTTCTCAAAGGCTTTCAACACCATTCCTCATTCTGGTATTATCAACATACCCATCCGCCTGAACATTAACCCCTACGTCATGTGATGGTTTGCAAAGTGGCTCATGGACAGAACCCACACAGTGGGAGTTGCATACCCTAGGTCTGACTGTATACCAGTTACAAGTGGTGTCCACCAGGGCTCAGTCCTAGGACCCCTCATATTCAGTATATAATTCTCTGATGTACAGGCAAGCACAGGAGGGCTTTGGCTGAAAAGGTTTGCAGATGACTGCAAACTAGGGGACATAATTGTTTCCCCAGCTGTTACAGACATCCTCTGGAAGGGTTGCACTGAGACGGATACCTGGTGTCAACATCATGGCCTCAAGCTGAATGCCAAAAAGTCATCCCCTTTGGATATAACTAATTACCCGTGGACTACCACATAGGTGCTAGTCCCCTACATACAGAAAAGGTAATAAGGGATCTGGGAACCCCAGTAGATAGCACTCTCTCCTTCGATACCCATAATGACAAGGTGGTTAGAATATCCTTCTACATGGCCCCCCTAATCTCTAATGGGTTCGCATCCAGATCAAAGGAGGCCATTGTGCCTCTCTACTCATGACTTATTAGACCCATTAAAGGATACAACACCCCATTTGGGATATACCTTACAAGACAACTGCAACAGCTTGGAAGACCACAACAGTACCACACAAAGAGGATTACTGACCTCAAACAGATGACCTATGCAGCCCAACCTAAGAAACTCCAGCTGTACTCGGTTGCATACCGCATACTCACAGGTGATCTCTGCTTGACATACAAGGCCCATGTGCAACCCAGTATTGCTGGATATGCTCCACCTAAACAGAGGCCTCTGAGAGCCACATGCTCTAGGGATATACACCTAACCACAACGATGACTAGGATGTGCTGGATGGATAGATTCATGACCCGGACACTTCCCATGCTTTGGAACATGATTCCAATGTACATCAGGCAGGGCCCCTCACTAGCACTCTTCAAGGGAAACCTTGACGTGTGGATGGGAGACAGACGTACCCCGGGATCACTGCAGTGGCTCTGCTGGACAGAGGCACAGGGAACTGATGGCTCTGCCATTCAGAGGCACAGGGAACTAACCTATGGGGGTGGCAAAAGCCAACACACTCTAGCTAGGCTTATAAATACTCTTGGTAAGACAGCCTAGTAGCTACCTTTGCACTTATTACATGTCTTATGTGCATGGATAGCTAACTAGCTCTTCCATTTTACTTTGCTATCATGCTGATAAACTGTCGGGTGACTAAAAGTCATATGTATCCTGTTATTGTGTATTGTAAATGCCACTAGACATAACTAATGTTTGCCTAACATAACAGTAATGCTATGTAACTTGTACTAAATATCTGCCTACAATACTGTACATTACACAGTTATTGGCACAATATCCCACAATGCAAATTATAATTGCACAGTGGGCCAACCTTCGACATGTTATTCTCAGTAATACACCAATACATATGGCTACTGTTACACTATATCAACATATACTATCCCCTGTTATAGCACATACTTGTTGGACCAGCCCTGCCACTGACAGTGGCTGGTGAGGAATATTTGTGTTCAAAGCCCTTATATAGCAACCTTTGTGGTGTATATGGTGTTTGCCTTGTGACCTACAGCAGTACACACAAATACTACAAGCGTTACTATGCTCAACAATACATCACTACAAGATAACTGTTTCCACTATATGGACTGTGTGCACTTTAAATACTAGAGAACAGGTACTAAATACACAGACATACTGACTGTTCTACATACCTTATTAGTAACCCAAGGTGTCGTTAACTGTTTATTCAATCCTTTTCAGTTTGTGTTTCAATCTTCTTTGTAACATTCTGCTGGTATATACGGATGGTTTGAATGTGTGATAAGCCATCCTTTTCTAGTTAAATATCGGAAACATGTGGTATCCTGACCACCAATTGGTATTCCAAAGTAGTTAATTAGATGCACATCAGCTCTGCAGCTACTCCATTAGCAGATACCATGGCAACAGTGGTGTATAACTAAATACTCCTTTTGGGCATTGTCCATTTGCCTTACTTTTGAGGAAGACAACCTGGATGTGCTGTTTGTGATGTATTTCAACAGCTATACGGAGACAGACAGAGATATATTAGCTTCATGACTCCTGTGGATTGTGTGTAATGGCTAGACAATTTTGTTCTACATGTGAGTACAGCTGTTATATTTCAGAACATTGCAACTTATGCAGGGTTTGTTTGTACATGATACTTCTGCAGATGTTTAAGTCTGGCAAGGATGTTTGGGTAGCTCAAGGCTGTATGGCTATGCATGAACTGTTATGTGGTTTACAGTGTGCTCACCAGACATCCTTGATTTGTTGTACATGTGTAGCATACTGTGCTGTTACTCAGTAAATGGCAACACATCCCGTTGTACACACAACCCTCTGAAACGGGATTAGTGCAAACAAACCCTGTAACATCAGCAGCTGTTCCATTGTATAACAGCAACTATTTCACATAGGGCCATGTTAGTATCTCTCTGACAAGGTATGTTAAGGCTTCTGCAAATGTTGTACAGTGAGTGAATGATTTGTGATGTTATTACAGTTTGTATTGTAATTTGTTTGGGTGTGGGGGTGATGGTGGGTGTGCATAGCAGATACAGGTGTGTAGAAATTGCTTTTATACATAATCGATATGTGCGTGAGGGTTCCTTCCCTATATGAACACCTATCCTTTAGTGGACTAATACTATGGTAATTGCAGGCTGATTCATTAAGGCACTGTTAAGTGGTTCCTGTATAGCATGCAAGTGATGTTAGTCCTTGAATCCTTTCGGAAATACATCAGAATGTAATAAAGTGTTGCTACATGAAAGCTGTGTATTTCTGTCATAGGCATTTACAGTCGTAGTTGTGTTGGTGACTGACCCTCTTTGGCTAGGGTTGCCACCTTTTCATATGGCCATAGTGGAACATTTTCGGGACACACATCAGAATTTACAGGCCGACACAAACCCATGATCAGTACAAGGGATAGAACATTCCTTTCTTGCCTAAATATAAGCTTATTCTCGTAGCAGTTTAGTTGCTTATCCTGTTTCTTGTAACATGTAGGTATTTTAGATACAGAAAAAACTATTGTATGCAGCTATTACATTACATATGGGACATAATTATGTCCTACAATCCCAGGACATTTGCCACATTTAATATATTTGGTCAGGACACAACCGCCCAAACAGGGACTGTCCCTTGCAAGTGGGACAGGTGGTAACACTATCATTGGCTCATGTCCATAGCGCATATTTGTAATAGTGTATAGGCATATACTCTCCATATCCTTAGTTCATAAAGGTTGGTCGTGGCGGAATGTGTGATTGCTAAGGTCCATGTTATACTCATATATGAACACTTCAACCGCTGTATACGGAATACCTACGGAATCCCAAAACCACACAGTTCTGATGCACACAGTACCGGGCCCAGACTCCCATACCCCACATTACCGACCGCGACAGTAACTCGCGAAAGTAACACGAACATGGAACACACACACGCACACACAGACACACTGCTACCCACCACATCCAAACAAACCATCCTACACTACATATTAGCAGGTGGGCAAGCCCCCCTACACCCCCATGTAGGTGTCTGCACCCCCCACACCCCCCTACTTTAATATTCTACCTCCTAGATTGCACAGACGCACAAAGCTAACCCACACCCACACATTACAGTCCCCCAAGAACACACACCACACTCAGAACACACACTTAGACACAATACAGCCCTCAGAAACACACTTGCACACAGTAACCTACCTGAACCGCAACACCAGAAGCACTGACTAACTGTCCCTTAACATCGTGATTTTAAACCTCGCGCATCTGGTGTTTCGGTACTGTGTTCCCTCAGGTTTATGTGCGTCAGTATGTAAAGCAGTCGGTATGTGATAGGTATCCTATTTATATGTACCTCCATGGTTATGTAGATGTTGTTAACCTATCTATATATCTACATATATATGTATATCCCCATATATCGACATATATCTCTCCCTCTCTCTCTCTCTCTCTCTCTATATGATGATGTATGTATATATATATATATATATATATATATATATATATATATATATATATATATATATATATATATATATATATATATCATACACCTTTCATTGGGCACATGCCTGTTTGTCCTATTTCCCCACATTCCTACCTTTTGTGTTTTATCCTGTCAGTATACACAACTGCCATTGGTACATCTCAGGTAGCTTAGTGGTATGTTATTGCGAAGAATGTGTACATGGTTGCGTGTTCTAATCCTGGCAGTGGTATTTTACCTCTCAGAGCAGGCACTGGTAGTGCAAGGGTGATTAACTCACATTTCAGCGGTTGTGTGTTCCACATGTTTATTATTCTGTGGAAAACTACCTATATATGCAAGCTGTGTTTAAGGTATACTATGTAACATGTAAACATCTGAGAAGATTCCTGTCAGGGATACTCCCCATTATTTGGAACTACATTCTTGATTACATTATATAAACCCCTCACTAACACTCCAGGGAATCAATCCAGAGTGGGTGGGGAACAGTGGATACACCACAGGGATCCCGCAATTGGCTCTGGTCCACAGAGGGACAATTAGTTAATCAATGAGGTGGCGACAGCAGACACTTTTTGTCTATGCTTATGAGTGGCCTCAGCAGTTGGGCATGTACCTACCTATGTGTCTATGAACCTCTACATATATTATGGACACATTCTGATAGCTTAATTTACTGTTCAGGTATTGACTTACCTTGTGCCAATGGCGGTTGTGTGTACAATAGTTGAGGGCTATCTATGTAGGATGCACACAGTATACTACCTATACATGACAATTTGCAGGTGGTCATGTATGTGTGTGCCATCCATGTTTGCTGTGTGTGCAGGTAGAGAAGGGTTTCAGTCCATGAGTGCCTACACTGTCAGTGTATGTGCTATACGTTCCCTCTTTGCCAAGGCATGGGTATACTGGGCAAACCTCCGTCTGCCTACTGGGGCTTGCACAGGGTGTTCGGGGTCTGAGTCCCTCTGTGCCTGTGTGTCCCTTGGCAATGGTGGTGGGCTGTGAGGGCCTTCACCATTCTGTCCCTGATGCAGCTGTTTCCGCAGGATCATATTGTGTAGCATGGCACATACTATGAGGATGTGGGCACACGTGCCTGGAGAGTACTGCAAGGCTCCACCAGATATGTCCAAGCAATGGAACCGTGATTTCAGCATCCCAAACACGTGCTCTATGATGATTCTGGTTTCTGCGTGTGCCTCATTATGGCGTTCTTGCATGGCTGTGTGCACATTTCTGATGGGAGTCATCATCCACGGTTCCAGTGCATAGCAAGCATCCCCCAACAGGTGGCCATATGGGATGTCCCCCCTGGCAGATACCTGATACAGCTGTGAGGCATGCCAGATGTGGGAGTCATGATAGCTTCCAGGGCTGCCAGCACACACATCCATGATAATGCCCTGGGCATTGCACATGACCTGTCAGTTGATGGAAGGGTATCCCTTGTGGTTTATGTAGCACTTACCCTGTTCACCGGGTGGTGACTTGATGTGTATGTGCATGCAGTCTATTGCACCCAGTACCTCTGGGTAGTCTGCCACATGGTGGAACAGATGCATATTGCTGGCCAACTCCTCTTGCGTTTGGGGGAAGTATATGTGCTCATTGGCGTGTGGTAACATAGCATCCAGGAATTGGTGGAGTACCCTGGATGCTGATGCCTGTGAGATCCACGTGATATCCCCAGTTGGTCTTTGGAAGGTACCTGTGGCTAGTATTCTCAATCTTACACATACCTTCGTGTCCACTGGGATGGGTTCCTCTCTGTTACTTCTGGATCTGAAGCGTGGCTGGCACAGCTCAACAAGTTGCTGTATGAAGTCCCTGTCCACCCTGTAACGCTCTACTAACTCCAGATCATGTAGCCCCTGGTAAGTTACCCTGGGTCTGAACACTCTTCTCCTCCTCCGGTGCCTGAGATGGTTGTCAGCATCATCCTCCACACCACCATCAGTCTCCAACATATGCTGGTGAATCAAAGCTATGGCGGCCCCTAACATGTACATATTAAAAGTTCCCCGTCTGTATACACCAATGGTGCAGAGTGTCTGGGAATACACAAGTGTGTGTGTGGGGCTTTCTCACCTTATACTATTGTACAATGGATGATGCTGGTGTAATTGGGTGTGTTTGTGCAATTCGGGGTATGCGGGGTATCTTAATTATTGGTTTTACAGCAGGTACTGCTATTGTCGGGCCTTTGGTGTTGACTTAAGCTTGGCTGCCATGATTCATCTACTGCCGTTTGCTTCAATTTTCAACCCGATTCCCCTCCCATTGTCAGGCATGCATCCAGTTGCCGACTTTCTTGTTTTGTACTTTCACAACCCAGGATTGTGTTGGGAAATGTGTTATGTAGCTGATCTACTGCAAGTTTGCTTTGTTCTGGTGTGACAGTTCTTTTTTCTTTGCTGTACGGCACCTCCCCTTTCCTGTTCTGCAGGTAGCTGCTAGCAGCCTTGTTAGCTGTTGTCAATGGCCCACTGTGAGTTCCTAGGTGTTAATTACTCATTTTTACTCCAATTACCATGCTGCAGCATTTCCTTATTGTCTTCCCGTATCCTTCCTGCTTCAGCTGTAGTGCGTGCCACGCACAGCCATTTACCGGGTTTCAAGCGTGTTTTCATCCAGGTTCACATGCACTTTCGGTTACCTTTTGTGCTCTCAGCTAAGCAAAGCTATGGTTACTTCCACACCCCTATCCTCTGGCTTTGCTTGGCAACAGGCAACCCAGATTAGCAATGATCCAGTGTGCTTACAGCTACAGTGGCGCACCCCTCTC
The DNA here is from genome assembly GCF_019279795.1 of Protopterus annectens. Lineage (NCBI taxonomy): Eukaryota > Metazoa > Chordata > Ceratodontiformes > Protopteridae > Protopterus > Protopterus annectens. The sequence continues at coordinate 966,636,531 of NC_056748.1, forward strand.
TTGATGCCATGTTTACCTCAAGGCCACTCCTCGGTGTTGTACAGCTATGCCGTGTGGTACATCCTTATGCCGGTGGGGCATTTGCAATTCAGTATTACTTGACTCATTTGCATGGCATTGACTACTAATTCCTAGTTACTGCACAGAACACTGTCACAGACCCTTAGCAACCCTTGCGCCATGGTTGTGGTGTAGCATGCATGCCATTGACTATTATGGGGAATTCATGAATTGTGTTACATTGCAGTTTTATGACATCTAAATATATTTTCCTTGTGATCCTGTTTGTGCACAGATGCACTGCGGTTTTACTTTGCTTTAGTGTGGCCATGGCATTAAATGTTATTTTTTATGTGTTGTGCATGATTTTTTATGCCATTGGCTATATATTTAACCATTGGCATATATTAACCTTATAATACATAAGTTTGGTCTGCTTTCATGGCACCGATTTTATGTTTGACAAAATGTAAACCGTTTTTTTTTTTTGCTTTACATTTCTTCATGCTTACGCTATGCCTGCGCCACTTCATGAATCGCTATATACCTTAATTTGCATGCTACACTGCTGCGCATGGGGTAATTACCATACATGCACTGGGAGCTGCGCAGCTCTGGTGTACGCTGGTAGTGCACATGGAAACAGCTCATACCTGACTCACTCAGCAGCCATATTTGGCACTAGATTGCCGATGCTACTCTGGCACCTGGTGCAAGCTTCATGAATCCCGGGGGGTGGACTACTCACAGGTATGTATGAAAATACCAGCATGCACTTTGTAGCTTTCACATCACAGTTAGAAAGTCCCATGTTCCAAACATGTCTACTGATCTACTGATGCATGATAGCTGTGTATTAAGTACTATGGCTAGAGACGTGACAGTCATATCACGTATGAGATGAGATGGTTGTCAGCATCATCCTCCACACCACCATCAGTCTCCAACTACTCACAGGTACTCATGTAACTGTACCTGTGATGTCAGAGACATCCATACTGGGTGACATCACAGGTACAGTTACATGGAGTGGGGAGGTAAAAGAGCGGTCTAGCTGATGACAAGGGTAGAGGCCAGAGGAAAGCATGATGCCTCATTGGGAAGCAGTAATACATGTTCCCATGACAGGATGCGAACACACAACTATACCCACACAGTCAGGTATTCACACACATGTATTCAGAGACACAGTAACATGCCCACACACTCACGGATTCACTGACACAGTAAAACACACACACACACTCACACACAGTTGCTAGTGTTGAGGTGAGGACCCCTGCCTATGTGCCAATCATCATTACAGTACTGTGCACTTACATGACACGCCACAGAGATTACACATGTACAGGTAGTCAGTATGGCTTAAGATCGAGGACATCAACAGGGATATTAGATTGCATTGCCTGGATGGGGGGAGGGGTCTTATCAGTTCACTATAGTAACATACATCCTCACTCCAGAGACCAGACAGCCACACACACACGCACACACACACACACACACACACACACACACACACACACACACACACACACACACACACACACACACAATGTGGCATTCACTATTGAATACACCTATGTCATGCACATACAGATACCTCACATGTGTGAGATACACACCCGTGCCTATGTCCTGCTTTCTATACTGCAGTCTGTACAGATGTCTACAGCAGTGTAAAGGAGAGTGAGTAACAACTGAGATGTATTCCCCACCATACGTGACATATATGGACACACACACAGCCACACATGCCAGTACTGTGAATCAAACACCTGCCTATCTCATGATACATATGACAGACTTACAGCAGTATTGCATGAGTTACAAAGTGTACTGATGCTTCCTTTGGCAACTGTGCTGATATATACACACGGGAGGTCTTAACTGTTACAGGTGTCAAGTGATTTACCTTCAGTGTCACCCTGACCGCTGTCTAAGTTGTTTGTGTTCCCCTTCAATTAACAAAACCATAGCTTAGCAGTTACACAGTTTATTGTAGGACTGCTTGTGACACACCTGTGAGCTGTCCTCAGCAAACATCCATCTGCAGAGATGCCCCACCACTTAGTTATGTCCACACATCTGTCCATACCTGAAGTACATCTTACCGTACTTTCAGCATATCACCATATACAGTTGGCAATGTTGAGGCTGCATTGCAACTGCATGATGTCCTAAGACACACGTCACCTGCAAACATCAGCAACTGCCCATGCATGGTATCTGAACACACAACACTACATGTACATGTGTGTAGGTCCTACATTCCTGTCATCTGGGCATGTTTGTAGGCATTGCATTTGGTGGACATGTGTAATGACATACATGACACATGGACTGTTGTATGTGTGACCAGTACAGAGGGAATGTTACCTCTGTCAACATTGATATCACACCTTATGTACTGTTAGCATTCAGCAGCCATGGACCTACCTTCCATGTGCATGTGTGTAATGGCTGTAGCCACCTGTCTGCACAAAGGACAACAACAGCTATGCTATTTACATATATGTTGTATGTGTATGGCATGTACATATCCAGGGCAGGTACATGTATGTCATATCCAAACATGAGGGTGTTTACTGGTGTACAGCAACAGTCATCTGTTAATGCTGTTACCTGGTTACAAGCAGTGCTATCTTTGCATTGCATAACACATGATGCAACTGTGTCAATACATGGGTACTCTGCACAGTTGATGTAGAGCTAGTTGCAGTCCACTGGTCAAAGGTCATATGGTGTTGTACTATTATATGTCCTACCACATGTATGGATGTGTGTTGGTGGTCCGAGGGTCATGGTGGTGTCTGAGGGCTACATCCTAGAATGCAGCTTTTGACACTGTGACCTGCACCTGACCCATCTATGATGCCTTTTGTGGGAGTACTGGTCAGTACATGTGAGTGGCCTTTATGTATGTGGGGACACCACCACCTGGAGCAGTCTGTACCTGTGTTATGGACCACATGTCTGGTTATGAGGTATATGGTGGTTGTGCTATTGTACATTACAGAGCCTTCAGCCAGGTGTTCCTCACTGCACAGATATCACTATTCCCCATTGTTGGATCTGCAGTGAGCAGCTGTGATTACAAACGCTACACATCTAGCACTGGTTAGCATAAGCATACAATGCAGTTGTCCTCTAGGTGTCAGGGTGTTATCCTGTGTTTAGGACATTTGACTTGGAATGGCACTATATGGGTGAATGTGACCTAGGTATTATCCCCACTCCCTTGAATCATGGATGCATGTGATATGTGACAAAGGCCTGTCTACTTTCAGTCATGTCATCCCAGAATGACAAACACTGGACAACCTCGTAATTACAGCAGGACATTGGCTCATTGTATTGGTCAAGCAGTTGCCACTCCTAGCAAGACATGTGAGTGGTAGTATTGTGCTTGGTATAGAATGGTACATCTAAGGTGTCGGACAGCAGCAGACATTGTGTAGATGACCGTTGTCAGATATATGTAGTGCAGCGTTCCTCCTAACAGTGACAACTACTAACACCAGAGTCCATTACAATGTGTTCTTTATGTCTAACTGTAATAGCATGGCCACTGTGGCCTTCCGTGTTTAGAATCAGAGTGCATCCCAAACAACCCTGTGCTACTAAGTGTATGAGCATGCCCAGTATAACCTTGTGTAGATGTAGACATAGTGCATTCCGAACAGCCCTGTGCTACTAAGTGTGTGAGCATGCCCATTGACACCTTGTATTGGTTATGTGCCTCTATGTGTATGGGCATGGCCATTGTAACCCTGTATAGTGATAGTAGTCATCCATTCCACAGATGGGCATACTCCAGTTCAGGATGGATTCCTACTTTAAACACACAGGTTCACAGGTTTGTACATTTTAACTGCCAGCATCCCTATTGATGTCCGCATTCCAAGAAGGTCATAATGACAGCCCTGAAATGTGTAGCCTCTGTGGCATGACTCGTAATTATGTAGTATTGTAATAGTGATCTGTAGATAGGCAGGTGTTCTGATCCCACCACTGGCGTGTATATATGTGTGTGTGTGTGTGTGTGTGTGTGTGTGTGTGTGTGTGTGTGTGTGTGTGTGTGTGTGTGTGTGTGTGTGTGTGTGTGTCTGTCTACCTGAGGACAGAATAATGTTTTTAACTGCTCACAATCCATACAATTCCTATACCTAACTTCGGCAAGGCTGATGATATCACCCACCTAGAAATACACCTCTGGGAGTGCTGTGATCCAGTAATCTCAGTAGCATGTTCTGTAACTGTGTAACTCTGTAGTGTGATAATGTAGTTAGATTGGTGTTCTAATCCCAAACTTGCCAACTGTGTGTTTGTGTGTGAGTCTGTCTGCGTGAGACAAGTACAATGCTTTGTAGAGTATGCACTCTCTGTACAAATCATATGACCACCTTTGTCAATCCTGCTGTTGTCACCCACCTAGGAATACACTTCTAGGAGTGTTGTAACCCAGTATTCGCTGTAGTGCATGCCCTAAATGTGTATTGCTGCAGTGTGATATGGTAGGTAGGGGTTTAAATACAGGACATGGCAAGTGTGTGTGCGTTTGGCTGTGGAGGTTGCTGTGAGTTTCTAACCACTGGACATGTTGGGAAGCAGATTTTGTAGTTTTCCTATATGGTGTCCGTCTTGTGACACATTGGCCACCTCACAAAGAGTACATATGTCAGTCAACCACGGGACTGTGCAAGCCATACCCCTACATCTTGCAAAAGACCTGGTGAACAAAGTATGCAACCCTACTAGTACCTGGTATATGTCCTGCACCCATGTGTCATACACAAACACACTTACCTAGCATATCCCGTTATGTTGCTAGTACCATGCACATTGATGACAGATAGTAGGCATGGTGTGATTGCAGTGTGCTGCAGAGGATATGGCACCCTGTACAGCAGTACAATAGGCACATAATTGCGGACAATGTGCCTTCACTATGTTCCCCACTGGATGCCTGCAACATATGTGGTGCCATCAAATGTGATCCACAGAGGCCATACAATGCCGTGCACATGTGCCCTGTATGGACCAATGCCACTGACACCAGGGAATACCTGTATCATGCTATCAATGCAGGTGCTGGGTCGACCTGCTGACTAGAAGCAGGTTTCACCACACCAGGCCAGTATTGGCATATCGGGGGATAACAGTCTGTGTACACAACATGTGCCTGCCAAACCAGGTACACCTGCACATGTCACTGTACAGTATTGTAGGACATGCACATCCAAGGCAATGTCCATGTGAAGGACTATCAAACACAGACAAAGGATGCATTGCAAAGCTGTGGCCATACACAATGGTAACCAGGATGTCAGGGCAGATCATGCAGTACCCATCTGTGTGAGACATTGCAAACACTACACCCCTGTACCACATTGCAAACCATTGTCGGGTGGCACGATGCCAAGGATTACCCCTCACCCAGCCTTGTACATCCATCTTACACAACCAACCACCCATGAAGCAATGCATACATGCATGTCAGTACTGGCACCTTGTGTCTGCGTGTGGGTTATGATGCTCCCAACCACAGTCAATCCCAGTATAACCCTCACTGGCATACCAACAGATGTCAAATACTTTCACATGCCCTAGCCCATAGAACCTCCAGATATCTCCTGTGGTGCATGTAGTCCTGTGAATTACTGCAATGTGGCAAACTAAGTAGCTAAGTAGTTAGGGTGCGTATTTGTGGCCCTGGCAAAAAGTGTCAATGTGAGTCCATTAGAGAGTGTGGTTGTGGTGACAATGGCATCCATTCACGTGGACAGCCATGTGTGCTACACCTAATGTATGTCTACTATATCTCTGTTGCAGATGTCTCTCACCTACACACATATATGTTCTTACAGCACAGCAACATGTCGGCTTTGTGGCACATGTAGTAACTTCATGCACATGTAATAGTAATGACTAGTCAGTCAGGGGTTTGGCCCCTGTACTGGTAGGTGTGTGGCAGACGATGCTTAGGGTTTAGTCTCTAAGCCCTTCTCTGGTGTACTTTGTCTGTCTGTCCCACACACTCTCTGGTGGATGTGGAGGTGTACACCTGCTCAGCAGCAGCATGTGTACTGTAAGTGATGGACATGATCAGGTGATGGCCTCTGCACCTATTGCAGTCCTCCTCTAGCTGACTGCATGTGGAACAGCAGCGATGGTGGTCCCATAGCCATTCGCATGATAAACACAGTACATTATCTAGGAACATCTTGTTGATGTTTGGCCATGACAGTCGCTGTGAGTGGTACCTGGATTTGGTGTTTTGAAACGGCATCACAGATGATATCTGGATGTTCCTCAAACATCATACACAGTGGTAAATAGCCTAAAGACAGGAGGGTGATGTGCCAGACATGACTACAGCATGTAAGTGTAGCTATGCATTCAGCTGACCATGGCACTGGGCACCAGCACATCTGGGGACCAGCCTTGGACCTCAACCTCTGCTGGCTCTGCACCACCTTCTGGTGGTACCACCATTGAGGATAGGGCATGTCCCCCCTGGAAGCAGGGCCAGACAGAAACATGTTTGCTATCATGCGGTCTCAGATGTGGTGCATTGGGGGCTCACTAAGGGGTTCCAAAACCAGATACACAGGCTCAAGGGTGGAGTGTCACATTTACAGGGTGAGGCTGCCCCTCCTGGACAGCCCTCAGCACTGCCTCCTTTGCAGCTGTTTTGGTGCAGTGGCGGCTAACCATGGATGGGGACCTCCATCCCACTGTTTCCATCTGGGGTTCATGGGCTTGTGACTGCCGAATGCCCCTCCCCGTCCAAGTTGTATCCCCCCACATGTGTCATATACCGACCCTATATGCTGTCTTGTCTGTCATCCTACCCAACCTATCGTCCATGAGCATACCTACTCTCCTTCCCTCACATCCCACTCTCACCCTAGAGAAACAAAAGGCCAGTCTGTTCCTAGAACAACATTTGCCCCATACATAGCTGTCCATTTCACACACGTGTCCACTGGACACATGTAACCTTTTTAAATTGCATCACAACATACTCCAGTTGTCCTCACCCCTGTCTCTCAGGCACATGATCCTGGTATGCACATGACTCCTAAAGGTTCCAGGTATATGTGATGCAGATGACCCCATTGTACACATGACATTACTGATCTCTCTATGGTTACCCCATTTACCTTTTTCATGATGATGATGTCGCACACAGCACCTTGCAAGAGTACTGTTCTCACATAATGATTGGACAGGAACTGTTATGTGAATGTAAATAAAATGCACAGAGGGATGTATTTAGCCAATGTACAAATGTTTGCGTATATGACTGACACATGTCTGTCTGAGGGAGTCTTGATATTACATAGGACAACACCACTACATAATACAGGCATTGCTGGTGTTTCCCTTTTCATTCCTTTTAATGTTTTGTTGTCACATGGGATGTTCTTGATATATCTATATGTATGTATGTATCTATATCTGGACATAAACACTCACACATACATCTACATGATGGAATACATTTCCTATACTGTTGAATGACTGTGCTGGATGATATGTTTGTGATAACATCCGATGTTTGTATATCTGCTATGGCTTAGTGGTAAATCACATTGGCTGTGGTGTGCAGGGTCCTGGTTTCGAGCCTTGCAGAGGCCGGTTATTTTGTTGCTGGGTAGAACAAGGCAGTTGGATACAGAGTGATTAAGGTACATTAAAGCAGTTCTGAGTGGGTGTGCGTGGGTTTGCATGGAGCTAAGCAATGCTAACCTCCGGTTACACTTTCTTACACTCAGTTAGCCTCTACATTGCTTCACCAGTGTGATACTCACATACCGGCGGCCAAACAGGCTTACTCCCACTTGCTCTTGCACTTGCAAATGCACTGCATTTGGTGTTTGCATCTGACACTCACACCCCTGGGTGGGAGTGAGGATTATGATATTACCTTGTGATGCCTATTACATCGGATTTCATGCCTACAGTATCGGGAATGGCTGCCCATTATGCGTAAGCATGTCGTTCGACTGTACAGAATTCACAGCCTGTCCAGAGTTTGATTCATACTATTGGTGTGTTCCTCTTACAATCTGCACCTGTCTGGCTAATACATGGGGACTGACACTATTCAATACAAACAAGTAATTGGGTTTTGGAACCCACATCCTTCAGCTACTGCATACCTATTATTCTATCATCTTTTTAAGGTTGTAAGTGGAATATGTGCTTTCTGTCCCTATCAGACCTCTCAAACGATTGGGGATAAATATCAACTGAATCAGAGACAAGTCATGACAACATCAGGGACACATTTAAAATATTAGTGCTATTAACCTGACACATTGACAGACTCAGAGCATATGAATTAATGCACATTTTCTGTGGTAAATGATGTTTATAACTCCTAATTGTTGTCATTATTCATTAAGTGTAATTCACCACCTTTCCTCCAAAAGTCACTAGTTTTAGGAGGAATTAAGTGGGACAGAGTTAGAATTTGAGTCAAAATCAGGGACATCCCTATTTGTTCTAACAATGGTTTTTGTCCTGTCCAGTGGATTTGCTCTTAGGGGTTGAGAGGTATGGGTGTAAGCTATGCACTTTTTGGAATATTACTTACATCCCTAGGGCGGTCCTAATACGACTGTGCCAGCCAACACCTACACGCCTAGGCCCATAATTGCATCCCCTTAGTTCCCCCATCTGCCCCTCCTCTACAGCACTCATCCTTACTGTGGAAGCAGATTGGGCATAAACACACCACTACACACTGCCCACTCTCCGCGTGTCGGGACACATGCCGTACATTGTGTCAACCCATGGGTTATCAGGCTTGCACAACCTACTGGTCTGTGTACGTCTACAGCCTGGTTTGATGAGTCATTACAGGGACTGACTCCGATGATCAGTAATTTTGGTTGTCCCACAAGGGACATTGATGTCTTTGTTTCAAGATTAGACTTGGCAGGTCTCTCCCACTGGCAGTATCCTGCCAGTGGTCTGGGAAGCAGTGGTGTGTTTACTTTCATTGTGTGTCTGTATGTCTCATCGGCCTAGCTGAGGGGGGTTGATGCTACTTGTTACATGTTTGTTGATTGGACCCCTCATCCCCTTATACACGACCTGTGAACATATGTAATTCATAACAGCTGTATCTTATCCTGGCTACATACATGTGTATATTTACAGTCATATATATATATATATATATATATATATATATATATATATATATATATATATATATATATATATATATACATTACTATATACAGATATATCTGTATATGTATGCATATATGTATATATTTATATATTGCCATCTATATATATTTAACAACATATGGGTCTATGGGTGTCTGCAGATGTATATATCTATATGTGGGTATGTATATGTATTCTGTCTCTGTATGTATACATTTGTACTACGGAGAGGGAGAGGTATAGCTCTATGTCGCTATGGGTAGATATACAAACACATACCTCTACATATATACATCTACATCTGGTTATTCCATTCCTTGCCATATAGATTACACTTTGCTGCAGTGGGACTCGTAGTGGGTGTGACTGCTCATTGGGTGACGCCTCTGCCCAATGAACAAATTTGCTTACATCCCTGGGGCTGTCCATATAGGCCCACATCAGCCAACACCTGCACACCTAGACCCATAACTAGCTACCCATAGTTCCCCCACCCGCACCTCCTCTACAGCACCCATCCTTACTCTGGGTCAGGTCTGAACACAGCACAAAACGCTGCCCAATCTCCACTTCACGGGACCCATGTCATATATTGTCTCGACCCATGGTCATCAGGCTTTCCCACCCTTGTGTCCCGCAAGGGACGCTCCTGTATGTGTTCCAAGATTAGATTTCACGGGTGCACTGTACACCCCCCCGGTTGTATCCTGCCTGTTGTCTGGGGAGCAGTGGACTATTTACATTGTTTGCGGGTTTGTGTGTATGTTTTCTGTGTCCGGCTGGGGGTGGAAAGTCATGCTACGTGTTTCATTTTCTTTCTTGGGCCCCTCACTTCCATTGGCATTGCCTGTGAACATATGTCATTCTTGTGTGCTGTTTCGTATCATAGCTGTATATCTGTGTATATCTATGCACACACACACACACACACACACACACACACACACACACACACACACACACATATACACACACACATATATACACACACACACACACACACACATATATATATATATATATATATATATATACATATATATACATACACATATATATATATATATATATATGTATATATATATATATATATATATATATATATATAGTTTTATATATATGTATGTATATATATATATATATATATATATATATATATATATATATATATATATATATATATATATATATATATGTGTGTGTGTGTGTGTGTGTCTGTAAAGCAATGCATACCCTGCACAAATGCACTTACACACGCTTACTGGTGTTTATATATGCTTAAACCTGCTCACTAGTGCATTATTCATTATGACACTGACACTTCACTCCAGTTCTCTTTTAATTGTTATTTTGCAGGTTATACAGTGGACAGATGTTGAAATATGTTAATGTACAGATTACCGATGGTAAATGGTATGTGAGGCAGTGGGATTCAGAACGGGAATGTCTGTTCATTAGGCAGTTGCTCTAATCAATACACTATTGCTGTGCTGCTTCATTTGCATATATACCCATATACCCATGACTCCTGGTTCCCCAAACACCTACCCCAACACCTCACTAACACTGCATTCGTCCATTCTCCATTTGGATTCATGGTGTATCCACACCACTACACATTGGCCACTCCCTACTCCTGTAGACCCTTCCCATTGGTTGACTCACTCCATGTATCCTCAGAACTCCCAAACTTTTAGTCCACAAACATTGGTGACATGAGTGACCACAAGGACACTATTCACAATTTTTGGGTTGTCCCACATGGGACACGCATGTCTTTTTGTCAAGATTAGACTCTATACTTCATTACATCCTTACTCCCGTTAACATGACACTACAATAAATTAATAAGTATGACTATGTGGTAATGCACACGTTACACATGAGAGCCTAATTATGTATGTGTTTGGTGTATTTTTTTTACAAATAGACCGGTTTAGTAATTGGCGTTGCCGTAGCAGGCAGATCACAGGAATGATTCCATGTGTGAGAAAGTCCTCACATTTGATTTTTTCAGCACAGCACTGACTTCGGACATTGTACACACTTCTGCATTTTAGCAGTTTCGTCCCTTCCCTTTTATGCACAACCTATTATTCTATCTACTGTCTAGGTTTGTAAGGGCAAATTCATGTTATTTATGCCTGCAAATGGAATTAATGTGTTACAGAGAATGTACTTCTACATATAGATGTCTGCATGTGTGTATGCATATATACTTATAACGAACTTGCTGACCTCCACAAGGCGGTCCAATTAGAACCAGCCCATTCAACCCTGGCATGCCTGGATCCATAATATCATACCCATAGTTCCTCCACCCTACCCGAGTTCAACATACATGCATACCGTCCTTTGTCCAGTTGCTATCGCAGCCATGACACACCTCCACACATTGCCCTCTCCCGAGCATTAGGTGCTCTACATGTATGTTGTCCCAACCCATCTATTCTCAGGCTCTCCCACCATTTAGCCCTTGAACATACCTGCCCTGTGTAATGGTTGGATAGCCAAACATTCTATCAATTTTTGGGTAGTCCCACCAGGGACTACCCTCTGATTGTAAAGTAGACTTATCAGATCAACAATGTAATTCCCACCCACTGGTAATATCCTGCCTGTGGTGTGAGTAGCAGTGATTTGCTCACTCCTGCCCAGCTTGATATGACATACGCTGACAGCGCTATATAATACAGGGGTTGCTGTTGATTCCATTCTCATTCCTTTTGTATGCTTTATTGTTACGCCATTCATTCTTCATATATATATATATATATATATATATATATATATATATATATATATATATATATATAGATATATATGTATAGATATATATATATATATATATATATATATATATATATATATATATATATATATATATATATATATATATATATATATATATATATTATAGTACATACTTATATACATTTCCTAAGCTGGGCACTGCTTATACCACCCATGCAAGCATACTGAGGCTTGCTTACTGGTACTTATATATGTTTACTGCTGCTTATTTGTGCTTACACCTGCTTACTAGTGCCTTATTCATTATGACAGTGCCACTTTGATTGAATGACATTTAGTTAAACATCTTATTCGATACTCTTATGTTGGTTTTACAGCAAAACGACATTCATTCCACATGGAAAATGATATGTGTTATTGTTGGGCTCGATCCATGAATGCCTGTGCATTAGCTGGATGCTCTAAACATGACACTATTGACGTTTACATTGATTCTGCATGTTTTTCTCTATTTGAATGATTTTGATGTGTAAGCTACGCTGGGCGGAGGGCAGCAACATGCAAACATGTTGCGCTTTGCTTACACCTTCGATATTGCAGCAATACAAATGTATAATAGGGACATGGGGAATCTAATTGTGAAAGTTCTAGGGACGGGGCTCAACATTCCATTATGTGCTTGTGTGTTTACTACTTTGATTTTATTTCACTGTTCATGGACACTCTTGTATGCTTAGCATACATTTCGGTATCCATGGACACTGAATTACTGACTTACTATTAAAGGTGGGCTCTAATAGTAAGCATAGTAGGTTGTGCAACTGTCGGGGCATATTTATGACTCTTGTACACGCCCCCTGCACTCGCACACATTTCCTGTGCATGTCGAGGGTGCGGCGGCTCACCTTCATACATATTCATATGGCACTGCTGCACCATCTGTAATGAGGAAGCTCGGCGCAAGGCTAAAATCGTCCTTGCGCCAAGCTTCTTGAATCCCGGGGATGGCCTAACATTGGATGAAACAAATTTTCTTTATTAGTTGTATATGCATATAGTCCTATAAAAATATTCTCTCCACCTTTCATCTACAACTGTTAATCTTCCCATCTTTACCAAGGTTACATCTAATATTATCTCCTTCCTTTACACAACTCAGCTACTCCAGAGCACCATTCACTTCCCAAATTCCATATATTTCTAATCCACAATTTCTCTGTCTAAAAGTTTTCATTCTTTGTCAAAAATCTTACATCATCTAATAAAGTAATATCCGCATTACATTCAGCACACCATTCCAAAAACTCCTATTCTTTTTTAAAATATTAACAATACTATTTACATTAAGTAAAGGTATTCTAAAATTTATTTTCTTTCCTTTTAAACTTGAGACTTATTTTGAAATATTTTTAATCTTACTCTGCTTAAACAAGCAACACATTTTTTATCCATTTCCTTTTTTTTTTACATTTATTTCATATATTTTCTTTTCTTCTCCTTTACTGTTTTACAAATCGCTTTTTTAAAATCTGACTCTTTCACCTTATATCTTCCTCATCACTTATTTCTGAACTTTCCTTCCCTTCATTTTTTGTATTTTTTTTATCCTTTCTAATTCCAAATGTTCATCTTTCTTTGATACTACTGTACTGGGTGATGCAGTGGTGCAGCGGTTAGCATTGTTACCTCATAGCAAGAGGTTCTCTGCTCAGTTCTGGGCTAGGGTGCTTTTCTGTGGAGTATGCATGTCCTCGCTGCATTTTAATGGTTTCCTCTGGGTTCTCCAGTTTCCTCCTACATTCCAAAGATATGCATCTGGAGCATTTCTCCCCAGACTTCCACTGATAATGGGCTCTGTTCCAGTTGGACTTTCCTGGTAAACAAATGTTAAAATTAATATCCCTTCATCTTTACTTCCTTCATGACTACTTTTCTGTTCTTCATTTATCTGCACTTCTTTTTCTTTCTCACAATCCATCCATAAATACCCAGACTGATTACATTTAGAGTATTTTGTTTCACATTTTTTGTATCATGTCATACTTAACGACACACAAAAACATTTGTCTTTTATCACATTTGTCTTTAATATGTCCTTCTTTTCTATAAATAAAACATATCTTAACTTGTCCCCAATATTTTCCAACATCTTTATTTCCCTCAATATTTATAATACTTGGAATATGCACAGTTCTTTCATTTTTAAAGTTTAATATTCCACTACATTCCTATCCCCCAGTCCATAGGCCTCTATCATACACATTCTTAATGCCCATAACTTATTGCATGCTTCCTCCAAATAATTATTCAATGCAGTTTTTCAATATCAGCCCTGAATTGCATATGCAACTTAATCCTCAACTCCCTATTAAATGTTTAATAACATATACATGTGAACGGTTTTCTTTTTGGTCTTTCCATACTCTGTTCAGTCACAAAAATAATGCAATTTCTTTGTTATTTAAAATGAAAGCTCTTATCTCTTACACTTTAATGCCCAATGGAGTTATAACACTGTCCCATTTATCATACCTGTTTCATTCTTTTTCTTGTTTTTTCTTGTATTCCAACAGTATATTTCTTTACCATACCAGTATTTCTATCTTGTCTTTCTTCCTTGCACCTTCTGTGAGTGCCTCTACTTAAGTTTTCTTTTATTTTCTTTATGCATAACTTCTCTACTGTTTTTTTTTGTAAAACAACTTCTTCTTCCTCCCTTTGAACCTTGTCCACAATATTTCCTCATGAAGCATCACTTCCATTCTCTGGTTCACTCAGTAACCGTCATAGCCTTTAGTAATCATCTCGCAGCCCTTCTGACTGGAGGCTTGTAAAAAAACTCTCCTATTTTTCTTGTGGTCTCAATCTCCACTTTACAAAAAAGCTCTTTCTGAAACAAATGTTCTGAATCCACAAAGACTGACTCCCAGATTCTCAAAAGCTTGGATGGAGTGCAAGATCGGTGCAGTAGCTCAAGCAGGCAATATGTCTGCCGTGCGATCCAGGAACAGCCTGCAGGGGCGTGCACAAGCGCTCCTGCACTAATCTTGGATGGACTAAGCCCTGGTATGCAAATCACCCCATTTGCAGGTGAAATCCATGCAAATGAGGCAATTTTGCAATCCAAGAAGCTTGCAACAGTCTGTGCAAGACTAGTGCTAACTGCAGAAATGTACTCGGTTAGTAACCGAGTACATTTCTGCAAAATCCAAAATGGAGCTATGACAGCCCCAAATAAACGCTGCATATCATGTAGTAAGCATGCCAATGGCCAAGTATAAGGCCATTGGCATTGCAAACATAAAAATAAATACAAAGATCAACTTTTACTTTTTTTTTTAGCCAATCTCGACTGTTTAAGTGTAGGGCAGTAGCGCGGAAATGGGATCGGGGGAAAATAATAAAATAAACCTAAAATAAGCAGTCTAACTAAAATCACTATTCTGCTATGCAAGTCAATGGCAGGTAGAAGACAACATGGCCAGTGAGTAGTGGTTGCTAAGGGGGGGGAGGCTTAGTGCTAGACATGTAACTATGCATTAGCATCCTATGCAAATGAGGGGAATGATAGTGAATCCCAGTTTTCCCCAGCATGCTAGTCAGGTACTAACAGTGTAAGAATAGGAACAGCTTGGTGCAAGCCTAGGAGTTAGCTGACATCATAGGGGTGTGTGTCAGGCATACTGAAAGCGGATTGGAGCCCTGTGGCTCGGGTTTGCTCCTAGCTTAACTAAGCTAGGGGATGTGTCTAAACCTGCATAGCACTCTTTACAAAGCCTAAGTGGGTGTGTGTGCTGTGCACCAGGTTTTACAGGAAGAAAAAAGAGGTTAAACCACAAAACAGCAGCAGTGTGCACAATTGAGCACTCTGTTTGCACAGTGTGCACACGGCCTTAAACAAGAAGGCAATGGGAAGGGAAAACAGCAGTATGAAGGTAATCAAGGAGAACTAGCATAGCTGGCAGGTGAAATGTATCAGAATCAGAGAATTACACAGGCAGCAGCCCAGCCCAGCCCAGATCACTACTATAAACTAAGCAAACACCTTCCTCTCTGGTTTTTCCCACACTCTACACCACCGGTATAAACAAGCGTGGAACTTGTAACACTCACAATAGCAAAATGATAGGGGCTGCAATAGCTATCATACAACTTGTGGAAGAAGCTGAGGGTGGTGAGGATGTGAATGCTGTTGACCAACCCACAGTGAGAAGATGGAGAAGAGTGTACAGACCAAGGGTAACCTACCAGGGGCTACATGAGCTGGAGATAGTGGAGCACTATAGGGTGGACAGAGACCTCCTACAGCAAATTGTTGAGCTGTGCCAGCCACGCCTCACACACAGAACTAACAGAGGCAAACCCATCCCAGTGGATACCAAGGTATGTGTAGGCCTAAGAATGCTAACTACAGGTACCTTCCAAAGGCCAACTGGGGATATGAAGGGGATCTCACAGGCATCAGCATCCAGGGTACTCCACCAGTTCCTGGGTGCCATGTCAGCACATGTCGGTGAGCACGTATATTTCCCCAACACCCGTGAGGCGTTGGCCAACAATATGCAACTGTTCCACCAAATAGGAGAATACCCTGAGGTAGTGGGTGCAATAGACTGCATGCACATACGCATCAAAGCAGCACCCGGTGAGTGGGGCAGGGTCTACATCAACTGCAAGGGCTTCCCCTCCATCAACTGCCAGGTCGTGTGCAATGCCCAGGACATAATAATGAATGTGTGTGCTGGCTGTCCTGGAAGCTATCACAGTTCCCACATCTGGCATCTGATGCAGCTGTACCAGAGATTTGCCAATGGGGACATCCCTCATGGTCATCTAGTGGAGGATGCTGGATATGCACTGGAGCTATGGCTGATGACACCCATCAGAAATGCACACACACCCAAACAAGATCTACATAATGAAGCACACGCACAGACCAGAATTATAGTAGAGTGTGTGGGATGCTCAAGTCATGGTTCCGGTGCCTGGACACATCCGGTGGAGTCTTGCAGTACTCACCAGCTAAATGTACCCAAATTGTCCTTTTATGTGCCATGCTACACAATATGATCCTGCGGAAACAGCTGCAGCAGGAACAGCACGAGGTAGGGCCACACAGCCCCCGACCATTACCAAGGCCTTCACAGGCACAGACTGACTCGGAGGAGGAACAACCTGAACCTGCCCCAGTAGGCAGAAGGAGTCATGCCAAGTATGCCCTGGCCTTGGCAAAGAGGCAACACATAGCACATACACTTACACTGGAGACCCAGGGAATAACACCTCTCTCCGGCTCTCACATACAGTGAAAGGGATGCCAGGCATTACACTACCTGTGCCTAACTGTGTGTAGGGAGTGTACTATGTGCATCCGACATAGGCAGCCTTGCAGCACCACCCTCAATACTGGGACACCCACAAGGTAAGTGACTCACACATGTCAGTCACATATCCAACAACAGTCACAGCCAGCAGGACAGGTGTAGACAAACACAAACAAAGGCTGTGCTATGGCCTCTGGTAACCCCCCAGGCCTACACAGACAGACTACAGCAGGTCAGGCAGTGATGTCAGCTCTGAAGGGAAGGAAGTCAGAAACTAATATGTAGGTAATTAAAAGCTATGATCTGTAGTACACTGGTATGCCTCTAGCCAGCACAATAGGTAAGACTACAGACTGACATGGAGTACACGACATACCAATACAGTCCTAGCAAATGTGTACAGGTATCAGGTGTGCCCCTCAATCCTGTGTAAACATGTAGAAATAGTCAGGTGTGCCCCCCATCCTACGTAGAAATATAGTAACAGTCAGGTCTGCCCCCCCAATCCTGTGTAGAAATGTAGAAATTGTCAGGTGTGCCCCCCCATCCTATGTTGAAATATAGTAACAGTCAGGTGTGCCCCATCCCCAATCCTGTGTAGAAATGAATAAATAGTCAGGTGTGCCCCCCCTACATAGAAATGTAGTAACAGTCAGGTGTGCCCCCCAATCCTGTGTAGAAATGTAGAAATAGTCAGGTGTGCCTCCCATCCCACATAGAAATATAGTAACAGTCAGGTGTCCCCCCCCCCAATCCTGTGTAGAAATGTAGAAATAGTCAGGTGTGGTCCCCCATCCTACGTAGACATATACTAACAGTCAGGTGTGCCCCCCTACAATCCTGTGTAAAAATGTAGAAATAGTCAGGTGTGCCCCCCATCCTATGCAGAAATGTAGTAACAGTCCATGCTAAATGACCAATGGATACCCTGCAGCGACAGCATGCTACCTGTACGTGTACAACACAAAGGGCAGCACTGCAGTACAAACTACCTGGACTTGATCAACACATTCAGTACAGATGACCATACTGGGCATGCCCACACACCTAGAGTAATGATGCAATGTCAGTCAACAACATACTGAAAGGTCATACTGGGCATGCTCACACACTTAAACACATGAAAGCCATGTCTGCAAACACCAGTGGACCAAACATATCTGGCAGCCACAGATGTTAGTGCAGACACTCCTCAGTACCCACCACACATGCTTTGCACACACAGTGGATAGGAATACAGCCAGATATGTAAGGATAAAGGTAGACATACATATATGTGTAGAAGAGGGTGACTGTGACAAGGAATCATCCAGGGCTCTCCCACCCAGCACACAGTCAAAGGGCCACAACCACACGAGGGTCTGATGTCACACACTGCAGATACTAGCCACCGGTATCTGTCAGCATTACAGCGTATGTGGTGCATGTGCCAGCTGTGCAACATGACTGTTCAAGGAATTAGTCATCTAACAGCTGTATACACATACCTGTGGAATATGAACCAGGTTGTGCCCGCATGTGGCATGTCAACCCCTAGATGAATGGGTTATGGCCATGCACACACACTGCCCTCCCCATAGCCCCACTATGACAAGACTACTGAGGTCATCTACTGTGAAATACACCTTTGGGAGAGCTGTATCCCAATAATCTCTGTGGCATGTCCCATAACTGTGTACTGCTGTAGTGTGATAAACTAGATAGGTAGGAGTTCTAACCCCAGCCTTGGCAACTGTGTTTGCATGTGTGTCTGTCTGTGTAGAGAGCAATACTTTTTAGGGTGGTCATACTCCCTGCAATTGAAATGCTCTACTTTGGTAAGGCTGCTGATGTCATCCACCTAGTAATACACCTCAGGGAAATTGTAACCAAGTAATCTCCGTAGTGCATCCTGTAACTGTGTACTGCTGTAATGTGATAAAATAGGTAGGAGTTCAATTCACAGACAAGGCAACTGTGTGTGTCTCTCTGTGTAGAGAGCAATGCTTTTTTAGGGTGGTCACACTCCCTACAATTCAAATGCTCATCTTTGGCAAAGCTGCTGATGTCATCCACCTAGTAATACACCTCTGGGAAGCTGTAACCCAGTAGTCTCCGTAGTGCATCCTGTAACTGCATACTGCTGTAGTGTGATAAATTCGATAGATAGCTGTTGTACTCCCAGACATGTCAACTTTGTGTGGCTATATAGAAAGCAATGCGTTTTAGGGTAGTCACACTCCCTACAATTCAAATGCTCATCTTTGGCAAGGCTGCTGATGTCTTCCACCTAGAAATACACCTCTGGGAAGCTATAGCCCAGTAATCTCTATAGTGTGTCCTGTAACTGCGCACTGCAATAAATTAGGTAGGTAGCTGTTCTACTCCCAGACATGGCATGTGTTTGTCTGACTCTGTCTGTGTAGAGAACAATGCTTTTTAAGGTATTCACACTCCATACAATTTGTATGCTCTACTTTGGCAAGGCTGCTGATGTCATCCACTTAGACATACATCTCTGGGAAGGATGTAGCCTAGTAATTTCCGTAGCACGTGCCATAACTGCATACTGCTGTAGTGTAATATTGACCTCTATTAGGGGTTCTATACCCTCACATGTTGATTGTGGATGTGTTTCAATGTCTGTGTGGGGAAAAATGCCTTTTAGGTTAGTCACACTCAGTGCATGTCCAATGGCCTACTTTGGCAGTCCTGCTGATGTCATCCAATGTGAAATACACCTTTGGGGAAGAAGTACTCCAGTAACCTCTGTGGTGTGTACTATAACTGTATAGTGCTGTAGTGTAATAAACTAGTTAGGTAGCGGTTCAACTCCCAGACATGACAGGAGTGTGTGTGTGTGTGTGTGTGTGTGTGTGTGAGTGTGTGTGAGGCACCGGGGCCCAATGTGGGGTAGGTTTTGCAAATGTCTTTTATGGTGGCCCTATATCACAATGTCCACTGTACAGAGATAACAGATGTGAAATAGCCGAGAGGCTGGGGTGCAACTCCATACCCATGCATGTGACATCACGACCAGGCAATCACAGTTAGCAACTCCAGTATTACCCAGAGCACAATCTCAACCCATGTCACACACACACACACACACACACACACACACACACACACACACACACACACACACACACATGCTGAGGCAACAGCCAATATGTGTGTAGTACACTGCATATTTATGACTGATAGTAACTATGGAGTGATTGCAGTGGCCTACAGGGGCATGGCACCCTATCCATCTGTATAATAGGCACATACATGCAGACAGTGCACCTTCTCCATGTTCCCCACTGGACACCTGCAACACCTGTGGTGCCATCAGATGTGACCCACAAAGGACATACCATACCTGAAAACATGCCCTGTATGGACAGATGCCACTGATGCTAGGGAATGTCGTTAGCATGCTATCAATGTAGGTGCAGGGTGAACCTGCTGTCCATTACCAGTTCCTGCCACAGGTGGCCAAGACTGGCACATCTGATGATACTCTGCATACACAACATGGGCCCGACACCCCAGATACAGTTCCACATGTCACTGTACATGCATGTGGGAGGTGTGCACATCCCAGACACCATCCATGTCATGGAGTAGGGAACACATTCATGGCAAACGATGCACAGCATTGGCCACATGCAATAGCCATCCAGTTGACTGGATGGTGGATACAATACCCACCTGTGTGGGTAAATGCAGAAACCACAGGCCTGAGCCACAATGCAGACCACTGTCATGTGGCCTGATGCCAAGGTATACCTATCACCTAGCCTTGTATAGCCATCTGGCACAGTCGCTCACCACATACCCGTGCAGAAATGCACCCATGCGTGTCAGTCCTGGCACCCTGTGTGTGTGTTGTATGTGTTGTATGTGTTGTATGATACGTATGATCACATCCACACTCACGACAACTCCCAGTGGCATACTGTAGCATGCTGTCTGATGTCAGACACCTCCCCATACCCTTTGCCCATATAACCTCTGTATGACCCGTGTGGTGCATGTGATACCTGCACAGAAATGTGTTGTGGCAATCTCACTAGTGATGAGCTGTATCCCTGGCCCTGGCAAGTGTGTCAATGTGTGTGCGTCCCTGTGAGAGTGTGGCTGTGTTGACGCTGGCACCTGTTCAAGTGGACAGGAACGTGTACATCATGTACTGTATAGCAGATGTCACTCACCATCACATATATGCTCTGCAGACTCCACAACAGGTAACCTATGTGGTGCATCCAACAACTGCATAGGACTGTGATAGCACTACATAGTCATCAGGGGTTTGATACCCTGTACTGGTCGGTGTGTGACACAAACATGCTTAGGTTTTACTCTCCCACTCCTCCCTGACTTGTCAATGCCTCTGTCTGCCTCTCTCACTCCCTCACTGATGGATGTGGAGACCTATACCTGCTTTTCTTAGGCAGCAGCATGTGTATTTTTGGTAATGCTCATGATCAGCTGATGGCCTCTGCATGAATTGCAGCCCTCCCCTAGCTGATTGCATGTGGAACAGCTGTGGTAACATTCCCACAGCCAATTGCATGGAAACACACTCCAATATCTAGGAACATCATGTTTGTGTTGGTCCTTTTCACTCACTGTGAGCAGGAACTCATTATGTTGTTTGGCAAACAGCATCTCAGATGGAGTGGAGATTTACCTCTGACAATATACACTGTGGAAACAGGCCAACACACAGGAGGGGGATGTGCCTGACCTGACTACAGACTGTAAGTGCTGCTATACTGCATTTGGAGTAATGTTGATTTAACAGGGTGTGTGTGGATATGGCTGTCCTACATGTATTAATACCTGCCATGTCAGTTGTATGTTTATGAGGACTCCCCATCTGTAGGGTTATCTGCAGACTGGGCAGTGTGTGGTGCCTTTGGTTCATGTGTTACCCACAGAACATGTATCTGTGAACTGCAGAAGGTATTGTGAGGATTGCAGTCTATAGATGGTGAAAGCCATGACAGTTACTGACTTCATATCCCTCATAGGACATATGTTGCAACAAACCCTGTTACAACAGTAAATGTGTGATGTTATCATAGCAACGTGTCACTATTGGCCCTGTGTATGTGCTTCTAGCCACAACTTAGTCAACATTTGTACATATGTCATGCATTAAGAGGTGCATGTGTGCTGTACACCATAATTAGTGTCATCATATCTGATAACAAGCCAGTGAGATACCAGACTGCTACACATGTTATGTGATGACATAACCTGGACACACTGTGGTTGTTTGTACAGTAGTGAGGTCTGTGTACTCATGGTGAATGTCGACAGTGTGTGTGTATTGTTAATATGTACCTTGGCCTGTTTACAGACTGTGGTTGTTATCATCGTCCTAGGTCCCGTCCTATCTGATGTGATATGCTGCTCCATTGTATGTTACCATATTGGCTTACATGTTTGTAAGGCCATACACACACATGTCCCATACCACAGTTGGCCATCAGATCAAACTGTGTAGTGGTCCAGTATATGTAGGGTTAGTGTGTGAGTGGCACATATAAGGATGGTGTTGAACAGATAGTCCATATACTGTAATATTATGCTAGCTTGCCATATGTGGCTGTGGCTGTGTTCTCATTGGTTGTGGTTATGCACTTTCACACAGGTGTATCTTACCTTGTGCTGTGACATGCCTGTACAGCCTGCTATATATGCAGGTACATGTGCATTCCCCCATGGGAGATGTAGGCCAGTGTTGAGCCAGTCTGCCTGTAGCCTGCACAGTGCATTGTTACATGCCTAGCAGCTTAGTGTACTTACCCAGTGAGATGTCATATGCAGATACTTGCCAGATGTAATGCTGCTGGGCCTCCCTTAACTGTCATGTATGTCAGACAGAGCAGTGGGATGCTGTACAGATGTATGTCAATATCTAGTGGGTAGTATGTGGCCATGGCACCCCTGTACCAGTGGTTATTACATGTCAGGCCAGACAGGGGTGTGTGAATGCATAACCTATGGTGGGATATGTATACCAGTCATTATGTGTTATACCCATCTACATGGCTGCTAACATCCATATTCTCAGGCATGGTACACATGTTTTGCACTAAGGGGTTATGTGTATACCTCTGGACTGTACAGAGCGTGTCAGAACATCCACACATATTGGCCAATATCTCTGCTGCAGTCAACAGGGGCAGTATGTGCTAGCAGCGGTACCTTACTATGATGTCCTTAGGATGTCTGTCAGTAGGCAATGGGACACATGTGGAAAGCAGATGTGACCTCCCACACACACCATGTCTGTGAAGACAATCCTAATTACAGTAGCAATAGTATATAGAACTGTAACAGTGCACAAATAAAGGTTTTCCATTTCTGCAAACCTGTGTGTGGTATTTTTTTCTATGAACTCTTTGTGTGTATATGTTGCAGGCAAGGATTGTCATTTGTATGGGTGGCCCATACAGTGTCCAGTTGTTCAGGTGTGAACTGTAGGCATAGTGGCTGTTCCATATTTTGTACACCTTCTGTATATGTATCTTACTGTACATATCTCTGCATTTTTAATTTCTCCAAGTCTTTTGGGTTTCTAATACCATGAATGGAATGGACCCCATTCCTAAGTCAAAGTGTGATTAAAGTTCATGAAATTAGTATTGTTTCACTCTTTGATGTTAGCCAAAAGTGCTCTTCGCAGCACCCGCAATGTGCCCAGTAATGACTCCTTCTGCAATTCATATGGTATTATACGAATTGGTAACATATCTAAATACGATTGTAAATTCTTTTTTATAAGACCAGTTGCTCCTACTACTATTGGAACTGTCTGGGTATCTTTCTTCCACATGGCTCTCATTTCTGCCTGCAGATTGAGGTATTTTATGACTTTGTATCTCTCTGTACGCAATACACTGTAGTCACTAGGTGTGGCGATTTCAATGATCAATGCTACTTTTATCTTCTTTTCTTGGACCACGGTCCAGTTTTCTAGCATCTATCTTTTGGACTGTTGGTATTGGGTGATCCCATGTGATGTAAGCTTCATCATTTTTTATGATTCTCTGTGGCTCATTTCTCCAGTGTTTTTCAGCCACTTCGATACCACAATGTTTGCACAATCTCCAGTGTAATAGTCTCACCACATTATTATGCCTTTCAGTATACAGTCCCTCTGCCATTAGAGAGTCGCAACCAGCAATAAGGTGTGTGACTGTTTCCAATTCAGTTCCTTAAAACCTACATATGTTTGTTTCTCCCACATGTTCAATGAACTTAGTAAACCAGCATGTACGTAGCCCACTATCTTGGGCTGCCAATATTAACTTTTCATTTCTTGATGTAAATTCACCTCTCCTTAACCATTCCTGCATTTGTTCTTGATCAACATGATGATCTTCCAGAAGTTTTCCATACTTGTAACTATATTTATGTTTTTTCTGCATTTCTTGCCTTCTCTCCTGGTCCTTAACCTTATATTCTTTCTTTTGTTTTTTAGCACATTCAATTGCTGCCTGTTTTTTATCCACTTCTGGTTTGATTTCCATTCCTGCTTGACATCAATATGCTTCTGCTAAATTAAGCAGAGATGTCATCTTAGATTTATTCTCCTCATGTTTCAAAACTTTCACCACATTTGGATCTTGTGAGGTTAGTAGATATGTGTGAAGTCCCACAATTTCAGATCTATACATGTAATCAATTTCAAAGAGGCCTACCCCCCCTAAAGAATGGGGAATATATACTCTTGGTATACACTGATTTTTATAAATCATTTGGTGAGCATGAAGCATCCTTCTTGTTTTAATATCCAACAATTTTTTGGGGTCAGTCAATCACTCCAAAACTATAAGTTAGGGCAGGAAGAGCAAATTGATTTATAGCTTGGATCTTGTTCCTAGGTGTCAATGCTGTTTTCAGGATTAATTTAAGTCTTCTAAAGTACTCCTTACTAAGCTTTATTCATATTTGTTCATGTTTTATTGCTGATCCTTCATCAATTCCCAAGTATTTATACACCCCCTCTTGCTCAAGTTGTGTGTGTGTATTTGTAGTCGCATGTACATCTATATATATATATATATATGGATCCCTATCACAACACCGACATGCCACAAAGCTGACACCCAAAACACCGACACCAAAAGACCGAAAACGCACAAAACCGACAACTCACAAAACCGAACACCATAACACCGACACCCAAAACACCGACACACAAAACATAAACTACACATTACACACAACTATACATGCACTAACCGTAGCCCAAACCCTAACCCTAAAGTCTGACACTACCGCACACTTACCCTACCTGCACCCTAACTCACTTAACCCGCCACTAAACCTACAGTCCGTCACGATCACACACTTACCCTACCCGCACCCTAACCCTAACTCACTTAACCCACCACTAAACCTACAGTCCGTCACTATCGCACACTTACCCTACCCGCACCCTAACCCTAACTCACTTAACCCGCCCTTAAACCTAAACTCCGTCATTATCGCACACTTACCTTACCCACACCCTAAGTCCGACACTACCGCACACTCACCTTTCCCACACCTTAACCCTAAATCCCTCACTATCTCACACTTACCTGTCCACTCCCTAACACTAAATCCCTCACTATCGCACACTTACCGAGTCGCGCTCACACGTTGCCCATGTCGGTGTTTCGGCTGTCGGGATTTCACCTTGTCGATCATCTGTCTCGTCAGTCTTCTGGAGTCGGTCTTCTGAGCGTCGGTGTTTTGGCGTGTCGATCAAGTCAAGGGGAACCATATATATATATATATATATATATATATATATATATATATATATATATATGTGTGTGTGTGTATATCTGTATCTGCATATATGTGTCTGTGTATATGTATCCTGGGGATGTTGATAGCTTCCACATTTTACATGTCCTATGGGAGCCAGACTGTACTGCATGATATGTCACCAATACCAGCCTGACATCATTCAGGTGGGATGTAGTACTGTTAACATCTTGTGCCCATGTCATGTCAGGTTCTGGTTATGGGATCTGCAACACTTAGTAGTGTATTGCAGGGTGGAAGTGTTTAGCTGTAGGGGGGAGTATGCCTATTCATACAATACATATATTGTTTGGGGATTCTCAACCCCATTAATGGTGCATGTGGACATATTTGTTTTGTTAATCTACTATTGCTATCTATAGATGTATGGGTACATATACCTATATATATATATATATATATATATATATATATATATATATATATATATATATATATATATATATATGTATATATATATACTTACATATATATGACTATGTTCGTATATACCTATATAGATATTTATCTGCGTATATATATGCACCTTGCTGTGTATATGTTGACATATAGGTGTAGACATATCTATGTGTCATTGTAGGCATTTGCATGTATATATGTTCATATATATTTATATACATGTATATATTTCTATTTCTATATTTCTATATATTTCTAAATATACATATATAGATATGTTGTATCTGTTTAGATATTAATATAGTTACACACACACATACATCTAGATGTTGGTATACATTTTCTGTACTGTTGCATGACTGGGCTGGATGATATGTTTCTGCAAACATCAGGCTGATGTATATCTGGCATGGCTTAGTGGTTATTCACTTTGTGTATGGTGTGCATGGTCCTGGGTTTGAGCCTTGAAGAAGCTGTTTATTTTGTTGCTGTGCAGAACACGGGCCGTTGGATACAGACTGATTAAGGCACTTTAAAGCAGTGCATCTTCATTAGACAATAATTTAGTTATCAGGAGGGGGACCTGTAGTACCATGTGTATACCAGAGTTGTGTGTTTCCTGTATACCTGAATTAGACATTCCTATTAGGTTTTGTGTGCCTACTGGGCAACCTTGTGTACCACATATGCTTTGCGATACCTACAAATAAAACTGTTGGTGTAAACAAAGTCATACGTGAAGTCTATTGTTATTAACAGGAAAACATTCATCCCATGCAGGACAACCCAAAAATTGGGTGACTTTCTTTCTGGTAATACCATGTCTACAAAGGTAAGCATGGCTGTGTTCATATGTGCATGGACTATAGCGTGTGGAAGACTGAAGATACTTAGGTCAGGACAACATACAAGATGAGTCTTGAGGGGAGGTGGAGCGGAGGGTGGGCAAAGTGTGGTGGTGTGGTAGCTATGGGCCGGTAACCAGGGAAGGGATGGTGGCTGCGTGTGTGCAGCAGGCAGGGAGGAAGACCTGTGGGTAAAGAATGTATGGGTCAAAGAGATACTGGGTTGGATGGGCCTGTACTGGTCGGCCCGCTTAGTGGGTGGGGGAGAGGGGAATGAAATATAGACCAAATAAAACATAAAAGAAACATAATTTAAATTCCTATTTAAATAAAATAATTAAATTAAATAAACCTGGGCTTCTCAACCCCATTAACGGTGCATGTGGACATATATGTTTCTGTTACTCTACCATTACTATCTACAGATGTATGGCTATATATACCTATATAGGTATATATATTTGCTTACATATTTATAACTATGTCCATATATACCTACAGGGATATATATCTGCGTACATATATGTTACTTGCTGTGTATATGTGGACATATAGGTGTTGACATATATATGTGTGGATGTCGGCATTTGCATGTATATATGTTTATATATATATATATATATATATATATATATATATATATATATATATATATACATATATATATGTATATATATGTTGCATCTGTTTAAATATTAATATATTTACACCCACACATACATCTAGATGTTGGTATACATTCTTTGTACTGTTGCATGACTGGGCTGGATGTTGTGTTTTTGAAAACATCAGATTTATGTATATCTGGCATGGCTTAGTGGTAAATCACTGTGTGCATGGCCCTGGGTTTGAGCCTTGCAGAGGCTGTTTATTTTGTTGCTGGGCAGAACACAGGCTGCTGGATACAGAGTGATTAAGGCACTTTAAAGCAGTTGTAAGTGGGTTTCTCTACATAGTAGAATGGGTACTTAGTGCTGGGGCACTGGCCATCTGCCTTGATTCTTGATTCCACTGCTCCAAGAGACCCCCCTCCGCTGCTTCAGGTCAGCATGATGATGCCTGACCTGCTCACCAGTCCAGGGGATACCAGTGGCACTGGTGAGGTCACGGGCAAGACTGTTCCAGCCTCCACTTTATACTGAGAGCCCTGGTACTGGCCCTGCAGTTGTTGCTGCTCATGTTGCTTTACCAAGAACCATACCATGTATCTGGACTCCTGGGTGCCCCAGCACTGTGCTCTAAATTGAGTGCCTTCCCCAACTCCAGCCATTCTGCCTACAGTAGGGAGCTGCAACCAGTTATGGGAAGTATTTGTGCCTGTAGGGTTTACATATGCCTGATTTCCTGCACTTTCCCATGATTGGACGGTTTTGAAAAGGCTAAGCTATGGGCACTCCTGGTTACCTAATGTTGGCATTGCTTAAATGGGTATACCACTAGGCAGATTGAGTTAGCCAGCCTACACATTGTTTACACCAAGTAAGCTGAGCTGTGCAATGCTTAGCGTTGCTTAATATTTAATTAGCATTATATTTTCCTTTTGGCATTGATTTATTATTTGTTACATGTTATATCTGTGTCTGGTATCTGTGATTCATGTGTACATACACTGTATGGGGTCCTGGGGACTTCCACACTTTATTACAATTACACCTCACATCTGGCCTTACTGCAGTACTCCAGTTCACATATTTATGTTATGTAGCAGGTTATACAACATCACACTGTACATAGATTCCTTTCACATGTTCAGTTTGATTTCCCTATGGTGAGGATTTGTTTGTTGAAACCTCAATCATATAAACTGCTATGACGGCTTAGTGATTAACTATTGTGACTGTTGTGTATAGGGTCTTGGGTTTGAGCCTTGCAGAGGCTGCTTATTTTGTTGCTGGGCAGAACACGGGCCATTGGATACTGAGTGGTTAAGGCACTTTACAGCAGTTGTAAGCGGGTGTGCGTGTGTTTGCGCGGCGTTAAGCACTGCTACCTTCCAATTACAGTTTCTTATACTCATTTAGCTTTCACACTGCTTAATCTGTGTAGGCAGTGCTTACCCCCAAGCATACGCATTTAAACATGCTTACTTGTGCTTACTTATGCTTACTACTGCTTATTTGTGCTTAAACCTGTTTACTAGTGCCTTATTCATTATGACACTGATACTTCACATGTGCATTTCCTGCAGTACTCCAGTTCATAAATATGTGTTATTTAGTGGGTTTTGCAACAAAACTATTGGTTATAACATGCTTTGCCGTGTAATATAGACTGTGCTGCAGTAAGACTTGAACCGGGAATGCCTGTTCGTTAGGCAAATGCTCTGCCCACTACACTATTGCTGTGCTGCTTCATTTGCATATATCTTCCTTATTATCCTCTTCGGCCTTTTAAGATGCTTTAACCGTAGCTAAGCGATGGGCACACCCGCGCACCTAAGGTTAGGTGTACTCAGATTTTTAAACATAATAAATACTCGAGTTTCTTCATTTCATTTTAATGTACTGTTGCTGTTGTACACATGGGGGACTGTTGGTGGGGATATGTGGACACCTATGGGAGGTCTCACTCATTTCTTACCACTTTCTGCTGCTCTACATTGCAGGGGCGTGTTTATTCTGAGAGCCCTGCTCTCAGACACACCCCCTGCACCTGTACACACTCCATGTAAGCCTAGGGGCTCGGGTAGAGTGCCTTCATTAATAAGCAAGGCGCGGTGGTGTCCTGCTCCTAAACAGGCACTTCCATACAGGACTAAGCTAGTCCTGCATGGAAGATTAGTGAATCCGGGAGGGTTAATTGTGCTAAGGTCATTCCTCACAAAATGAATATTCTTCTTTCTCTGGCATACCTCTGTACCATGCCATCCACTAAGCCACCACTGTACTAGGAATATGATGTGCACACTTGTTAGCTGTATGAGCAATGAGTAGGGGTTCTTTATTTAACATAACTTATACACATTATTTACATTATTTGCATATTATGCATTTTTAAAGCTATTTACATTTTTTTATTCTTCATCTAACACAATCCCATATAGCTTAATTATTCCCCCCACTTTTTTCCACAGCCAAAAACATAACTTTTTCAAAATTTCAGATTATACCCATTTACCTTTAAATTTGATTTAATACAGCCTCTCATTCCATATTACCAATGAAACATAAAACAACTTTTTATCAATCTCTTTCACCTCTTTTTGTTTTTTGTTTCCATAGCACCTGTATTCCAACATATTCATAACTATATCTTTAACACTTTTGAAGCCTTTCGATATCTTAATTTCACATACTTTTTTCCATAATTCCTTCACCCTTGAGCATTCCAAAAAATATGCTTCACTGTTTCCTTCTCCCCACAATAGTTTCACACCCTTTCTTGTATCTTTTTTTAAGACATGACAGGTAATTTGCTTATTATTAATCTCCACATAAAATCATTACATTAATAAATGTTCCCACACCATGCAAGTCTTATAGTAATCTCATTTCTTTCCTCATTCCCTAAATGTTTTATGGGTATAAGTTATAGTGTTCATTTATTATATCAGTATACCATTATTTTCTATTTTTCCCTGCATTCTTTATATTTAACTTCCTTGAAATGATTCTATTTTGATACCCTTTCATGTCTTCATTTAAATAATCTCATCATCTTTTCCCAGAACGTATTCTCTCCCCAAACTTTTTATATTTATCATACATTATAACATTTAAGTTCTTATGCTTTTCTTTTAATCCTACCAAAACTGTATAAAGATTCCATGAAACTGCATGTTCATTTGGATTACTCTACCCCAATCCACCCTCACCTTCTTTAACATATAAATCCTTCTTCTAGCTGGACTCAACCTGGATCTCCATATGAATGACAATACAATAGATAATATCATTTTTCAAACTTAGATGGTATCATATAAACACCAGCTAAATAAACAATTTTACCTAAAATGACAGAGTTCATTAAATATACTTTTTTTCTTATATGACCTCCAAAACATACAGACTTCTCAATTTTTGTGCCATTTTCTCCCATTGCTTGTCCAATAAACTTTTGTCCCAAATCTTATTCCCAATATATCTATAATCTCATCATTAAACTGAATCCTTTCTATACTATTTGTTGATCCAATACCACTGCTTGTATGTTTATTTATACACAGACCAATTAACAAAAATTAAAGTAATCCAACCAAGAATCCAGAAGGAGGCAGAAGTGAAACCAAGATTCTTTTACTGCACAACAAAGTTGTGGAATAAACAAATTTTGGTTTCACTTCTGCCTTCTTCTTGTACATAAACCAATCATTTTTAAATATTTTTAAATACTGATTTAATCTTCTAATTCTTTCTTCTATCCATTCTTTAATCTTCATAACCAAAACTATATCATCTGTGTAAGTAAGCATTGTTGGACTTCAAATTTCTCCTGTTATTTTATATCTTGCCATTTTCAGTACTCTATTTTACTAACAATGAGTGTAGCATTCATAACTAATGCAAATAAAATGCTGCTTGTTGGACATCATTGCCTTATCCTACATTATATCTTTATTTCTTCACTTATCCACTCATTTAATATCACTCTCAAATTATTATTCTCATTCACTGTCATAAATATTTTCATTATTTTATTACTTATGCCATAATCTCTTAAAATATCCCCAGAACATCATATTGTATTTTATCAAATGCTTTACTTATGTCTCCTACCATAACTTTAGTTTCCACCCCTTTGTTTATGACATCATCTATCACATCTTTCAATATCCATAATAAATCTTGACTTCCTTTCCCTTTCTTACTGAAAATCATTTCAAGTAATTTATCTGCACTATTTCCTAATCTTTTCTCTATTATTCAAATAAATATCTTATAATTTGTATTATTCAACACTATCAGTCCCCAATTTCTTTTTCTCCTTTTATCCATATAATTTTCATAACTCCTGAACACATCTCTTTATTTACTATTCCTTTTCCTAACCATTCATTACATACCTCCATGAAATACATTTTTGCCATTCTTCCATGTTATAATACATATAATACTCAGTACTGTCTATTCATGTGGCTTTTCCATATTTAATTCTTTTAAAAGTATATTAAGTTTTCCTACACTTATATTTTGCTCCATATTTTTATTATCTAGTTCCTTTATTTTTAACTTTCCATCTCTATCCTACTATATTTCTATACTATACTATAAATATTTCTATAAATACTATATTTCCTTCTTTTAAATGTATTCTCTAAATATTTCCTTATTACCTCAAGTAATTGTTACCTATTCACTCTCTAGCCTTCATTATTCTTCAATATCCTTATTATTCTGTCATTCTTTCTTATAATGTTATTCAATTGTGGTACCACCTCTTCTTTTTCTCTTGCAAAAAATATCTTTGCTTGTTATCTTTTTTTATCTTTCCCGGATTCATTTCATATATCTTTTTCTTCTTTTCGTGAACATTCATCTTATTTTCTGTTACATCTTTAAACACTTCCTGATTTAGTTGCTTATATTTTATTTTTTCTTTCCTCTTTCACATTGCTTGATATTCCTAAAAAAAAAAAAACAAACAAAAAAAACACTTTTTATATTTTTCTTTAAAATGTATCCACCAAGCCATCCAATTTTCATAAAAGAGTCTCATATTTACATGATCTTTCCATAACTGGTCAATATCTTTTTTTATCTTTCTCATCCAAGTCTTTTTCATTGTCACTTAATGCCTTTACCTAAAATTTATAGCCTTACTTTTCCTTCACTTCTACCTATATAGTTAAATGATCTGAAAGTCATGTTTCCTTTATTCTTCCATGTACTACCTTTAAACTATCAGATATTACAAAATAGTCAATTTCCATTTTATCTCATTTCTTCTATAAGTCCAATGTTGCTCATCCTATATATTTATAATTTTCACTTATTATTATTTTATGTACTTTTCTCACATCACTTCCTACTTTTCTTCCTTTTCTTAAATCACATTTGAAATCTCAAACTAACATTATTTCTATATTCACTCCTACATAATTTAAAAATGTTTGAACCATTATTTCTCTTTCTTTCATCTCAACATATGCATAGATTGCAATAACTCTATATACCCGTTTCTTCCATCTTATATCTATTACTATTATCTTACCTAATGCTACAATCTAAAACTTTTATTGTTTCATTGCATAACACTGCAGAACCTGGACATGTGTCTTTTCCCATGTTCTAAATATTTCCACCATATAATTTTTCTGTTTGTAACCTTTCTTTTTCTGTTAATATTCTTATATCTTCTGATAAAATTATATGCATCTCAAGTGATGCACACCATTCTAAGACTCTTATTCTTTTCTTAACATTTTTTAAAATATTAAAATTTATCTCCAAGATTCTCAGCTTTCTTTTAGTAAAAGTTTACTACCTTCTTTTACAATATCCTTTGCATTTTTTATTTTCTTTCACAACTATATTCTTAAACTTTATTTTTCTATTCTTCACTGTTTTCAATATAGAAATCTTTTTACCTCTCACCATTCTTAAATGTACATCTTCATCTTCACTTGTTTCTTGTATCACTTCTTCCACTACATTACTTTTGTTTTTTTCCCTCTATTATTGTTCTTTTGGTACTAATCTGCTCACCATGCTTTTTCTTCATTTCTATCTACACAATCTTGTATTTGCTCTTGTCCTTTAACTTCTATATTTTCCTCACAATCTATCCATATATGCCCCATTTTCCCATGCCTTATAAATCACATCACATTTCTTAGGCTCATGCTCCAGCTTCCAACAAGTAAAACATTTTTGTCACAATTGCTAATTAACTGACCATCTTTTACACAAAAAATATGTTTTTAGTTTTGCTCTATATCCAACATAGCCTGTATTTCCATCTACATTTGTCACATGTGAAATATGCATATTTTTTTCATTTTCCATTTTCAAAATCACTCCACCATCTCATCCCCCAGTACATAATCCAGTGTCATCATAACATTTTGTAATGCCCATCACATCGCTCTGCATAGAGTCTTTAAATAATCTTTTAACACTTCTTTTTCAACTTACGTTTGAAATTGAATAACAATCTGTTTTTTTGTCTCCCTGTTAAATGTCTGCACTACATATGAGTTCCAAGGATTAAAGTCTTTTTTTTACTTTCAAATTTCTCTAAGAATTTTTCCATACATTGCACAGTTTCAAACAAAATATCATCATGTCTCTTTATTAATGTGTATAAAAGCTGTTACCTCTTTAGGTGAAATACCAAGAGCTGCAACCACTGTGTCCCAAATGTCATAACTTTTAAGCTTGTTTTCCTTTTTGTTGCTTAACCTTACCACAAGCATTTTGCTTGTGGTCTCTTTTTTTTTCTTCTGCTTACTTTTCTCCTTACTTTACTGTTTTTCCTCACTTCTACCTCTTTTGCCTCCTCCTCTTGTGTCTTGTCCATAATTTCACCCCATGAAACTGCCATCTCACTCTCCAGTTCACTCTGACTTAACAAGTCTTTTAAATAAACATCCCTGCAGCCCTCCTAATTGGAGGGTTGTAATAATACATCCTTGCTGTGTCTCATCATCTCCCTCAAACAACCTTTCCTGGAATAAATGCTTATATTCCTGTGAAGGTTGGACAATCTTGTCTTAATTTACCCCTTTTACACCTCCCTTCTCCGATATGGATAACTCCTCTGTTCCTTCTTCCACACCTCCTTCAACTAACAGCCTTTCTCATAAAGGCTCAGCTACTTCCATACAATTATTCTTCTGTCTTTCTGAATGGACTTCTTCCCCATAAATACTCCCCATGCTCCTTCCTGCTTCTGTGAGCTGCCTAATAACCTTGAACGGAAACAGGAAGTTGGACAAGCCACCAATACCACCCCCATATTCTACAAGTAGGGGAAGTTCCCTGATGCCCTGGACAAATTTCTCCTAGTAATATAAATACTACCTCAACTCTCCCACAAAAATAGGCCACTAGCCTAGTGGGACCAACCCAGTTACCAAAAAGTAAAATAAATAAATAAATAAATCAAATGTAAAAAAAAAAGAAAGTATCCAGTCTTAATATAGACCTTAGAATCTTTATATAGGCTTTTTAGTAACGGTACAAAACTCTCTGGAAATTCATACTATTGTAAGGCTTTAAAAGATATGACCTCTGTAACTTTTTACTTTATTAATTTATTTATTAATTAATTTATTTTATTTTTTTTAACTTTTTGCATTTACTTTATCTAAATTAGTAACTGTTGATTTATAATCATTAGTTCTCATATAATCAGTAATTGCTATTATTCCTTAAGTGTTGTCTTATATTTGTCTGTTTACAATAAATACAGTATGATCCTTATTTATCAAGGAATCAAGAGATCCTAAGCTCATTGGCAAGAACTTTGTAACCTGTATTTAAAAGACTGGTTGGTCTATATAAAGAACACTACTCAGGGTCTTTATCTTGTTTTAAAATAGGAGAATTCTCATAATATTTCCAAGAAGGGAGCATACCATTACCATTATGCATTGGTATGTCAACGTTTTTACTTAACTATAATATTGCTTGGTAGCAGCCTACATATTTCTGAAATAATTCAAGCTATACCTGGGGCTTTGCTATTTTTAAGCTTCTTTACTTGTTCTAAAAGAGATGTTAGGCACTGAGGAAGGAGTAATCCAATAAGAAGCATCTGATGAAGTCTGTATTTGAGGAGATGAAAATGTGGCAATCTTGTTCAAGGATTTATGGGATAAAGTCTATTAAAGTTTGATGTGATGTAACACATTAGTTTATTCCTTCCTCAGTGCCTAACCTCTTTTTTCATGTTAGCGATTTTCTTTGGGCACTATATCTTTGTGGATTGTCTTCTTTACTTGTTCTTTACTTTCAGAGAGTGTAGCTTCTTCCATTAAACTAGCTATCTGTTTAGTACTGATGTTTCTTGTGATACAATTTCTTTAAAAATGTATCTATTATTTCTACTTTTTCATCTTCAGATCCTTTTAACTTTTCAAAATTATGAAGTGCCATTACTATATCTTCTATATGAGAAGATTTTACACCTAGTATTGGGCATATAACAGTTTGACTTCAGTTTGTTTCATTCATAATTTTAATCTACTTGTCAACGTGTGTATACCTTTAGGATTCTTAGCACATGAGTAGACCTTAGTTTTCTCTAATGCTATCTCAATTTTGTGTATCAAAACAGTATGGTAATTTGTTTTATGATATTTATACTATCCCTCTTACCCTTCCAAAGTGTTACTCTTCCAGAGTGTAGCCTGTATTGTAAGGTTCTAATTTTTTCATCCCATGTTTTATTTTTTTTCTTAATACAGCAGCTTATTATTTTGTGATATAAATATAAATTTAAGTAGTCCAGAGTGATCATCATTAGGATTCATGCACTCAGCTATTTAGCTTTGTAACCAGCCTTTAATATCTGGTTGACTGGTTAAGTATGCAGGGATCCTAGTAAATAAAGAAAACATCCAAGTGTTAGCTACAAGACTGAGGCAAACAACATTGTGATCTGTTAATGAACCAGATATAACCATTACTCTGTCTAGTTCATGATGAAGATTAGTTGAAATATACAATATATATATATATATATATATATATATATATATATATATATATATATTTTTACTCAAGATACAAAAGCATTGGACTAATGAATTAAAAATATCCTTCAGAAAATAACATCATATACTTTATATTTTAATGTTCAGAGCTTTTTTAAGAACTTTGGCTGTGGGTGAAATTTTAGGTCCTTTAAGACTGATTGCATAATTTTTATAGAAAATGCAATTAAAATTCACTTTATCTTAGATAATAAACATTCACAGTTTTTTCTTTCAATATAACCCCAACTCCCAACAATATCCTGCCCCTATATTCAATGACAATTAAAACAACATTCCCTTTGTATCAGAAAATACAGTTAAGACATTGGGCATAACTGTCAATTTCCTCCATAGAATTGCTTTCACTTATTTTCTCTCTAAAAGATGTAACTACTAATGCAGAACAAAATTATTGTTTAAATCTTTAATATCTTTTTCAAGTAGATGAATTTCCTGAAGTAATTATATATTCATTCTACTTATATTTAAAAACCCAAGTAATTAATTACTTTTATTGCTAGTGTTGATGCCATTAACATTAAGTAAAATAACTTTTAATATATTCAGTTTTATTTTATTTATTATATTTTTTAGAAATGCTATATCAACAAACTCTTTATAATATACCTAGATTTTCCTTTCAATCATAATAACCCATTTGAATGTGTTGCTTCTTTGTAAAAGAAAACATATGTCTAAACAAACATTTAACTAAAAAAAAAAAAGAAATATGTCCAAAATACCCAATTATAAAATATACTCATTTACCCAAGAAATTAAAGTTTCTAGTTAGCTTAAATATTCAAACTGACTAATCTAACCTCAACCACTACTAAAATACCAAACCCGATAAACTAAAATGGAATACCCAGCAATTTGCAATCTTGTGCAAACATGTTTACTTTCTTACGAAGAAAAAATATACCAACAACAACCAAGTGTCTTTGCTAAAAATCCAAAGAATAACTATGCAAAAAGTAACTAAGCAAAGACAAGGCTCCAGCTTCTTTTCAAAGGCAGGCTGCTTTAATGGCACACAAACACAAGCGCTTTCACCATAGGCTTCTTCAGGTGTATGATTACCTTAGTTAACACACCCATTATATATCAAATGGCATTACATTTAATTAGTTCTTAAAAACATATTACACTATATTGGTAATTCACAAACTAATATAAATACATCTATGTATGTGTTCGCATAAAAACTTTAAATATATATGTTAAACTACATTACAATAAACACTAAAAAATTACTAGCAAATATGTAAAAACCTATAAAAATATATATAAAAACATGTAGTAAGTTACAAAAAAGATACATTAGCTACATAAAGGTCTATTCTTTAAAATTGGTCTCAATGGAATCACATCATTGAGGCCATGTCCTACGTTAGCTTTGAGCCTCACTATCCATTCTACTTCCATCTTCTCTGTCTTATTTCTAATGTCCCCCTTTCTCTTATTGACATCAGTTATCCCTAATACTCTAAATTTAAAACTATGTTGCATATTAGTTTCTTTTACATGCTTTGCTAGGGCATTAAAGTTACTACCCTTTCTAATGTGGTATATGTGCTCTCTTATTCTATCTTTTAAAGGCCTATCATTTTTTCCCACATAGAAATTATTGCATACCTGACAGTTAGCTAGGTAGACTACATGTTTTGTGTTACAGTCAGCATTAACCCTCATATATTAACCTTACCCATAACTGTGTGTTTATATTCTCTTTCTGTTGTTATATACACCAATTACATTGTTTACATGGTATAGTTCCTACTATTTCCTCTGGAGCTTTTACTACCTTATTAGTACATAGTCTTCTTTTTAGGGATAGATTATTTTTAAATGTAAATTGTGGTATAGGACTTAATTTTTTTTTTAATTTGTTCATCTGTGGTTAAGATATTCCAATACTTATTTATAATATTCCTGTATTCCTTAATGTTCGTATAATATCTAAGACATAGTCTTAGATCTTTAGCCTCATAATTCTTACTACTATTTCTTACATCAACTGAAAGTTCTAGAGTTTCTAAGAAATATGGCCTGGCTCTATTGTCTCTCAGTTTTTCTATTTGATTTACATTCCTATCAATTACATATTCATTGTAGCCTCTTTCCATTAATTCATCCCTAGTAACATTATCCTGATGCTTAAAATCTTCCCTCTTAACATTTAATCTGGAAGCTCTGTAAAATTGATTTTGTGCAACTTTCTTCAAAATAAAATTAGGATGCATACTATACTTACTGACTGTAACACAAAGTATGTAGTCTACCTAGCTAACTGCCAGGTATGCAATCATTTCTATGTGGGAAAAATGACAGGCCTTTAAAAGATAGAATAAGAGAGCACATATATCACATTAGAAAGGGTAGTAACTTTAATGCCCTAGCAAAGCATGTAAAAGAAACTAATATGCAACATAATTTTAAATTTAGAGTATTAGGGATAACTGATGTCAATAAGAGAAAGGGAGACATTAGAAATAAGACAGAGAAAATGGAAGTAGAATGGATAGTGAGGCTCAGAGCTAATGTAGGACATGGCCTCAATGATGTGATTCCATTGAGACCAGTTTTAAAGAATAGACCTTTACGTAGATAATGTATCTTTTTTGTAACTTACTACATGTTTTTATATATATTTTTATAGGTTTTTAGATATTTGCTAGTCATTTTTTAGTGTTATTCTAATGTAGTTTAACATATATATTTAAAGTTTTTATGCGAACACATACATAGATGTATTTATATTAGTTTGTGAATTACCAATATAGTGTAATATGTTTTTAAGAACTAATTAAATGTAATGCCATTTGATATATAATGGGTGTGTTAACTAAGGTAATCATACACCTGAAGAAGCCTGTGGTGAAAGTGCTTGTGTTTGTGTGCCATTAAAGCAGTCTGCCTTTGAAATGAAGTTGGAGCCTTGTCTTTGCTTAGTTACTTTTTGCATGTTTACTTTCTTGGTAGAAAAGTTCCACTCCACTAAAAAAAAAAAAATAATCATTAAACAATAATAATATATTGTATCAAAAAGAAAGCCAATGAATAGCTTACAATACATGAAAAAAAACTTTCATTGAGTAGATTAGCTCTTCATCAACATGCAAGGTGCTTATTGTGAGTGGTATTATCTTCAGATCTTATTGCCTCATCCCAGTACTTCATCCAAATTATTTTCTATAAATATAACTTTATTGATAAATGTTTAGGGCCATGTTATCTTAAAGAACTAAATTTAGAATTAGGTATACAATCCTCAATAGTACTATAAACAAAGTTAATAAAACAGTTCTGCAACATTTGCAGATGCAGATATATATTGAAAAATATGTCTGATTAATGTATGCACATTCACACACATATAAATACCCATATGTATACATGTGTAGACACAGACATTGCCAAGTCCACACATATAAAAATACATATTAAAGTTTTTCTATATCCCTTTGTGCATTCCATCAGAACTGTATCCATTTCCTGTCTTCTCAATCAATCATATTTTAACCAATGCGATATTTAACTTATCATTCAGTAAAAAATACAGTGGAGATGCATGGCAGGAATAAAACTTTTTAATAATGGTTAGTGCTTTCACATCGCAGATGCTTCATCAGACCATGAAACTCATCCTATCTAACTCACTTATATATCCCTTGACTATCAATTTAACAATAAAACAATAGAATAAATAATTGATTGATGCAATCAGTAATAAAATCACCTTCACATACAGTATATCTCATCCATCTTACAAAAACATACACAATTTATACAAATGGCCGCTTGGTTAAGGCTAAAGTAAATATAAAAATATGTTAAAAAACAATATACTACCATTATATGTATGTATGTATATATATATATATATATATATATATATATATATATATATATATCATCATAACCGCCTCGTTTTCAAGTATGGTTTAATTGATGTTCTGTCATTCAACCCTGGTTACTTCTCAGCCTGCATCTCAATTATCCATCTCAGTTCACTCAATTCAAGCCTACTTTTCATGTCCCCCAGTCTTAAATCCTAATGGATGCATGCAATAACCTTAAACAAAAAGTGATGTGTCTTTACACATAATATGTTTTGCTAAGGCACTCCTCTCAGGTTCTCCATTTCTAATAGCTGCCAAATACTCTCTGACCCTCTCTCTAAGTGAGTGTGTTGTCATCCTCATTTAGAAAGAGGGACGGGTTGAACAGATAGCTAAATAAACTAAATTCCTCATTTTACAATCCACTTTCACTTTAAACTCATATCTTTTCTTTGTCTTTGAATGTATAAATATTCTATCATCACTCACCCCACAAACACTACATTATCCACATCTATTCAGACCATACACTGTGTTTCTAACATTTTTAAGCTGACACAATAATCTTTTAAGGTTCTTCTTATTTTTATAACAAAAACTGGGCTTAGTACCTACTATCCTAGCTATCTCAGGGTCCGATTGTAATATAGACCAATTACTATAAATAATCTCATGTACCTTCTTAATATTTCCAGCAAACTCAAGTCGAATAGGTACAGCCTCTTTGTTATATCCTCCCTTACGATTCTGAAAGGGACCATGATTATCCCCAAGCATATGCGGTCTAGCCCTTACTCTTCTCAACAACCTAACCTGGTTAAGGCCTGCATCTATCTCATCTTCCTTGTACTTCCATTGTGACAGACCTTGAGATAGCTAGGATAGTAGGTACTAAGCCCAATTTATGTTATAAAAATAAGAAGAACCTTAAAAGATTATTGTGTCATCCTAAAAGTGTTAGAAACATGGTGTATGGTCTGAATAGGTGTGGACAATGTAGTGTTTGTGGGGTGAGTGATGATAGAATATTTATACATCCAAAGACAAAGAAAAGATATGAGTTGAAAGTGAAAGCGAATTGTAAAATGAGGAATTTAGTTTATTTAGCTGTCTGTTCAACCCATCCCTCTTTCTACGTGGGGATGACCACACACTCACTTAGAGAGAGGGTTAGAGAGCATATATAATGCTAGTATATTGTTTTTTAACATATTTTTATATTTACTTTAGCTTTAATCAAGAGATTATTTGTATAAATTGTGTATGTTTTTGTAAGATGGATGAGATATACTATGTGTGTAGATGTTTTTATTAATGATTGCATCAATTAATCAATTATTTATTATATTGTTTTATTGTTTGATTGTTTAACTGATAGCCAAGGGATATATAAGTCAGATAGGATGAGTTTCATGGTCCGATGAAGCATCTGTGATGTGAAAGCGCTAACTGTTATTAAAAAGTTTTATTCCTGCTGTGCATGTCCACTGTATTTTTTATTGAATTGTTCATTTGTTGATACAAGTTGGAGTTAGTCCACAGTGGCTGCATTGTTGAATTTGTTTATTTTAATATTTAACGTATGTCTAGCTGTATGCATATATACATTTGAAAGATCCTATATTCTGATTTATATAGCAAGATAAATACAGTGATTCAATTATTTTAATTAGAATTGCTTAGCCATAACAAGCCTTTCATACAAGTACACTGATGAAACAAATAAATACCTGTGCACTTTTTCTTCCCTCGTTCTTCTTTCCCTCTTTGCCTTCATTTCTCCTTATTACCTTTTTCATGCTTCTTTCCTGTTTGTGTCCATTAAGCCACTTGTTTTTTATAAAGAGTTTTGCAACTCAGTAGACAATATTATCCTAAATAAGAGAATCTACATATTAAACGCAAAAAACAGTGATTTAAAACTTTACCACTCACAACTCAAAACTCAGAACCAAGGAACAAAAACTGTTTCAGGAAGGAAAACCACCTAGGCACAGTGTAATTTTAAGTGTGTTTGTTCTATTTACTGAAAATAACTTCTTCAGAATGAAATGCAAAACTACTCATCCATGTTTAAATAAAGTATTTAAAAGTCACATGGCCCCAAAACGCAATAAAAATTTCAGCATTCAAATTCAAAATAAAAAAATCTTCTTCCAATCCAAATTTACTTACTTAGTCTCAATAAGTTTTAAAATGTCAAGAAATATTTCCTAAGATAACTAAGTTCATAGCAATCTAGAGTCACTTTTTTCAGTCTTTGGGCTTGCAAAAAAAAACAAAACACTTAACATTAAAACATTCTTTCAAACCTGGCTGTTTATTGGCTTTTACCCTAAGTTGTCATTCAACTTCTCTGCACTCCAATAAACTTTTATAATCTCCACTAAACTCATCAAAACTTATGGAATCCAGTACAAAATTTTAACTTTTTTAAAATCCTTACAGGTGAAAACTTGTTTTGTTAACGAATTACTTATAACTTTCTTTTAAATAGCTGAGACATGTTCATATATTCTCTTTGATAACTTTCGCAAATTCTTTCCTACATAAAAAAGTAGTGCATGTTTCACACATTGCTATTTATACTACCCCTTTTCAATTGCTGTAAAAACTACTTTTCACCCAAATTAACTTATTTACACCTTCAACCAAAATATTAGATGTATTACATATAAATCTACAATACTTACATTTATTACATTTATATGTACAGTAAACTGACTGACTATCTCTCTTACTTTACTTTTTTACCCTTTCTAATAATCCCCGGGATTCA
This sequence comes from Protopterus annectens, assembly GCF_019279795.1. NCBI lineage: Eukaryota > Metazoa > Chordata > Ceratodontiformes > Protopteridae > Protopterus > Protopterus annectens. The sequence continues at coordinate 966,680,111 of NC_056748.1, forward strand.
TGAACCTTGCGCCAGGCGCCAGCATAGCGTCGGCGTTATAAAGCCAAATATGGCCACCGAGCGATTCAGGTATGAAGCAATCCCACGTGCACTACCGGCGTGCGCCGGATCTCGCCGCCCGGCGTAGGTATGCTAATCACACTGTGTGCGGTATTGCACCATGCAAATGAAGGCAAATAGCGATTCACGAAGTGGGGCATGCGTAAGCGTAAGACGGCAATGTAAACCGAAAAAGCGGTTTACATTTACCCAAACTTGACCAAGGAGTAACGGAAGGCTGTCAACGTCAGGTATCATACAGGTGCAATATGCCAAAGGGGAAAGGCACCGAGAATGTCCAAAGAAAACATGCACAAACTGTAAATAATGACAAAAATGTCATGCGTAGAAACCACAGCAGAACCCCCGGATATGTGTACAGAAGGTGCAAAGCAATGAAATAATATGACAATGTCCTAAAAGAGCTGTATAATACACAGCAGCTGTACAGCCAACACACACCATAGTATGTATGGAAAGCCCAACCCCAGCGCAAGGGTTGTCAAGGAGTGGTGGCAGTGTTCGGCGCCGTAACCATGTATTAGCAGTCAATGCCATGCAAATGAGGCAGATAATAGTGAATCGCAAAGCTGGCGCCGGTGTAAGGATGGAGCAAGCGGGCAGCGGTACTACACCGAGGAGTGGCCTACACGAGATACATGTCAATCGCAGAGGGGTGTGCCACAGTAGGAGGAAGCATATTGAGGCCAGCAAACCTGGGCTGTACAATGCACATCACAGCAGCAGGACCGGCGTGTGAGGGAAATAGATGCGCTGAGAGTACATAATGCGCACAGATGCATGTGCACGAGGATGACTATGTTCCCAACACAGTCATGTGACGGCCTCCCGTCAACAGCCACGGATATAGGAAGGTAATGCGGAGAATATGAGGAAATGCGGGAGCAGTGTAATTGGAGCCGTAATGAGCAATCAACACCAATTAATCCAGGAAGGGCAAACGCGGCAGCCGACAACTCTGTATGCAGACTCCTGCATAACGGGAAAGGGAGGCATATGAATGCAAAGATAGTAGGGGATGTAGTAGAAATGAAAAGAACAAAGAACCTAAATAGCATAGCCAAGTACAGAGGTAGCATAACTGCGGCTGCAGATAAAATGCATCATATGCCATGTGCCTGCAGGATGCAGTAATGTAAGATGCAAAGCTAAGCCAATGCAGGCAACTGTAATGCAACACTAAAGGCAATACCGTTGCAGTTGCAACCGTAAAACACGAAAATAATCCATGGATACGGCTGCACAGACACACCCAATGACATCACCGGGGGTT
>NC_056748.1:966681943-966759443 GCF_019279795.1 Protopterus annectens
CAGGATCCAGGAATCATCTGCACTTCTGACTGGGAGACAATCATTAAAAGTTTCGAGCCCTGAACTTTGGTCTCAATACAGCTCCCATAGTGTTGACCAAATGCATGTCAGTGGTCACGGCTCACCTGACACATTTAGAATTGCCGATGTTTCCATACCAAGATGATAGGCTCCTCACTGCTACCACCAGGCATCAAGTCATTCAAGACAGGGAATCTGCTCTGTCACTCTGCAATCAACTGGTCATTACAATAAACTCAGAAAAATCTGCCTTCTCGCCATCACAGCATATAGTCATTATCAGAGCAGAACTGGACACCACTACCACCACAATAAGACTTCCAGTAGAAAGAGTCTTACTTCTCCATCAGCATGTTCGCATTCTAATATCCAAAAACAAAGCACCAGCATCAGAAGTTCTGAAATTGTTAGGAAGGATGGCAGCAACAATTCTGCCCATACCACTGGGTCGTAAGCACATGCGGATACTGCAATGGCTGTTGCTCACTCAGTGGTCTTGCCTAGAGCTTCCCATGCCTGACATGATAATGATCACAAATCTCTGCAAAAAGGATCTTCGGTGGTGGTTGACCTCACTTCATGTTACAATAGGACGTCCATTTGTGTTACCCCCACCAGCAGCCACAGTGACCACGGACACCTCCCTGATAGGGTGGGGGGACATTTTCATGGAAGGACAGCCCAAGGCACATGGAGCAATCAAGAGACACATCTGCATATCAATGTCCTAGAGTTGAGAAGCAGTACTTTTGGCGTTGCAGTACTTTCAGGACTCTCTTCCACTGTGCACGATTGTGATTCATACGGACAACATGTCAGTGGTCTGGTACTTGAACAAACAAGGAGGAAACAGGTCATAACCACTTTGTTGTGAGGACAGAAGAAAATGGCAGTGGTATATTCCAACCCCGCACTTTCTGTTAGCAATGCACATCCCGGGGAAATCCCAATGTAATAGCAGACAAGCTGAGCATAGCACTTTTGTTGCCCCATGAGTGGTCCCTCAAGATGGAAATAGCAGACAGGATTTTCCACAAGTGAGGGCAGCCTTGCTGCGACCTTTTTGCCAGTCACATGAACATGAAATGCAGAAGCTACTTTGCCCTGATTCCTCCTGTGGGAGAAGCACAAAGGGATGCACTCGTTCACGATTGGCCCCCGGGTATCCTTTATGCATTCCCACCAATCCCATTGATACCAAAGGTATTACAGAAAGCAAAAGCCCTGGGAAGGACCATTATTCTCATAGCTCCTCATTGGCCTAGTAGGATTTGGTTCCCCTTCCTTCAACTTCATCTTTTGGAGGAACCCTGGAGTATGGACCCAGTTCCGGACCTTCCGACGCAATCGTGGGGGGAACTTCATCACTCTATGCAGTCCCTGAAGCTGACAGCTTGGCTGCTACAATTCCCATCATAGCCAGGTTACATAACATTTCCAATGACATGAAGCTAATTCTCCTATACACTCAAATCCTTTACGAGGAAGCTATACCTTAGCAAATGGAAAAAAATATTCTATATGTGCCTCTAAAAACAATATTGATCCATCCCAAGCCCCTATGGCCTCTATTCTATAATTCTTGACCATGATATTTAACAAAGGAGCTTCAGCAACAACAGTCCGTGTTCAAATTACTGCCATTTGTAACTTTCATCTGGGATTTGAAGGATTGACTGTTATGTCACACAAATTATCCAAAGACTACCTCAAATGGACATTTCATTTTAGACCACCTGTGAATTCTCCCTATTCTCCGTGGAGTCTAAATGTTATGCTATCCCACATAATTCTTTCACAATTTGAACCAGCTTCTTAATGTAACTTCAAAATTTTGTCCGGGAATACCATCTTTTTAATGGCTATTACGTCTGCCCGCAAAGTGTCAGCGGTTCAAGCCTTGTCCATCAAGCATGCTTATTTGATTATCCATGATGACAGTCTCACTTCATACAAACCCCTCTTTCTTGCCCAAAGTGTGCACTGATACTAATCTCAACAAATGTATTGATTTTCCAGTTTTCGTTCACAAGCAATGCAACAATCTAGACTACATACTGCACAAGTTTGATGTTCACAGACAGCTCAGATTTTATTTGAATAAAACAAAGTATTTCAGGAACTCAGACCAACTTTTTCTTTCATTTTCAGATTCCAGGAAAGGTATGCCAGTGGCTAAAACAATTGTGTATAGATGGTTATCTGATTGTATCACCTTTGCTTATTCAGCTGCCAATATGCCCTTACAGAAAATAATTAAAGCTCACTCAACCAGAGCAGTATCTACATCCTCTGCTTTTTCTGCCAGACTTCCTATTGATAACATTTGTGCAGGAGATACTTGGGCAAAACTTCATACATTTATCACTCATTACAAAGTTGACAGGGTCTCCTTTGGATCCACGGCCCTGATAAATATACTCCCATGAGCCACCCAAGGTAGATGGTGCTTGGGACGGTATGCATGAGTAAAGAATGAATGGCAAGATAGAACAACTTCACATAAAGAAGTTATGTACTTACCATTACATTCCATATGAGTTGTTCATCCCGCCTAAATTCTTACGTCCCTCCCTCCTACCCCCTCATGGGCTGTCAGAAGACCAAGATGTTAGATCCTTGTTGGTCATTCAACTCTTCTGTACTCTCTCTCTTGGAGTTATAGAATGACATATGGTGTTATTATATGTAACAAACTAGATCAGAGGTAACTTATGCATTATGAGATAGGGACTTGGCCTTGAGCCAATTGAAACCTTTGAGCTTTGTAGTAGATGCCGGCTCAGAGCCGAGGATCATCTCCAAACCCATCAGTAAAGAATGAAGGCGAGATGAACAACTCACATGGAACGTTATGTACCATGTCACAAGGGTTAAATAGTTGTGCAGTTCTGCAAACATTTCTTTCATGATTTCCATTCTGGTTTTGTAATGCTTCAAAAAACTATGTGGAGTATTTTTAGGTTGTTGTCTTGGTTACAAAATTCCATGTTGTGTGGAAAGATTATTGGTAGAAATCAGTAAAATGGATAACAACAGCCTGACTGCAAATAGACATTTAGAAACCGCACTGCAGTTAATAACGATGATGATGATGGTGACTGAGCAGGGTGTGGTCTTGTTTGCTTGCACACTACTTTAGGAAACATTTTAAGGCAATCAGTGTAAGTACTTTTGTCTTATTTAATTATATATATATATATATATTTATTTATCTGACATTTGTTAAATGGGTTCGTTCGACTGTGTATCAGCCCTTTTTCAGTGGAGGCCCAAGGAGAAAAGCTCCAGGTAGTACACAGCACAAAAGTTATTCAAGTGGCAGAGTAATCCAAAAACATATTTAGATTTCACAATAAATGTTAACATGTAGAGTGAACAATATGATAACATAGTCAAAGTAAAAACATGCTCGGACATGCACAATTTATTGAAACATATTACAGTCAACAAATTACATATAGTATTAAGAAGATAAACTGAAACTGGCTGCATACAGCCAAAAAGCAAGTCAACAGATTAATACTAAGAGCACACTATGAACAAGAGATAATGTCCAGGCACAGATCACAATACAAGTCTGTAGTATTGTAGGCTGTGAGAGAGCTGTCTATGAATAGATTTTGTTAGAGAAGATTCAGAGATGATTAATGTGAGAGAGTTAGAGGAGTACAAGAGGAGTGGATGTTGGGGTTAAATAGGGTGATTGACTAGGCACAACCAAGATTTACGAAGAGTATATTTTAGGGGTATATTAAAAGAGTTGGGGTTTAGGATAGATTTAACACTTAGTGGTAGTTTATTCATGGCTTTTGCCAGTGAGTAGCTGTAGAGGAGTTTGCCAATATTTTTGTTGGGTAAACATACCTGCAGAAGATGCTGTTGATAGCTGCAGAGGACACAGTTGGGAGTACAGGAATGGATTAGGGAAGAGTGAGAGGGGCAGGAAGAGTGTTCATGTAAGATAGAATGAATCATAAGAGGCTGGGGTAGTTGAATTATATGATAAAATTACTGCCACTGTAGTTTTTTCAAGGTTAGGCAGTGGTGAGACCAGGAGGGTTGGTTAGAGGCAAATCTAGCAATTTTGTTGTAGGTGACCTACAATTAAGATAGAAGGTTGGATTGTAGGTGTGCAAGAATAGGGGCAACAGAGTACTGTGGGAATAAGGAAAGCTTGTGCAAGGCCTAAAAGCATTTGTGAGGAATTTTTCATGCCTGTATAGTAGGCTTAACATTTGAGGAGTCTTTAATACACTGCTGAGTATGGAGATCAAACTTTAGCTCATGATCGTGAATAACACCTAAAAGTTTTGTATGATGTTGAACAGAGATGATAGTGTTGTTTTACAGAGGACACACTAAAGGTAGCTTTAGGATGTTTGGTAGATTAATGGAGGAATAGGAAAAGTTCAGTTTTCTTAGTGTTAAGTAGAAGTTGGTTGAAAGTTAGCAAGTTTTTGACTGAGAGCAGAGACTCTTGGGTGAGGGTGTGAAGATGGGAGACATTGTCAGAGCAGGAGATGATAGTGGAATAGTGCATATTGTATAACTGAAGAGAGTATAGAGGAAGAGTGGAGGTCATTAATGATGATATAAAATAATAGAGGTGCAATGATCGAGCGTTGGTGTACCCCTGCTTGTACAGATAAAAAAGGAAGAAAAGTTAAATTGACATTTAGCTGCCTGGAATCTATTGCAGAGGTAGCCATAGAACCAAGAAAATACAGAGTTAGAGACATTAAAGGTAACTCGTTTGGATAGAAGTAGTCAGTGGGAGATAGTGTCAAAGGCTCTGGAGAGCTCCAGAAACAGAGAAGAGGCTAACTTATTGTTCTCTTGTGAGTTAGTGATACAGTTTGTGAAGTATGTTAGAGCAGTAGCTATACTGTGTTCTGGTCAAAAATCATGCAGTGTAGGGTTAAGGAGATTTTCTAGCAGAAGGTAATCAAGGAGCTGTTTATGAATGCATTTTTCTAGAATTTTTTTCAAGGGAGATAGAATGGCAAATGGCATGAAATTTGAAGGGCCAGTTGAGATACCACCATTGTGTAAAGTAATAATATAACATTTTTAACATATATCAAATAAAGTATTTTCTTTGCTGGATCTATTTACTAGTATGGAGAAGGAGTAAGTATAGTTAGCAGAAATTTTTAGGAATTGAGAAGGAAGTTTGTCAAATGATGGAGAACATGTTGTAAGTTTGCTAAGAAGTGATTTAATATAGGTTGTAGGGACAGGATTAAAAGAGAAAGCTGTATTTGGGGAAGATATAGAGGAGGAGGGGTATTTAATGGTGTCCTTTTTGTTAGATTACTGATAGAGTATTCATTATGGTTTGAGTGGCTTATGTTAACCAGGGAGTGAAATAGGTTTTGATTCTTATTTTCCTGATGGGGGACAGGGAGTTAAGTATGTCTAGAAAGATATTGTTAAATTTTATGACAGCATGCTCCAGGGGAGATTATATAGGAAGGACCAATTGGTAGAGCAGAGTAAGTGGTAGAAGGTGTCTGGGTTAAAATTAGATAGTTTATGGCAGTCCTTGTACTGTTTGAGTTTGTGAGGTTGGGGAGAGTGTCTAGGCAAGAAGGCTGGATGGTGGTTACCTAGGATATAAGGTAGGGTGTAGTGATTGTGATAGAGGTTATGATTGGAGGTGAGGACCCAGTCTAGAATGGACCCAGAGTTGGAGTGTTTATTTAGATGAGTAGGGGATGAGATCAGCTGAGAGAAGCCCCAGAGGTTAATATAGGTGTTAGGGGAATCGATCTTGAGGGCACTCCAGTTGATGTTAACATCAACTGGAGTGCCCTCAAGTTGATGTTAACATCAACTTGAGGGCACTCCAGTTGATGTTAACATCATCTAAGATTACTGTTTCATACGAGATAGACTGAGAGATCCAGGAGAGCAGGAGCTCCAGTATACGGATGTTGTTACCACAGTTAACAATGAGTATTTCAGCAGGGTGGAAGTTTGTAGGAGAGACTGATAGTGTGTGGAGGGTAAGCTGATTCGAGTAGAGAATAGCAACACCTCTGCCATTTTTCTCGAGTCTATCTTGCTGGAAGATGTTGTAGCCTGGGCGAAGAAATTCGCAGTTAGATATGTGAGGCTTAAGCCAGGTTTCAAAGAGGGTGAGAATAGCAGGCATGTGTTCGGAGATCCAGGCATGAAAGGGAGAGATTTTATTCATGATTCTTTGAATGTTCATAGGTAGATTAGATAGTTTTTTGTGGAAGTGCATTTGAGAGTCAGAGAAGTTGTGTTGGAGGTGGAGATTGGCAGTATAGAGATAAATAAGTGGCATAAGAGGAGTTGAGATCAGGTCCGGGTTGGGATGATTGTCACCTGACAGTAGTAGATTTAGAATTAATATGTTAAGAGAAATGTGGTGGTTATAATGCAGGTAGTTTTTTGTTTTAGTTTTAAGGGGAAATGTGGATAGAGGGAATATTTTTATGTTATGAAGGGTGCAGTGAAAAAGATTTAAAAGTGAAGTGGCAATATAGAAATAAGAAGCAGCAGAGTGGTTTGGGAGTAGGAAACAGTAGGTGTGTAGTAACTGTGTATCAAAGTGCACTGATAAGAGGTGACAATTGATGTAAAAATAGAGAAATGTAGTGGTAAGAATAATTAGAAAGGTGTTGGAAAATATAAGGTTTGGGGGGACATAGTGTGTCAGGGAAGGGAAGTATTCAGATAGCAGACTGAATAATTGAATGAAGTGGAGATGAAGTAGCACTTTGTATAGGTCTTTAAACTGATAGGATGATTTAAGTATGGGGAAGTGTTTGATGATTGGACGATTTGAGAAGAAGTTGGGTGGGGAAAGGATGTGTGGTCAATGAGGTTAGAGAATAAATGTAATGAAAGCGAAGGTAGGTGGGAATGGGGGAAGGGTAGGTGAGCAGACCAGGTCGTACACAGTTCGCGTTATTTTCAGTGTGCAAAAAAACTATCAGAAAGGTAGGAAACCAGAACTAGGTAACTGTAAGGGAATGTTGGAGTTTTTAGAGAAGAAAAGACATTGTAGGTAAGGTTAAAGAGAGAAGGAGTGAAGGGCAGGAGAATAACTAGACAACTGAGTGGCAATTTCACTAATAACAACTAGACAACTGAGTGGCAATTACAGTAAGAATTCACAATACACTAAGAATTGGAACACAAAACAATAAACTGGAAAGAAAAACAACTTTGTAGATGTCAGTTGAAATGTTTTTTCCACCCCAATGATTAAGCACTTTCGGCCGAGTATAACAAGGACTTCCTCAGAATCAAAGAGCATAGAATTAAAAAACATTTTAAAATACCCTCTGTCATGTCACATGTCTCAAAATAACCAATAAACATCATATATTAATTACTGAGCCTTAAAATTGTGTGAAACATTAAACACCATTTTTTACAAAAATACTCTACTATTAAAGTTAACAAAATAGCTGTGGGCACCCTCTGAATTAATACAAGATGCTTTTAAGAAACTTAGAGAAAAAAGAGAGAAAGTGATTTTAGCTCCCCTGCTTCCAAAATAAGGTAGTGTGGAGGGGGCCAAAATGTCCAGGAAATTAGCTAATGAATACACCAGTTCCTTTATTACTACTTATACAGTGGATGGTTATAGTATTGGAAAAACACTTAAAGTTAATTCAGATAATATTTGCTTGTTTTGAGAGTACTTATTGGTGAACAGAATAACATCCCCATATTATATTAAAAAAAGGGAAAAGTTTGAAACAGTACCTTAAATCATCTAAAATGAACACGATACAATTAACACAAAAAACAGAATGGTTGTTTTAAATGTGGTACTTGCTCTCAGTGTAAGTACATCTACGAAAGTAGGAAACTTAGAGTGAATGGAATTTTAGTGAAATGTAGGTATAATTCATTAAGTTTAATTCATGGTACCTTAGAGAGTACTGTAAAAATTTATTTGTTGTTTTACTTTTTTATTAAAATGCACAATTAAATGTTTGCTTACAGGTACCATGTAATCTGTGTATATTGTTAGCACTTTTACAGGGCATAAAGCACAGTAGGTGGATATTCAGAAATTAAAAACAGAACACTGTAATGCTGAACTTTGCAGTAAGTGTTGTAATGCAGGCATGCCGCTCAGTCTCTTACAGCAAGAAGTCTGGACTAAGCCATAAAGAATGGTGGGGCAAAGGCCCAAAAATAGGGTCATTTTTTGAATATTACTTTTACAAACTTAGAAAACTGATAGGATTTGCTGAAGGATATAAAGTATGAAACTGTGATGTGTGTCATTATTTTCTGACTTCAGTCCTCAATGATTTTCCAGAAAAAACAATTTTATGATAAACAGACCAAAAATATGAGGTAAACATCTGAACATTCTGCAAAACTCTGAAGAGTTGACAGGTATGCATGCAGGGCATATCCAATTCAAAGATATTTGTAGCACAATCACACGAGTATGAACATTTGTGTGGTCATTCATATTTACTTTGATAAGCACCATAATTGTGGCTGAACTTGAAAATATTTTATTTAGGTATGTGTGAATATGGATGCCAGTATCAACCATGTCTGTTAATTATAAGATGTATACATATGTGAATAAGTTGCCTATGTGCATGCATCCACATAGGCATATCCATGAACATTACTCAGACAAATAAACATAAAGATTGTCATATATACATGCATGTATACATACACATATGTATGTATGTGTAAGTAATTATGTATTGAGATACATAAGTAAACATGCAGGTACAAACGGAATCACAGATCATGTCTGACATTGGCCGTTACTATATAATATGGTTTTGCAGTGATAATGATAATCACCAATGATTATGTTTGAAGTTTTGTGTTTGAACAAATTCATTGTTGATTATATACCAAAAAAGGTATGGAATCTAAGTCCAAGGAAGTCACTGTTCCACTGTATTTGTCATTCATCAGACCTATTATTCAGTACAATGCCGCGTTTGGTATGTACCTAACCAGGCATATGCAACAACTGGAATGTCCACAGAGGTTCCGTACTTAAAGAATACAGGGCATAAGTAGAATATCCTATGCAGACTGCGTCAAGGCCCTATCCATGTAGTCTCCTACAGGCTTTTGAGGGGAAATCTATGGCTGGCATACAGGGCATTGTCAGACTGCACTCCGATGGACCTTCTGCATATCCAGAAAACAAACTGTACCAGAATAACCTGTTCTAAAGACTTAAACATTGCCTGGGATATAAATAGGACCTGCTGGAATGATAAGTATATATCCAAGACACTACCCCGTCTATGGAACAGGCTCCCCATACACGTGAAGCAGAGTTCCTCCCTAATCCAATTCAAGTGCAACTTGGACAATTGGATGGGAGACTGATAATTCATCCATAGTTTGGCACCTATGTCTCTGAAGAAAGCAGGTAACCTGTAAATGGTTCTTCTCCAGGCCCATGCTTACACTTATGAAGAGTATCAGAACTCATCAGAGATTTGGGATGTATGGCTAGGTTTAAAAAGGCCCCTGTGGTCTTAGCCTAGTAAACACCTATGAACCTATTATTCATTGTACAAAATGTATAATAGGTACATAGGTAGTTACACAAATGAGGGTGTGGATAACAAAGTGGAAGACATACAGAATACAGCAATACAGCAATGTGGTGTAGGCTAGCCAGCATCCCAGATGTAGTAAAAGTATAATTACACATTGTAGGATAACAGCAGAATTGTTTGTGTTGTTGGGAAAGTGAAATGACAGAAAACTATGTATACAGTGTATGAATGTTGTACTACCTGGCATAATAGTATTATATTCCATAATCAGTGATTATGGTCACGTTACCCTTTAATGTTTAACTGACCATCAGCATTATGTCAGACATTTGCATAGACCTAAAATGTAACATCATCACACTGGCCATACCGTGTGTGTGCTGTTGTGGACATTTGACAAAGTGATGGCAGTCCTATAGTTGGACTGAGACAACACATCCTTGTTTTCATTAGTTGCATTCAGATATGGGGTGTAGCACTTTATCGCTTATCAGTGCATAGCACTGACAGCAATCACAAGATGGTGACATATTGAGTGGGAACACTACTGTGACACTGACAAGATATCTGCAGTATAGCTGTCTACACAATTCATTTAGTGTGAGTAGACAATTTCTCATTGAGGGGCTGGGGTGTGCTTGTATTACTTGGGGCATCCTGAAGTGCACTGGCAGGCCTTATGTAAATGTTGCTCATTCATGTTATGCTAAGGTCTTCTTGGATGACAGTACTGCTTCTATATATCTTCGGAGGTTTTGTCAGTTCTCTGAACTACACAACACTATGTTATGTGATGCTATCATGTAGCTGATGTACAGACATGATTAATAGGTCTGTGAGCACCATTCATGGGTCTGGTCAAGGATACTGGTTTGCTAGCATGTGTTGATGCCAAAATGAAAGAAGTGTGCACATTTAGGTTCATAGATTCATGGGTTAACAGGTGGCTAATGATACAGAGGAACATTAGTAACCTAGCCACAATATCCTATATTGTAAGTACCCAGTGGCCAAACTAATTTATATGTAGTTTTAGGTCCTTTTCAATGACAGCTTCAGGGGCCAAACCTGGGCTGTAATTGTGATTGCCCTTCCATGCATACAGGTTATGCTTGAAGAGGATCAGGGAGCTCCTTTGCTTTATATATAAAGGAAGTTTGTCCTATTAACAGTGTGTTCTCTAGGATTTATTGCTATCTTGACAGCAGGTGTCTATACTGCTCAGAAAAGCTCCTCGTGGTCCTGCAGAGTGGTCCTAGCAGCAGGGAACTCAGAAAAGTGACTACTTTCTGGATTTAAGTATCTTTGTTTTTTTTTCACTTGGAATAGCTTCAGTAGCTTACCCTGAACTAGCTTGAACTGTTTTTTAACTGTTTGCTGCATTATTTTAAAATCTGCACTTAAAGTTACATTTTAGTCGAATTTGATCGAAAGTTTGTTTGTTTGTTTGTTTAATTTAACTGTTGAGGCTGCCCACTAAAGTGTGCTAGCCTGTGTAACTGATTTATCACTGTTTCTGCATTTTCTGTGTGTTTCTATCAAAAAACAAAAAACAAAAAAATCCTTGTTTTCCGCCTCCTCGACTAGTTTAGACCAGTTTACAGGCATTGCTGTATTCTGGGCTGTGGTGTAGTTCCTGTGTTGTCCATTACCTTACATGGATAGAAGGAAGTTTCTTTGTTCACCAGTGGGAGTGGGGAGCCTTGAGCAGCCTACCTGTCCCTGTAGGAAGTGACCTCAGCACAAGAAGCTGTAGTAATTGGTTGTTTTGGACCATTTCTAGCTCTTTTGTAGTTCACTGTTTAAAATCTGCCTCTGGGCGTTTTTTTCCGGCTGTACTGCTCAGACAAGCTCCTCGTGGTCCTGCAGAGTGGTCCTAGCAGCAGGGAACTCAGAAAAGTGACTACTTTCTGGATTTAAGTATCTTTGCTTTTTTTTCACTTGGAATAGCTTCTGTAGCTTACCCTGAACTAGCTTGAACTGTTTTTTAACTATTTGCTGCATTATTTTAAAATCTGCACTTAAAGTTACATTTTAGTTGAATTTGATCGAAAGTTTGTTTGTTTGTTTGTTTAATTTAACTGTTGAGGCTGCCCACTAAAGTGTGCTAGCCTGTGTAACCGATTTATCACTGTTTCTGCATTTTCTGTGTGTTTCTATCAAAAAAACAAAAAAACAAAAAAATAATCCTTGTTTTCCCGCCTTTCCTCAACTAGTTTAGACCAGTTTACAGGCATTGCTGTATTCTGGGCTGTGGTGTAGTTCCTGTGTTGTCCATTACCTTACTTGGATAGAAGAAAGTTTCTTTGCTCACCAGTGGGAGTGGGGAGCCTTGAGCAGCCTACCTGTCCCTGTAGGAAGTGACCTCAGCACAAGAAGCTGTAGTAATTGGTTGTTTTGGACCATTTCTAGCTCTTTTGTAGTTCACTGTTTAAAATCCGCGTTTGTACGGCTTTGCGCGGTTGTGCCCATAGCGCAGCGCCGGTTAAACAAGGTTAAACTTCTTCTGGCTCCGCCAGGTCTGCTCTTCAAATTTTCCCTTAAGGAAGCTCTACTCTTAGTATAATCAGACTACTCACTATATTATAAGCCTAGCCCTTGTTCTCAATACTTCTCTACTAAGTAAGCACTCTTGTACTAAGTAAAGCACTACATCTACCTACCACCCCTGTGAATATCCACTTCCCTTATAGGTACAGCACTCCCTTATACTGTTCTAACATGTCGAGTGGTAGATTACTGGCGTCCTCTCCAGTTCAGCTGGTCAATCTGGGTATCTTGAGACAATGCTACAATTGTCTCATGTACACAGACAACCCTCTCCTCCTCCCAACAAACACAAATACATGTGAGAGATGCAACTATATAGCCAAACTGGAAGCTGAACTCTCTCAACTCAGGGCTGGCATGACCAGACAGGAGGAGATGGTAACCACACACACAACAATCCCAGTCCCACATAGACCTACCACAACTGCAAACCAAACACATAAAAACACAAAGACATACTCGGAGGCTCTAATAAAAAACTTACCAAAACAACAGAGGCTCCCAAAGCAGACATCCAAAAATCCACCACCTCAAAACAAAACACATGCAACACATACTTCAATAAATCAGTGTGTCAACCAATCACAGCCCTTAAGGCCAAACACCTTGCCTGATACACTAGTAATAGGTGCCTCTATAGTCAGACACACTGATGTCCCGCTGACCAGGCTGAACAAGGAGAGGGTGACTGTGAGCTGTCTATCAGGAGCTAGGATCCGCCATATAACACACGCACTCAAGTCACTCCAAAGCAAGTACAAATATGACTCCATCATTGTCCATGCTGGTGTGAATGACCTGAGACGTACCTCCCTGGACTACATGAAAAGAGACATAGAGGAGCTCTCCGATTATGTAGCCCAGGCTGGTATGACCCTGACCCTGAGCAGCATCTTGCTGCCAAGAATGATACCACAATACAAAGACAAGATGATCAGCTTTAATAATTGGCTCAAGTGTCATTCTAAGGGGATCCAATGTCTGTTTGCCTGGGATGACATGTTGGACAGGCCACGCTGCTTCGCAAGGGATGGCTTACACCTGTCACCACTGGGCTTCCGGATATTGGCTAAGGCTCTTGCCACCCCCATAGTGCCTTTTTTAGGCAAGGCTCAAAAGACAAACCCACCTCCGTAGAAAACAAAAATGGAAAAAAACTAAGGGTAATGCTGCTCAATGCCAGAAGTCTAAATCTCAAGATGCAGGCACTTGATGCACTCCTCAGCATGGAGAACATCGACGTCTGTGCAGTAACTGAAACCTGGTTCAAGGCTCCTGAGAGCACCCCAGCACTACCAGGCTATACCTCGTATCATGCTTTTCGGCCCCAAAACCCAGGCCGAACCACAAAGGGAGGGGTAGTGTCCATATTCATCAAGGACACCCACACCTCCAGGTTAGTAGCAACACATGAAGCATCAGAGACCATACAGGTGCAACTAACCATAGGCAAAACGGCTATACAACTGGTAGCATGTTACAGACCACCCTCCCAATCTCAAGAACCCCACTCAGCCTTCCTGAAGACATTGGAGGATATGAATGTATCACAAAATACCATCATACTGGGAGACTTTAACTACCCAAACATAGATTGGGTACATTATTCTAGCCCTAATACCCTAGCCCAAAGGTTCCTGGAATTCATAAATTCAAATGCACTGGAACAACTAGTCACCTCTCCCACTAGGGGAGATAGTATACTAGACCTGATCATCACAAACATGGGGACAAAATGCTCTACACCGAAAGTATACCCCTCACTAGTGAGATCTGACCACAAACTAATCACCCTGGATATACATATCCCACCTCCACCCCCAGCACAAAAGACCACAGTGAAAACTTCTCAAAAGCAGACTTCACTCTTCTTAAGACTGAGATGGTATCCTTTAAGCCCACTGTGCCAGTGGATACCACATCCCACAATGCCGAATCCTTCACAAATGATTTCTATGGACATCTCCAAGAATGCATGGATCATGCAATCCCAAATAAATCCAAGTCCCTCTCCACCAAAGGTAAGCGTCCTGTCTGGTGGACCTCAGCCATAAACAAATTGTATAACAAAAGAAGGAAGCTACTGCACGTCAGAGCAAAATCCCATGAAGGGAAGACATCTCTGATCAACATTAGCAGAAAACTACATTCTCTCATAAAAACATCCAAGGCCAACTTTGAGAGAAAAATCGCTAAGGACACTAAATATAACCACAAAGCCTTCTTCAGCTATGTTAGAAACCTGGGCGGAAACCCTCAGATATGCTCAGAGTTGGTTCACAACAACAAAAAATACACTGAACCCACAGATATTGCCAACATTCTGGCTGACAGGTTCAGTGCAAATTTCTCCCCTCCCTCACCCCCAAAAGAAGAAATACTTATCCCAGCTGAATGTAATCTCCCTGTCATCTCAGATGCCAAGTGAGAACCGCCCTAAACAAAGCAAAAAACACAGCATCAATGGGACCTGACGGTATCCCGGGTTGCGTGTCACGTGAACTCCAAGAGGAGCTAAACCCACACATAAAAATGCTATTTAACCTTAGCCTTACTTCGGGATATGTACCTGAACACTGGCGTACAGCAACAGTGGTCCCACTCCACAAGGGGGGTGCCTCTACAGACCCTGGAAACTACCACCCCATAATCTTAACCAGCCTGGTCTGCAAAGCTATGGAAAGAATCATTATGGAACTCATAAACAGAGACATAGGGGACCTACAGACACTTGACCCCACCCAGTTCGGCTTTGTAAAGGGCAGATCCTGCCTTTTAAACCTGGTTGACTTTTTGAAACAGTCACTAGAGCCATTGATGAGGGCAAAGCAGTCCATACAGCATACCTGGACTTGGCTAAGGCCTTCGACACAATACCCCACTCAGGCATCATAGATAAGCTCAACAGCTTAAAGTAAACCCTTATGTCACTAGATGGGTTGCAAACTGGCTAAAGGACAGAACCCATAAAGTTAAAATCGCTGGAGCAATGTCAGACTCAAAGCCAGTCACAAGTGATGTCCCACAGGATTCTGTCCTGGGACCCCTCTTGTTCGGCATTTATTTCTCAGATGTTAAAGCAAACATGGGAGGGCTGTGGCTGACAAAGTTCGCAGATGACTGCAAACTAGGCGCCATAGTCGATACACCAGCAGACACATACATCCTACAAAAAGGCCTCACAGAAATGGACAACTGGTGCCGGAGTCACGGCCTTAAACTAAATGCCAAAAAATGTATAGTCATCCCCTTTGGGAAAAACAAAGTACCCACAAATTATCACATAGACAGCAACCCACTGAGTACAAAAAAAGTAATCAGAGACCTAGGGACCCAAGTCGACAGCGACCTCTCATTTGACACCCACGTTGCCAAAGTGGTTAGAAAAACATTCTACCTTGCACACCTCATCATGAAGGGATTCACATCCAGATCCAAGGATGTCATTGTACCCCTATATTCCTCCCTCATCAGACCCATGATTGAGTACAATGCCCCATTTGGTATGTACCTCACCCGGCATTTGCAACAGCTGGAGAGACCACAAAAGTACCTCACCAAGAGGATCAAGGGTCTCCAACATATGTCTTATTCTGCCAGACTAAAGAAACTTCAGCTCTATTCAGTAGCATACCGCCTGCTCAGAGGTGATCTCTGCCTGACGTACAAGGCCATGTCCAATCAGAATCTGATGGACATGCTCCACCTCAAAAAATCCAAATCCATCAGGACCACGACAGCTAAAGACTTAAACCTCGGCACAAGTATGAATAGGACATGCTGGAGGGATAGATTCATAACCCAGAGGCTTCCCATGCTTTGGAACAAGATCCCAGTTCATATTAGGCAGAGCCCCTCACTGACTCTCTTCAAGAGAAATCTTGATGAGTGGATGGGAGATCGTAAGTTTACCCCAGGGGTCACATCTGTGTCACTGCTAGACAGGGGCACAGTAAACTAATTCTGTTATATAAGGGGACCTTCATTGTGTCACTACTAGACAGAGGCACAGTATTCTAAATGTATTCTGTACATTTTTTGTACCATTTCATGGGGTGGCAAAAGCCACATCACTATGGCTAGGCTTACAAATGCCCCAGGGCAGATAGCCTAGTACTATACTATGAAACTATGAAACTAAGGTGCTATTTATGTTATGGTATGAGATGACTTGTCTTGAGCAGGTGTTTAGGATATTACTAGTTCTGGGGATGTGCAGGAGGTGACAGTGGAATGGATCCTTTGCAGCTATGCAGGTTAGACTGAGTTTGCCTCTCCAGAGTCTATAGGAAAGTAAAAAAAGACTAAGTGCTTTAAGCCTGTCTGGGTATCTGCAGAAAGACATACATGTGATTATGTAATGAGAAAACAATACAATCTCTAAAGTTATGTGCATAAACAAGTACACACCAAAGGGGACATTATACCCTATCAATCACCCTGGTGATTAGCTAAAATGATTCCTAACATTAGTGGGTACATTACAATCAAAGGATTACTGATTGCCAGTGAAAGTGCTGAGGTCCCTAATAAATGAGTCAGTGTCAGCTAAAGACATAGCACTAGTGATGCATTTCTTGGCATGTAGTTTTGGCGTGTGCTTCAGGCACAACTTATTGATGTTGACTAGTCCTTCCTGAAAAATCTGGAAGTGAGATAGTGAGGTAGTGACACTACAAGCCCTAAATGTCAGCCTTGACATTGGGAAAGTAAATACCAAAGGCAAGTGGTCCTTGGAATTGATCACTTGGGGAGACCACAAGCGAATACTCTTTTCGAAGAGAGCATACCTGTCATCTAATAGACTTTTGAATGACCATTAATTAGCCAGTTTGTTTTCTAACAGGTAACATACGAGTTTACAATGACAGTAGTGCACTTTTGAAACAGTTATGTGCACTGCATACATAGTTTCACCAAAAGACCTGCTTTATCAGATATATAGCATACCTGAACTTTATAGAATTTATAGAATATAGAATGAACATTAACGAATGCCTAGAATTTCATGTCTGTCAGTAACGTATGTAGAGGCTGTTGTTTTTAAACCACATGAATATAAACATATATTATGTGTTACATACATACATAGAAAGATAGCTGCTGTAACTTGTCAAAATGCGGGGTGATCAATGCCATGAAATTTGGGTTGCAGCACTTACTTTTTACTGCCTGATTAAAAGTACACTTGTAATTACCTACTGTAATATACTAGAAATGGTACAGAAAAGTATATGGGGAAATGTATAGACTGCCTTAGATTCAACTTTCAAACCCTAATCAGTGTAAACTAACTGCACTTCAGTTGAACGCTCAGGAAATATGTGATAGTTGAAAACATTTTACCACAATGAATGACAGAAGAAAGTGAGAAAAGAAATCCAGTAGGATAGAATCATTAATCACTATTAGACAAATCGTTATGGTGTGATTTCCGAAGAATAATAAACAGCATCAGCTAATGAAAAAATACTTTTAGAACACTGGCTAGATTCAGTTCCAAACAAGCGTGACATTTTTAGAGAAAAGAAGAAAAATATTTTATTCCTTTAAATTATTTGGACATTTGTTACTCAACATGTTTCTTTGCAAGGCAAAATTGTCCAATTCAATGCTGTGCTGTAAAATGAGGGAAAATCTGTATGATTATAAAAGCGCAGCTACATCTCTCACACACACACACACACACACACACACACATGAAATATATATATATATATATATATATATATATATATATATATATATATATATATATATATATATATATGTGCATAACATGTACTGCAGTTATACCCAGCAGCATACCTCCCCACCCCTAAGTGCAACAGATCTGGACAAAGGCTGCAAAATGGGAGGGCAATGGACCAACATTAGGGACACAATGTAGCTCCTGCAGGTATAAATGTAGAATGTCACTACAGGAATAGGCTGTGTGTGTCAGCATACATGTTCAGAAGGATGTCAGTTTTGAAACTGTAATGTATGTCATCATATACTGACAGAAATCCCCACATGAGGACAGTGACTTACCACAGGAAGGAATAAAATTATACTATTCAACAGACCAGAAATATGGGCAATAAACATGGACAGTCTGTAACAATCTGGTGGGTGACAGGTATGTTCAGAACAGCTTAGTGCAAGAAAGCATAACCAAGCCTGGCAAAGGGAGGGCATGAAAATGTGGACATATCTGACATAATGGTGTAGATGAGCTGACACGTGATGCAGTAACACCCTCCTGTCTGTTCCAACATCTATTGAGTGGAATAGCATACGTCCAAAACCCAGTGACTTCCCAGGAGTTAGTCATGTAAATCTTCACATTCCCCCCACTGATGTGTCAGACATATACAATGCTTATGTGGGCCAGGCAACACTACACATCTACCAAATATCTGGACATAACATCACATTAGGGAAAATACACTGAGCTGCTAGCCATGTCACCAAGCAATATCCAAACTACAGGCAGAGTGACAAAACAAAAAGCAATCTTGCTATGGGAAATACACATGTAATTGCAAATATACCAGGCACTCCAGGGATGTAACAGCATTGAGAAACAGACACCAGTGTGAAAGTGCATGCAGTATAAGGAGTGTGTGAACCAAACTGTCAACACGTTTGATACTCACAGACTGCCCATACATACAATGGCCCAATACACAGTATAGTATGATGCCTGCCTGTGTTATGGGGCATGTCACAGTCTTACCCTACAAAAATGTAACACTTGATAGAGCACCAGAAACTGGATCCACATTCAAAGGCATATAGAAAAGGAAACATAGCACTTACATCTACCCCCAAGAAATAACATATTCACAATACACTGCTACACAATCCTGACAGTCTGCCAGCAATAGCCAGAAATACAAAGACCTCCCAACTGTGCACACTCCCAAAGAATGTCCAGGACTTGTCATCATATATAAGGCCCCGTACACATAAAATGTCTGGGAGTCTGATACCTAACTGGGATGATAATACAAATTACATCACTAAGTAATGATATACCATATCTCTATGCCTCTGACTGCATGATATATGGACAGAGTTTGATATAGTCATGGGCAGAGGCCTAAACACAGGTCCAGGATGGAGATATTGCTGTAATAAACTGAGAAAGTAGCTGGTGTAGGTCTAATCCTATCCGCCATGTCACACACAGTGCAAATGTGAACATCCCACACTCTGCAGTGTCCAGCCCTGAATCCTCCCTGTCTGTATAATCCCACTGTCTGCAACCAATATAATGTAGCCAGTCACACTGCCCTCCTGTAGACTTTACATATCACTCTTAATGGTACTTGTCTGTCACAAATAACTCCTGAATCCCCTCCCCACCACACACAACCTACCTGTACTCTCTCGTACACCTCTCCCCCACCTTTCCTATGACTCTGAACTGGTGTTCCCAAGTAGTTAGACCTATCCACCTTCCAAACTGTACACCCTGCATTGTCACCATTCCTCTATCCCCCACCCCATTCACACACGTGCATTCTTACTTAGTCTTGCTGACCAACATTCCTCCCCGCTCTACAACATAACCCCACCTCTCCAGAGTCTCCCCAACCTGTCCCCTAATCTCACTACAGACAACAATGTCATCTGCAAACTGCACAGTCAACAGGGGCCCCTGTCTGATCATATCTGTCAACCTGTCCCTCACCACTGCAAATGTGAAAGGAGACACAGCTGATCCCTGATGTACTCCCACCTCAACTTTAAATCCACCTGTCATGTCAAAACCAGAAATCACTGCAGTCACACTAGCCTCCTACATATCCTGTGGTGTCTGACAGACTTCTCTGGCACCCCTGACATCCACATACAATACCACAATTACTCTCCAGGCAGCATGTCATATGCTCTCTGTAGGTGCACATAGACACAATGCAGCTGCATCTCAGCCTCAGTGCAGAGCTCCATCAACACCTGTGGGCCAACACTTGCATCTGTAATGCTCTTATCTGGCATTAACCCAGACTGCAAATCATCAATCATCACCATGTTCTCAACCTAGCTGCCACCATCCTTTACCATTACCTCATCCTGTGACCGATCAATTTTATCCCTCACTTGTTACTACAGCTCTGTAGACCACCCTTGTTCAGATAAGCAGTACCCATACATATTCAACAACATCTCACACATCCTCTCACTTTCCAAGATTACAGTAAACAATCCAGTTAAAAATACCCCTGCCAGGTCTCTGAAACACCTCCAGGCATCCACAGGTATGTCACCTGGAACAACAGCCTTTCCACTGTTAAACCTCCTCATAGCTATCCTTACATTCTCCTTGATAATCTGTTGCACCTCCTGATTAACCATACCCACCTCAGCCAACCTTCCCTCCCTCCCCCATTTTCCTCATGGAACAGGCCATCAAATTGATGTTTCCAGATGTTCTAAACACACTTCTTTTTGTACATACAGTTTGTATGTTTCACCCATATTCCTTTATCACCCTTTTGTGCTGCACATCCTTGCTAGCTATGTGCCTCTGTCTAGCCAATAGCTACAGGCCCTGTACACCATCCGTGATGTCCAACATTACATACAATCCCAGACATTTGTATGTCAGACTCCACATTCACAACCATGTACAACACTCTCTTTGCCATGCACCCCATCTCTTTATACTCATGTCTACTCTCTACATCTATCTGTCAATCCCACTTCTCCTTTACCATCACCTCTCTCTGCATACTCGCCTGTACTTCTTCATTCCACCACCATGTGTGTAGGAGCAGTCACCATCTGGGCAGCATGTCAACCTGTGTCTGATTGAGCATAGTAGGTCACAGGTGCATTAATGTAATGCTGAGTATGAGTACAAATAGGACACATCCACTGAGGGCAATTGGAAGGCCATCCCCACATATGTCTGTGGTCTCACAGTCAACTATCCAACCCACCCTGTAATGGAGGTCAGTCACAGCACATACACACATACCATAGCTACAGACGACCAGCTTCAGACATGTTTAGGACAAATATCACCCCCCTGGCTCTACATTAGTATAGAAGGATATGCACACCACATGCACCCCTACTCTCACCATTAATCAGGTGCAAACTGCCTACTTACACATAATGCTATGCATGTCCATACAATTCAGCTAGCAAGTGGAGTATTATTTGATGTAATGTTGTGGCTACTGATACTCATTACTAGTGAGCTGTCTCTATAAAGAACTATGGACAATGTCTGATGTCCTGTGATGCGTTTTTCCCTATTTATGTCTTTCAGGTGTGATGCAGAGGCTTCCAGCCTATGATGTACAGGAGGCAGCAGCCATAACTGAGGCCATCCTGGAACACTACCACATCCCTTTCAGTTGGGGTCGCCAGCATCAGCAGGAGAGGACAGCCTTCAGGGAAGACCTCACACAGAGAGTGAACACCTTGGGGAACCAAGGCCACACAGAACAACTGACCTGATATGGTTTGCACGGCAATGGGCTGCTGTGGTGGTGAAGGACTGTTCCGCTACTGGTGGGGGGCCAGCCAGATAGGCCCCACTTACAGCAATGGAGGAGCTCCTTGCCAACTTGTATATATGTAAGGAATGCATATATGTGGACAAATATATATATATATATATATATATATATATATATATATATATATATATATATATATATATATATATATAGAGAGAGAGATACATCCACATGTATATCCACATATATGCATAGATACATCTATATAGAAAGGTGCATACATGCATACACACACACACACACACATATATATATATATATATATATATATATATATATATATATATATATGTATATAGAAACATACAGAAATATATGACAGCTAGAAACATATGCACTCTGGGGGTCATGCTGCTGCACACTAGATGTCTACATCTGAAAATGCACTCACTGGACGTATTCCTTAAAATGGGGAACTATGACATCTGTGCTGTAACAGACCTGGTTAAAGGCAGCAGGAAGCATCCCTGCACAACCAGCCTATTTCTGATTCCACATCTCTTAGCTGCAGAACTGTGACTGAAGCTCTAAAGGTGGTGGTGTTTCCATATTCATTAAGGACCTACAGGCATAGCTAACATTGGGTAGGACAGTGGATCATGCTGTAGCCTGCTATAGCTCCCTAAATATGTTGCAACACTCACACTCCATGTCCCTAAACCCCCTGGAGGATAATATTGTCCAACCCAACACTCACATACTGGTTGACTTCAACTACCCCACCATTAACTGGGAAAGCTACTCATGTACCACTGCACATGCCTATCACATCGACCTGGTCCTTCCTAACATGGGCAACTGTTGCTCGACACCAATAGACAACTCCCCCTTGTTATATCTTAACACAAATCAATCACCTTTGGAAATCCATGGCCCTCCCATGCTCCCCTGCACAAATAACCACCATAAAAAGCCTTTCCAGTGCTGAATATGGCCTCATAACAACAGAGGTGGCTAACCATATGGCAGCCATGCAAATGGAGACTAGGTGCATGACAGCTGAATCAAACAACAATGCACTATGAACATGTACACACATGCATGGGTACTGCAATTCTCACTACAACCAGGACCCTCACCTCTAATAAAAGGCAGCTGGTCTGGTGGTCCCCTGCCATACAGACACTGTACAACAGAAGGAGGGAACCGATATGGAAAAATGTGAAGTCCCAAGACTGGAAATCAATGCTTATCAGCCTCAATTGAAGGTTGAAATCCCTCATCAAATACTACAAAGTTAGCTGTGAGAACAGAATTGAAGCACATAGTGAAGACAACCACAAGATCTCATACAGTTATGTTAAGAATCTCCATGGCAATAGCAAGATTTGTTCTGAGCTGCTAGACAATGGAACCTCCCAGACTGAGCCAACAAATACTGCCAATATAATGGCTGGCATCCTGAGTGCAAACATTACCCCTCACCCCCCCCAAAGGACCAATCACAATGCCAGTCCACCACCAGGCACCCACTATTACTGCAGCACGGGTTAAAGCACAACTGTCCAAGGCCAAGTATACAGCTTCTATGGGACCTGAGAATAACCCTGGCTGTGTTCTACATGAACTATGTAGTGACCTGGCACCTTACCTGTGTGCCGTGTTCAAACACAGCCTCACCTCAGGCTTTGTCCCTACTGAATTGTACACTGCTACAGTCACCCCCTCCACAAATGAGGTGTAACTACAGACCTTGGGAAATACCGCCCCAACTGCCTGACAAGTCTGTTATGTGAAGCTATGGAATGCATCATCATGCACTTAATAAACAGGGGTATGAGAATCTACAGACTCAGGATCCCACACAGTTTACCTTTGTGAATGGTAGGTCATACCTGCTCATTCCACCTGGTCAGCTTCTTGGTGTCAGTCACCTGAGCTGTGGATGAAGGCAAGGTGACACATACAGCCTACGTTGATCTGGCCAAAGCCTTTGATAACATTCCCCACTCACTAACTAGGTGGGAACAGAGGCACAAACACAGGGGTATATTGGACATACTGCTGTCATACATTGAGACAGTTGCAGATGTCACTGGGTTTGTTGTAACATCCTTTATGAGGAATATGACATTGGTAATACCCATAGATGTGAGTATATACTGACTGCATTCCCCAGAGTCCACAACTGATTTACCATGGACACTAACTGTCTGGTGAATACACAAAACATAGCAGTCAAACATGTGGCCAATCTGTGGACAGCATGCCAGTGGAGAGGCATGTCAGAGACATATCACTGTGAGTCGTGACATCACCAACTAAATGCATGTCCACACAAACCCTGTCAATCTATCAACCACTGATGACATACAATCTGTTCATAAATCTGGGGGATATGTCCCCCATGTTGGTTGGCTCTCTCCACATGTCCTGTCCTGTGACATATTGCCACCCACTGTATGTAAATCTGTAGGCCACTGCCTCTGTAATGTCCCTCACACAGGCAAGGAAATGGGCCAAGGCCCACATTAAGGAATGTCCCATATGTCAGAACTAGCAGCAGTGTCCAGGCCCACAGCACAATACAATGTGGGCACCTACATAATGGTATGGCCGTAGCAATACCTGACATCTGCACATCTGTGCATTAGCATGAATGTTTTGCAAGATACACGTCTGAAGCTGAAAGGTAAGCCATTACTACATGATAGCTGTCCACAATGACATGTCCAAAAAACATAGTAGTCTACAGTTAATATCAGCATATCAGATCAATATCCAACAGGAGATAAACATACAGCTCAAATACCAAGAACAAGATACTCAGTACTCAGAATCCAGTTATGCATGCAGGGGTATATGGTTCCAGTACTACAATTTGCAATCTACTCTTTCTTAAGAAAGCACTGTTAAAAGTTCTAACATAATGATACAATATGTGTTAAACTATTCTGTCAACCAGTGCACTGTAGGTGGTGAAACATGCAAGTGTGACTGCATATAACCTGAGATACTACCCATGTATGAAACAAATCCAAAAAGAAAAGATTGTGGTACTACCCATGTATAGCCTGGTGTCCCATACAGTATACTCACACCCCTTGCAACTGTAATGACAGAGCATAGAAGCATGTTATATACAGGAAATGAAATACACTTATTAAAGATGTCACTACCCTGCTATTTTATCAGACTGTAATGTGATCACTGGTTACCAGGGCTGAGCTATGCTTGGCAAGTGTAAGCATTTCTTAACTGTAAATGCTAAGCAGATTTGCCCACTGGTAAGCAAAGCCTACACAATGTAAGTGCCTATTCATTTACCCATGCATTAGCAGTGCTTAGCTTCACGCAAACCCATGCAAACCCACACAAACCCGCTTAAAGCCACTTTAAAGTGCCTTAATCACCCTGCCTCCATCAGCTCTTGTTCTTCCCAGAAAACACAATAAATAGCCCATGCAGGTCTTGAACCCAACACCCTGTACATTATAGTCACAGCATGTAACCACTACGTCATCAAGCTGTGAGGATAGCTCTTGGTTTTTCAAATATATCATTAAGTACACATACTGAATAGTAGTGAACAACTGCTTTGACTACTACAATTGTTTAGTACTTGTAAGTGAAAATAGTGTTGAATCAGTCATGCTCTTATATGTAACTATACATATTTAAATAACACCAGGAAAGAAAGACGAGATCCACACAGTCTTTGTAGTAAGCGCTTTCGTTTTTTAATAAAAACTTCTTCAAAATACACATCCACAATGAATCAAACCTTTTTATATATAAACACACCCCTTCTTAATTGATGACATCAAAAATTTAATTAAATTAAATCAATACAGCCCCATTAAGGCATCTAAAATATTAGATACATTTCAAACCATGTTCCAATTGAATAAAAAAACATATAAATACATCATGTCATACAAGCCACAAATAATTTCCTAGCTTTTTGTTGCTGTAGTTCACAAATAACCCTCAGATTTTAATCTAAGGGTGGAACTAATAGATATATTTGTGTTTAAGCCTGGAAATAATGTTGCATTAGTTCTTAGCTGCCATCTAAGTTCCCTGTTTTCCAAAAAATCATTCAGGGGACCGCCTCTATCTCCTACTGTGACTTGTTCCAACACTGAAAATCTAAAATTGTGTCCCTCATTGTTAATGATATGCACCGCCAAAACATTTTTTTATGTCTTGTTTTTTAATATCGTAAAAATGTTGATACATTCTGCTTCTAAGAGCATTAATAGTCTTACCGATATAAAAACAAGGACATTGCGTGCATGTCCCTATATAAACAACAGCTTTACTGCTGCAACTAAATTTTTTCTTATATTTATATTTCCCATAATTTGGGATAAACAACTCCGTTCCTTCTAAAATGTGTTTGCACTGCATACAAAATCCGCATTTAAACATCCCCTTGGTCCCAGGATGAATTTCTTGTACCCTTTCCAACATATTTTTAATAGTAGTGTCCTTTTTGTATATAATATTAGGTTCTGTTCCCACTATATCCAAAAATTCTTTATTAGTGTTAAATAAATTCCAGTTCCGTTGAATAATATTCCTAATACTTTTAAACTGTTGATTGTATTTAAAAATACCAGCTCTATGAAACAACTTAATGTTCTGTCTTTGGGAACTTTGTGTACCTTCAACCAAGCTGTCTGGACCCTTACCCGACACTGGAAAAAATATTCCTTGTTCCCTCTTGGAAACCACCTCCTTTAATATATTTTCTACAAATTCTTTAGGATAACCTTTACTAATCAACATACCTTTAAGAATTTGTATTTGACCTAAGAACTCATGGAAGTCTGAAACCATTCTTGCTAGTCTGACTCCTTGTCCTTTTATTAATGACTTCTTCTGATGGATAGGATGAAAGCTAGTAAAATGTAGAAGTGTATTAGAATAGGTAGGTTTCCTAAAAATAGTCGTTTCAAAACAACTTTTCAATTCTATTTTTACTTATAGTAATGTCTAAATAGTCAATTTTCTCATACAAAATAGTGTGAGAAAATTCCAGAAATCCTATGCTTACACCAATGAACTCGAGGAATTCGTTTAACATATCCTCACTATCATTCCATAGGATAACTATGTCATCCAAATAACGCCCATAATATTGCCATAATTTTGCATATTTACTAGTGAAAATGAATTCCTTCTCCCAGAATGCTAAGACTAAATTAGCAAAAATGGGTGCACAAATAGCCCCCATGGCTACACCTTTACATTGTTTAAACAGTTGTTCTTGAAAAACAATAATGTTGGTGTCCAAAATTAGCTCTATGAGGCTCCTTAATGTAAGAATCCTATCATGCCCCATCTTTGTATGTTGGCATAAATATAAATAAAACCATTCAGTCCCAGTGTCATGGGGGATAACAGAAAATAAATCTTTGACATCAATTGTCACGAAAATTAAACAATGGTTGTACATATTTTTGTTAATTTTCTTAAGCAAGTCCCACGAATCCTTCACTATCCAGTTACAGTCTTGTAAAATATTTTTTAGTTGTACATCTATAAAACTGGCAATATAATATGTTTTTGAAGCCTTTGCGTCAACAATGGGTCTGAGGGGTGGGTTATTGAGATCCTTATGCACTTTTGGTATACCAAAAGTAGTAGGAATTTTCGGATGTTTAACTACCATGTAGGACCATTCATCAAATGTAATTTGTCTATTTAAAAGAAGTTCTTCCAACATAATATCAACTTTCCTATAAAGTATATTTTTCTCGTTCACGCTCATTTGACAATATGTATCTGTATGAAGGATCCCAAACATTTTATCAATATATGAATTGTTATCCATTATAACTAACCCACCCCCCTTGTCCGGTTTCATAATTCTAATCTTGTTGTTGTTGCATAAATTTTGTAATAATTCCATCTCTTGTTTTTTCAAGTTGTTTTCATCATAAATTGTACTGCCACTACATTTGTACAGCATGCGTATATCATATTCGCACATTTTTTCAAACATCTGCACAATGGGGCATAATGGAGGGTTAAATGCACTAGGTCTTTTACATATATTATTACTACTATTAATATCATGTAGTCCTTCCTTAAAGCAAAATTGAAAATTCAGCTTTCTTGTATACAATTTTAAATCTACTAATGCTTCATCTACAACTCCTCTTTTACTTGGAACAAAAGACAATCCTCTTTCAAAGATATTCGCTGTACTTTTATCCAACACACAATCACTGTAGTTGTATATTTTAAAGTCACCATTGCTATTAGATATGATCTGCACAGAGGTGACTACAACATCCCTTGTATTGTGTAAAACATGTGGGATTTCTAAAGTGTCATTAGACATATTAAACATTTCTACAAAACCATTTTCCAAAAAAAGTTTTTCCAATACATCTAATACATTCTCCCCCTCCCCCTGCCCCTGTAGTTGTGATTGGGGTGATGTTGCCCCCCTCCCCCTCTCTGATTCCTGATCTGTTCGGATCTCCTCAGTGGGGGAAACTCTAAAGGGTTCAAACCAGGGTCATTTTCATCATTGTCAAAACCATTACCATCACCAAGCTCCCCTTCAGGTATATGACTATAGTCCTGGTGGTGGTTATAATTATTATAAATCTTTCTTTGACTTAAAGGGGGTGGGGGGTATGCTCTCTGTTCAGCATACTCCTTTTCGTCCCTTCTAAGCTTCTTTTCTTTTTTATATTTTAAGTCAGAAATAAATTGATCAACATTTTTAAATATACTGTCAAACTTCACTTTGTTAAACTCAAAGAGTAAATCAGATTGTACACTGTTATTCACCTGTTTAATTCTATCATTTAATTTTGCCATTTTTTTGTCATTATCATTAATGAGGCAGTCTAAATGTTCACAACCATGTCGGCTGAACATTGCAATAAGTTCCACATGTAAATCTGAATTTTTTACCAAACCTGTCGGGTATCGCCATAGTCGAAGTCCTTTTGGCACCAGTTCTCTCTGTTTACACTCACATAAATAACTATTTTCTAATTGCAATTTTCAATATCCAAAAATAAGGCTTTCCAGTTCATTAAGCTGCTCCTGAAATGAGCCGTTATTGTCACGATGTTTTAATGATGCGGTACCCCATTCACAGTCCCCTTTCAGCCATTGACTATACATATTTCAGATTAATATGGTGGGAGACATCTGAGAAGGTATATACAACACTCATGTTTACACATAAATGTGTGTATATATATATATATATATATATATATATATATATATATATATATATGTGTGTGTGTGTGTGTGTGTGTGTGTGTGTGTGTGTGTGTTTGTGTGCGTGTATTTGTATATGTATACATAACATATGCCCATGACATGTAGTGGAGTCATACCTTAGCATCATAACTCTCAACCTCATAGTGCAAGGGAATGTAATGTATGTATTGCAGTTATAAATGTAGAATATTGCTACAGTGACAGGTGTTGTGTCAACATACATGTTGTGAAGGATGGCTTTTCTGAAACTGACATGTAAGCCATCAGTTACTGACAGACATCATAAAATCATCATAGTGAAGTACCACACAAATCACAGTTATGATCCTGTGGAATACAAAAGAAATATGAGCAATAAACATGGACAGTCTGAAACAATCTGGTCAGTCAGGAGGTATACACAGAACTCCTTAATGCAAGAAATGTGGAACAAGCCTGACACAGGATGTTTAAAGCTATGAAAATGTGGATATATCACACATACTGGACTAGATGAGCTCACACAGTTGATGCATTCACACCCTCCTGTCTATCCTAACACATATTAACTGGAGGAGCAGAGGTCCCAAGCCACATACTTCCCACTAGTTAGTGATATACATCTTCACAGCAGCCCACTGCTTTGTCAGAAATACACAACACATATGGTGGCCAGGCAACAGTACATCTGACAAATATCTGGACATAACATCACACTAGGGTAAATACACTGAGCTGCTAGGCATGTCACCAAGCACTGTATACACTACAGGCAGACTGCCACAACACTAACTCAATTTACCTATGGGGGAATACACATGTAATTGCAAATATAGCAGGTGCTACAGGCATGTAACAGCACAGAGTAACAGACACCAGTGTGAAGGTGCATACCCACAACCAGTCTCAACACAGTCACAGTCACATAATGGTAAGCCTAAGTAATAGTACAGTATATGGACTGTGTGAACAACAGTCATCATCATGCTTGCCACTCACACACTAACCCTACATATACTGGCCCAATTAACAGTGTAGTCTGATGCCTGACTGTGGACATGTATCAGTCTGGCCCTAGAAACATATAGGCTGATAGGGTATCAGAAACTGGAGCAGCATGCAACATTAGATAGAACAGGACCAAGAGCATTGACATCTACCCCAGTCTGTACACAGGACAAATAACATTATCACAATACACTGCTACATAATGTAGACACTCTGTCAACAATCACCATAAGTACACAGACCTCACTACTGTACAGACTGCAACAGAATGTCCAGGTTTTGTCCTCAAATATTAGGCCTCCTATATATTACGTCTGGCAGTCTGATATATCACTGGCTTGAGATCAGGAATTATGTCGGAAAATAATGGTATACTGTACATATCTACCTTTTACTGCATGACATATGAACAAAGGGTGACAGACTTGGGGGACAGAGGCAGAAACACAGGGCCAATATTGACTTATTGCAGTTATAAACTGAGGACATTGCTGGTGTAACAGGGTTTGTTGTGACATATCTTTTCTGAGGGATATGAAGTCAGTAAGACACATAGATGTTACCATTTATTGACTACAATCATCAGAGTATGCTACTGCATTTATAAAGACAGAAAATGTGTGAGTGACACGCCAAAGCTAAGACTCCAAACTCTGGCCAGTTTGTGGAGAGCCCTATAGGTGAGAGTTTTCTCAACCACATAACACTGTCATGCCAGACATTAAATCATGCAGAACAGCCATATCCACACAAACCCTGTTAAACCAACATTACTTCAACTGTAGGACAGCAATACTTACATTATGTCCCCATGTGTGATGTGTGGAACATCCCCCTCTAGTTTGTTGGCCTGTCTCCACAATGTTTGTTGTAAGAGGTATTACCAACTACCCTCTGTGATGCTGTTTGTCACACACCCACATTAAGTCCTGCTCACAGTGAAGGAGAAGGGCCAACATGCACTTGCAGTGCTTACTTATAGGAGTGTGTTTCTATGCAATTGGCTATAGGAATGATACCACAGCAATTAGTAGGTGCAGGACTTCAATTCATGCACAGGCCATCAGCTGATCATGATCATTACCTACCAATGTCAAGCTCCTTTCTATGCAAAACAGATGCATTTTTCCACATCTACCAGAGAGGGGGAGAGACAGAGACAGAGGGAAAGAAAGAAAGGATGAGAGAAAGAGCCAAGCATATTTGTGTATGATCTGTGGGTAGAGAGAGATCTCTGTGTATTATAATGGTTGCCTATGTATACATTTATAGCTGTGGATTGTCTACAACAAGCTCTATGGTGTTTGACAACTGTTGGCCTTGTAATATGACATTGGGACATATGGTTCCTCAATATGAAAATGTAGCAAAACCCACTCTCCAATGGATCCTGTTATTACACAATCACACCAACACCCACACAGGATACTGCTGACACACACACACACACACACACACACACACACACACACACACACACACACACACACACACACACACACACACACACTCACAGTACTGTGTTTCAAACCCCTACCTAACTATGTATTGGTACTACAGTGTTATGCAGTTATTGCAGGTACTACGGAACTTATATGTTGGACAGCTGTCAAAGGTATCTTTGAAGGTGAGTGACATCAGCTGCAGTGCTAAAGGAGGGGAGAGGGAAGTGTAGGAAGTGTGAATGACCACAAAATCAAGTGTCAACAAAGACACACACACTCTTACACACAACACACACACATTATCACAGTTTCTAGGATCAGGAGTAGAATTCCTACCTAACTAGTTTGTTACACTACAGAATTATACAGTTATCATGAGTGCCACAGAGCTTATAGGGGTGAGACTTGGCCAAATGGTTATTTCAAGGTGACTGACATCAGCAGGTGTGCTAAAGTAGGCCAATGTCAGGTGTAGTGGTGTGAATGGACTCAAAATCATTCATCTCCACACACACACAGACACACACTATCACAGTTGCCAGGACCAGGATTAGAATTCCTACTTAATTAGTTTGCTACACTACAATATTACTCAGTTATCGAGAGCATCACGGAGCTTATAGGACTGAGATTTGGCCAAAGGCTTATTTCAAGGTGACTGACATTAGTGGCATGCTAAAGTAGGCCAATGGCAGATGTAGTGGAGTGAATGACATCAAAATCTTTCATCTCCGCACACACCCATTATCACATTTGCCAGGACCAGGATTAGAACTCCTACCTAACTAGTTTGTTACACTACAGTATTACACAGTTATCATGAGTGCTAATTAAGCACAAACTTAATTAATTTGCTACACTACAATATTACTCAGTTATCGAGAGCATCATGGAGCTTATAGGACTGAGATTTGGCCATTTGGCATTTTCAAGGTGACTGACATTAGTGGCATGCTAAAGTAGGCCAATGGCAGATGTAGTGATGTGAATGACATCAAAATCTTTCATCTCCACACACACACATTACCATAGTTGCCAAGATCAGGATTAGAACTCCTACCTAATTAGTTTGCTACACTACAAGTATTACACAGCTATCAAGAGTGCCACAGAGCTTAAAGGGCTAAGACTTGGCCAAAGGGTTATTTCAAGGTGACTGACATCAGCAGGCATGCTAAAGTAGGCCAATGGCAGGTATACTGGTGTAATGGCTTCAAAATCATTCATCACCACACACACACAGCTGCCAGGACCAGGATAAGACCTCCTACCTAGCTAGTTTGCTACACTACAGTATTACACAGTTATCATGAGCGCCATGGAGCTTATAGGACTGAGATTTGGCCGATGGCTTATTTCAAGGTGACTGACATAAGCAGGAGTGATAACATGAGCAATGGGAAGTGCAGTGTGTGTGACTGGGCCATAAATCATTCCTCTGGAAACACACACATACACATTCAGTCACACACAACCTTACATTTGACAAAACTGAGTATACAAATGCTACATGCATACTGATTTGTACTATCATCTTACACAGTTATCACAAGCACCACAGACACTATAGGGCTGAGGGCTACCAAAAGGAATGTGTACAGTGATTGACATCAGCACATCATGTAATATCACCCAATTGGATGTGTAGTGGGTAGGACAGGCCTCATAATGGAATTCTCTCTGGCACTGTCTGTCTCTCTCTTCTCCACATCTCTGTGTGTGCATGCTTGACATATTATAGTGTGTTGGTCTTGGATATGTGTGAGTATTCCTATCCAATGTGTGTGCAAAGCATGAATGGTATACAATTTGGTGTGTGTGCATAGTCATCTGTGAATGATAGATATGTATAGTCCACTGTGTTGTCAGACATGGGCTTCATTTCTCTAAGTGTAGGAGCATGTCCAGTATGACTTTCTGTATTGAGTGTGTGAATCCATTCCAGGTAGGGTTGTACTCCAGTCCAGGGTTTAGTGTTCTACACATACAGTTAGCAACCTGTTTCTGCAAGATATCTGTAGATAGGTTGACAATATGGGTCACAATGGGCAACAGATAGGGGGATACTGTAACTATTGCTGTCTGTGCAGGTTGTGTTACATGGTTGGTGTTAGCAGAGATATTTGGACATATGTACTGTTTTACACTGTGATGTATTATGTCATCAACTACTGATAGATATAATTATTTGCTCACAGTTATTTTCTGGGAAATACCAGATGAATGAAGCTGAGTCCTGTATTGTGGTCCACAACCTACACATTCTTGCAAACTCTTGCCATTGTGGAGGGGTATCTACAGACACTTGCTGATGGGTCTGTGCAAATAGTCCAGCACCTTGGTACTATGGTGTCTGAGGATCCCCTTCTTGTACATGTATCAACTTAACAGAATGGCCATATCCTGCTGTGGCCATACCTCTCAGCTGCACTTATCCACCCAGATTACTCAGAGGCAGGGCTGATATATCTGGTCAGTTCCCCTTCACATTGTGGTTTACAACCAGTTTGGAGCCACCCGTTACTGGGTTTGCAGGCAGGAGTACTGTGGGCACACATCATCGTTTCAGACTTCACACACTCCATGACGTCCATGCATCTACACCCACCCACTCTGTTATTCTATCCTCTTCCTAACATTATGAGAGTGATA
Source organism: Protopterus annectens (assembly GCF_019279795.1). Lineage (NCBI taxonomy): Eukaryota > Metazoa > Chordata > Ceratodontiformes > Protopteridae > Protopterus > Protopterus annectens. Next base: position 966,715,865 of record NC_056748.1, read on the forward strand.
TCTGAGAAGTATCCCTATAGTTGACCCTTCATCCCAGCAGTATTTATGGATTGGTCCACAGTTCATGCAGTGGGACATGGGGGGCATGCTACTGGGATTCATCAACATGGCCTTGCATTTGTGTTCTGTTGACTGTTTAGGTTATTAATTGTGATCTCATGAGATACCATACATGGGCACTACAGGTGAGGCACAAGCCTTTGACAGAGGACTGTAGGTCATTTGGTAGTGATGCAGGCCATCTGTAGCAGGCCACTGCATTCTGTCACTCCTACATTCCCAGGCTGCGAGCAAGTGGATTCCCCTAGCGTGACAGGGTAAGTGTGCAAAGTGTTAATGGCAATAGTTCCGGTCCATATTGATCCATTGGTCTGGATGCAGTCAGGGTGCTGCTTACAGCTAAGGACACACCTACATATGACAGCTCTTCAGCATGCTGCATTCTGTGGGATTCTGTGGGTATTCCCATACAGAAGTGGGGCCATACTGTACTCATTCCCAACAGCAAGGATATGACTTGTGATACACCTGTGGCTGATGGTGGAGTGAGCTGACTGCATGTGTGATATGGAAGCTACTTGCACCTGTCTCACAGATATACCTGGGATATTTCCCTTATGCTGCCTTGTGCAGGGATACAGGCAGTCTCTTATTACTTCATAGCTGTGCCTTTTGTGGTCTGCCAGTGATCGGCCAGACTACATCAGTTTTCCATACTACACAGACAACTAATGTGCTGCTAACCTGTCTGTACAATTCCAATGTTGTGTGCAGCTGACAGTTACATTTTATGCACTTTGTCTAATTTACTTCCACCTGTGTACTGTGTGTATGTATGGGCCCACATTCATGGCATGTCCATCTTTCAGACGGTGACAGATATTGACATCTGCACAGTGAGTCTGGATGACTGCTGACATGGGTATTGCTGAGAAGTATTGTGTTTGACACTGCAGTTGTTGGAACTTGGCCCTGTCAACCACAGTACTGGCCATAGGCCACCAAGACACAACCGTCTATGCCTCCATGCTGACCACTTCCAGACAATATTGAACACACAACAACCTAACACACAGACCCCTGCATATTGTACACATGCAACATTCTATCCTGTAGATTGGGCCAGCTCGGGTAATCTGTGCTCCACTGATACTACTCCTCACACTTACATGTTACTGCATTTCTACATACAATTGTGAGGGGGGGCACACCTGACAACTTTAAACTGTGCTATGACTGTACTGGTACGTCAGGTACACTGTTGGCTACTACATCATTTTGTATTCTGACCTATCATGCAGACTGGAGGCATATCAGTGGAGTACAGATCTTAGGTTTTATTGACCACCATTTCAGTTTCAGACTTCTTACCCTTCAGAACTAACATACAACTGCCAGACCTGTTGCAGTTTGTCTGTCTAGGTCTGGAGGGGGCCTGTTTACCATTGCCATCAAATGGAGGCCTTAGCCCTGCCTTTATTTATGGTTATCTACACCTGTCCTGCTGGCTGAGGCTGGTGGTGGGTATGTCAGCCTCACTGACATGCATGTGTGTGTGTGTGTCCTATGGACACATATTTGGGCCACCACATGAACTGCAGTGGGATTTGTCACCTTGTCTAGTACGGCCTAATGTGTTGACACCAGTATTTGTTATGGATTTCATGCTGCCCGTATAGGTGTCCAGTATCTGCTGCCATTCCAGTCAGCCACCCGATCCCCTTGCATGCTCACATCAATACCATAGATATAACTATCAGAACATGCTAATCCATTCAGTAATTGATAGGAAGAGTGACTTACCTTGTGGCTGGGCCAGTACTGAGGACGGTGCCAGAGGGCTGACTAAGTCTGATGCACATAGTACACTCCTTAGACATGGTAAAGCACAGGTAGTGTCATGTTTGGCATCCTTTTTACTGTATGTGAGAGTCAAAGAGAGGTGTCATTCCCTTGGTCCCTACTGTGTCAGTGTATGTGCTATAAGTTGCCTCTTTGCCAAGGCCAGGGCATACTGGGCATGCCTCCTTCTGCCTACATTGCCAGGCTCAGGTGGTTCCTCCTCCGAGTCCCTCTGTATCTATGCTGGCCTTGGCAATGGTGGGTGGGCTTTGTGACCTTGCCCTGTGTTGTTCCTGGTGCAGCTGTTTCCACAGGATCATATTGTGTAGCATGGCACATACTATGAACATTTGTGTACATGCAGCTGGAGAGTACTGCAAGGCTCCGCCGGATATGTCCAGGCAGTGGAACCATGACTTGAGCATCCCAAACACATGCTCTATTATGATTCTGGTTTGTGCATGTGCCTCATTATGGAGTTCTTGTTCATATGTGTGTGCATTTCTGAGAGCTGTCATCACCCACGGCTCCAGTGCGTAGCCAGCATCCCCCACTAGGTGACCATATGGAATGACCCACTGGCAAATGACTGGCATAGCTGTATCATATGCCAGACTTGGGAGTCATGAGAACTTCCAGAGCTGCCAGCACACACATTCAAGATAATGCCCTGGGTATCACACACAACCTGGCAGTTGATGGAGGGGAAGCCCTTGCATTTTATGTAGACCCTACCCCACTCACTGGATGGTGCTTTGATGTGTATGTGCATGCAGTCTATAGCACCCACTACCTCAGGGTATTCTGCTATTTGGTGGAAGAGATGCATACTGCTGGTCAATGCCTCACAGGTGATGGGGAAATATATGTGCTGACTGGCATGTGCTGTCATGGCATCCAGGAACTGGTGGAGTACCCTGTGAGATTCCCATGATATCCTCAGTTGCCCTTTGGAAGGTACCTGTGGCTAGTATTCTTAGGCATACACATACCTTGGTATCCACTGGGATGGGTACCTCTCTGTTGGTTCTGTGTGTGAGGCGGGGTCGGCACAGCTCAACAATTTGATGTAGAATGTCCCTGTCCACCCTATAGCACTCCACTATCTCCAGCTCATGTAGGTCCTGGTAGTTTATCCTGAGTCTGTACACTCTTCTCCTCCTACTCACTGTGGGATGGTCATCAGCATTCACATCCTCACCACCCTCAGTCTCTTGCACATATTGATGTATGAGAGCAACAGCAGCCCCTATCATTTTGTTAGTTTTGTCAGGTAAAATTTCCCCATCTGTGTACACCAGTGGTGTAGAGTTTGTGGGAAAAAACAGAGTGAAAGGGGTTTGCATAGTTTATAGTACTGTGCTGGGCTGGGCTGCTGCCTGTGTAATTGGCTGATTCTGATACATTTCACGTGCCATCTATGCTGCTTCTCCTTGATTGCCTTCCTACTGCTGTTTTCCCTTCCCATTGCCTTCCCGTTTAAGCCCCGAGGTGTGCCGTGCATACACAGTACTCACATGTGAACTGAACTGCTATTTCCTGTTTTTCTTCTTTTTTTTTTTTTATTTTAAAACCAGTGCATGGCAAGCACACCCATTTAAGCAGGAAAAACAGTGCTAAACAATGTGAGACACACACTCTTCCTTAGCTCTGCTTAGCTAAGAGCAAACATGGGCGGCAGGGCTCCAATAAGTTTACACCAAGCATGACACACCCCCTACTGAATTCATCCTTTTATCCTGCCTATATGGCTCCCTATTCCTGCACCTGCATGATTAGGTGCAAGCTTAAACTAGGTAGAAATCTGTGATTCAGTATAGGACCCTTCATTTGCATATGCCAGTGTGCAGGTCCATAGTTACAGTTCCCAAGCACACCCTTTCCCCATGGCAACCAGTGCTCCCTTGTCTTGTTTACATTCTGCTTGCCATTGACTATAATGGCAGAATGCATATTTCTGTTAAATGGCAATTTTACCTTTTTTTTTTTTTTTTTTTTTTTATTTTCAGCACCCCTGTGTTTGCGCACCGCTGCCATTAGCTTAAACGGCCAAGATCGACCAAAAAAAAATAAAGGTTTTATTTTTTAAAATAATTATCTGGCTTTTCATGCCAATGACCAATTTGGACATTGGCTTGTCTGTTATACATTATACATGCTTTTCACGAGCTGTCATGCCTCCATTTTGTCAGATGCAAAAATGCATTCGGCTACTAGCTGAATACATTTTTGCAGTGACACTGTTCCCATACGGAATCCGTTCAGCTTGCTGGATAGCAAAATCACCTCATTTGCATGGTTTTCACCAGCAAATGAGGTGATTTGCATACTGAATGGAATTCCATGCAGGAACAGTATAGGGCCGCTCGTGCATGCGAAATTAGCCCTAACCTGGATCGCACAGCGGCTGTATTGCATGCAGGAGCTGCTATACTGTTCCTGCACAGAATTTGGCCATTCATGAATCTGGCCCTGGTCTTTTTTGCATGTTCATCTAAAGATGCATTGCGGGGTCAATATAATGGTTAAGGTATTTACCTAACAGTAACAAGATACATTGTTTGATTCTTTCCTTTGAAGGGAAACTGGCTGGCCTTAAAATAGCTTGCAAAGGCGGATTGCCTAGTACTTACTTACCTATGAACCTGTTGTTTATGTTAATCAATGCTCTGGATGCAGTGAATTTTATTAAATGAGTAGGACCACAAGAAAACTAAAGAATCACATCTACAAACATCTTTATGCAATCAAATCATGGAAAGAAAACTATGCACTGTTTAAGCATAGTTCACACTGTCCTGGTTACAAAAGATTTTTTAGGTTAGATCAAGCCAATGAGGAGATTACAGGCAGTGATGGTGATACTGAAAACTTATTAGACGTTAAAGAATTTTACTTGAGGTATTAGTTGATACTTGCCAGAATCCAAGACTAGCACATTTCTATAACTAGTTGTTTCATTAAGTCCGGGAAAGTGAAACATTAATTGTTTTAATTTTTAAGACTAGTGCACTTTTATGCTATTGCGTGTATTTTAAATACTTTAAATGTGTATTTACATTAACACCTTATCATTGGTTGTTTGACAACGTGATTATTAGTAATTGACATTTACTTGTCGACCTAATTATTTCAGTCTGATGAAGCCTTCTACGATTTAAAGAGACAAAATTGCTTACTCTGGTGATAACATTATTTTTAAATACCATATTCATCCCCTTTTTTCACTCTTTTTGCTGTACTTGTTACTTCATTACAATGGAATTCTGCATGGAAAGTGATTTTATGAAGTAACAGTTAAATCTCCATTCTGGACAGAAGTGCAGAATAACTGTTCTCAAGATGGAGACTCATAGACACCACGGAAAAAATCTGAAGAGAAAATTATTAAAATATCCCATTTGTAGAAGTAAGTTATACTGCGTACTAGAGGAAAAAGGCAGTAGTCAATTCAAACTTAAAGTGATTTGTATGGACTTTAGCTGAATACATTTAGTCAATAAACTGATGCTTGTGACATATGATCTGGATACATTTTATGAATATATACATGTAACAAACTAATTTAACTCCCAGAACATGATTTATTAAGGAAATTTTGATTTATTTTAGCTTATTTTGCTGGTGTTACTCATCCTCTATTTTTATTTATAAGTAAATATAAGGTGGATTGGAAGATCTTTTTCTCTGATGTAATATAACAGTATTAGATTTACCATTGGATTCATTAAACCTACACGGAGCGTAGGAATAGTGCAGCAGCTGCTGCATGGAATATGGCCGCCGACCGATTCAGCGAACAGCTAATCTGGTGTGCACGAGCTTGGTAGCAATATTCCTACACGGACACCACTGCCTAATGCGAATTACCTCATTTTCTGGTGAAAACCATGCAAATGAGGTGAATTAGTGATTCAGCAAGCAGGCAGGTGTCCACGCAGGAATAGTGTAAGAAGCAGAAATGTGTTCAGTTACTAGCTGAACACATTTATGCAAATTACAAAATGGAGGCATGACAGCTCGAAATATAGCATGTATCATGTTTAGTAGGCATGCCAACGGCCAAATATATGGCCATTGGCATGATAAACAGTTTTAAGTTTTTTGAAGTAAAACTTTTTTTTTGGCCGATCTCGACCGTTTAAACATAGGGCAGTGGCGCACAACTGGGATCATGCCGAAAATAAAAAAGGGGTAAAAAATCAATTTTTACAGAAATCTGCATTTTGCCATTATAGTCAATGGCATGCAGAATGAAAACAATACCAGAGAATAGTGGTTGCTAAGGGGAAAGGCCAAGTCTAAGTGTGATAACTATGGAGTTAGGCGGTGGTGTATGCAAATGAGGGGATTTATACTGACTCATAAATTTCTTCTAAGTGTCAGACTGCAAACTGGGTGTGTCATGCTTTCTGTAAGCACATTGGAGCTCAGTGGCCCGTGTTTGCCCTTAGCTAAGCACAGCTAAGGAAGGGTGTGTGTCTGAGGCTGTATTGTCTTATTCCATGAAATACAGAGTGTGTTCACATCCAGGGGAGGCCAGTTCTCCCTAAAAGTGTTTGCTTTAGCTAAACAGGTATGCACTGTGCACAGCAGGCCTAAAAAAAAAAAAAAAAAACAGGAAATAGCAGAACTGTTTACAATTAAGCAACAGGTATGTGACGCACACATCAGGGCTTAAAAGGGAGGAAATGGGAAGGGGAAACAGCAGAAGGAAGGCAATCAATGAGAACTACCATAGCTGGCAGGTGGACACACCTCCTTCCTTAGCTGTGCTTAGCTAAAGGCATTCTACGGGAACCTATAAGAATGCATGGATCGTGCTATCCCAAGCAAAACCAAGACTCACTCCTCCAGGAAAAGGAAACCAATCTGGTGGACCCCTGCCATAAACAAGCTATACAAAAGAAGGAGGAAACTAGTGCAGAAAAGAGTAAAACCCCAAGAAGGGAAGACATCCCTGATCAGTATCAGCAAAAAACTACGATCCCTCATAAAATCATCCAAGGCTAGCTTCGAAAGAAAAATTGCCAAGGACTTCAAAGATAACCACAAGGCATTCTTTAGCTATGTCAAGAATCTAAGTGGCAATGCTCAGATCTGCTCAGAGTTAGTGCAGAATGGCACAAAATACACTGAACCGACCAATATCGCCAACATCCTGGCAGACAGGTTCAGTGCAAACTTCACCCCGTCTCACCCCCAAAAGGGCCCATAACCATACCAAAAGAATGTAGAACCCCTGAAATCACAAATACTCAGATTAAAACAGCCCTTTCCAAAGCCAAAAACGCAGCATCAATGGGACCAGATAGTGTCCCAGGCTGCATCCTACACGAGCTCAAAGATGAACTAACCCCTCACCTAAACACACTGTTCAAACTCAGCCTCTCCACAAGCTACATACCCATAGAGTGGCGCACAGCAACAATTATTCTGCTCTGCAAAGGTGTAGCCACAACAGACCCAGGGAACTATCACCCTATAAACCTGACTAGCTTGGTCTGCAAGGCTATGGAGTGTATCATCATGGAACGTATTAACAGAGATATTGGGAAACTACAAACACTGGACTCTACCCAGTTCGGCTTTGGTAAGGGCAGATCATGCTTCCTAAACCTGGTGGACTTCTTTGAGACAGTTACCAAGGCTGTAGATGATGGAAAGGTGGTACACACAGCCTACATAGACCTCACAAAGGCCTTCAACACCATTCCCCATTCTGGTATTATAGACAAGCTCACCAGCCTGAACATAAACCCCTATGTCACAAGATGGGTTGCCAACTGACTCATGGTAAGAACCCACATGGTAAGAGTTGTGGGAGCTAGGTCCGACTCTAAACCAGTTACAAGTGGCATTTCCCAGGGCTACATCCTAGGACCCCTCCTGTTCGGCATATACTTCTCAGAGGTACAGGCAAGCACAGGAGGACTATGGCTGACTAAGTTCATAGATGACTGCAAACTGGGGGCTATAATTGACTCTCTGGCTGAAACAGGCATCCTCCAAAAGGGTCTCACTGAGACAGATACCTGGTGTCAAAATCATGGCCTCAGGCTAAATGCCAAAAAGTGCATAGTCATCCCATTTGGAAAAAACAAAGTACCTACAAACTACCACATAGGTGGTAGTCCCCTAAATACGGAAGATGTAATAAGGGATCTGGGGACCCAAGTAGGTAGTAATCTCTCCTTTGATAATCACATTGCCAAAGTGGTTAGAAAATCCTTCTATGTGGCCCACCTAATCCCAAAAGGGTTCGCATCCAGATCAAAAGAGGTCATTGTGTCCCTCTACTCATCACTCATCAGACCCATCATAGAGCACAATGCCCCATTTGGGATGTACCTTACAAGACACCTGCAACAGCTGGAAAGACCACAGAAGTACCTCACCAAGAGAATCACTGGCCTCAAACAAATGCCCTATGCAGCTTGACTGAAGAAACTACAGCTGTACTCGGTTGCATACCACCTACTCAGAGGTGATCTCTGCCTGACATACAAGGCCATGTCCAACCCAGAATTGGTGGACATGCTCCACCTAAAGAAAATCATATCCCCTCGAGCCACAGACTCTAGGGATCTAAACCTCACCACAACAATAAATAGGATGTGCTGGAGGGATAGATTCCTGTCCCAGAGACTTCCCATGCTTTGGAACAAGATTCCAATTTGCATTAGGCAGAGCTCCTCACTAACATTCTTCAAGAGAAACCCTGATGAGTGGATGGGAAACAGAATGTTTACCCCTGGGATCACTTCAGTGGCTCTGCTGGACAGAGGCACAGGGAACTAATCTAAGGGGGGCAGCAAAAACCAGCACATTCTGTCTAGGCTTATAAATGCCTTTGGGCAGATAGCCTAGTGCCTACCTATGAACCTCTGAACCTCTGAACCTATGGAATGTATCAGAATCAGCCAATTACACAGACATCAGCCCAGCACACTACTATAAACTATGCAAACACCTTTCAGTCTGTTTTTTCCCACAAACTCTACACCACTGGTGTACACATTCGGGGGAATTTTAAACTGACAAAACTAACAAAACATGTTAGGGGCTGCTGTTGCTTTGATCTATCAGCATGTGCTAGAGACTGAGGGCAGTGAGGAGGATAATGCTGACAACCAACTCAGACCGAGGAGGAGGAGAAGAGTGCCCAGACCCAGGGTAACCTACCAGGGGCTACATGATCTGGAGATAGTAGAGTGCTACAGGGTGGACAGGGACATACTTCAGCAGCTTGTTGAGTTGTGCCAGCCTCACCTCAGACCCAGAACTAACAGGGGGGAACCTATCCCAGTGGATACCAAGGTATGTGTAGCCTTAAGAATACTAGCTACAGGTACTTTCCAAAGACCAACTGGGGATATCATTGGGGTCTCACAGGCATCTGCATCCAGGATACTCCACCAGTTCCTGGATGCCTTGTGACCACATACCGCTGAGCACATTTACTTCCCCAGCACCTGTGAGGAGAGGACCAACAATATGCGTCTCTTCCACCATATAGGAGAATACCCGGAGTTACTGGGTGCCATAGACTGCACACACATCCACATCAAAGCACCACACAGTGACCAGGGTAGGGTCTACCTAAATGGTAAGGGGTTCCACTCCATCAAATGCCAGGTTGTATGTGATGCCCAGGGTATTATCATGAATGTGTTTGCTGGCAGCCCTGAAAGCTCTCATGACTCCCACATTTGATCTGGCATTGGTCACAGCTGTACCAGGCATTTGCCAGTGGGGATATCCCATATGGCCATTTGATGGGGGATTCTGGCCACACACTGGAGCCATGGCTGATGACACCCATTGGAAATGCACACACACCCACACAAGAATGCCAAAATGAGGCACACGCACAAACCAGGATCATTATAGAGCATGTGTTTGGGATGGTCAAGTCATGGTTCTGCTACCTCAACATATCCGGTGGAGCCTTGCAATACTCTCCAACCACATGTGCACACATGTTCATAGTATGTGCCATGCTACACAATATAATCCTGTGCAAACAGCTGCAGCAGGAACAAAATGGGGAAGGGCCACACATCCCCCCACCATTGCCAAGGTCTCCACAGGCACAGAGGGACTCAGAGGAGGAATATCCTGAGCCTGCCCCTGTAGGCATACAGAGGCGAGCCCCGTATGCCCTGTCCTTGGCAAAGAGGCAGTGCATAGCACATACACTGACACTGTAGGGTCCAAGGGACTGCTCTCTATTTCTGGCTCACACACACACACACACAGTAAAATGGATGCCAAACATCACACCACCTATACCTTACCATGTATATGCAGTGTACTGCATGCATCAGACATAGTCAGCCCTCAAGCACCATCCTCACAACTAACTCAGGCACAAGGTAAGTCAGACTCCTTGACAAAATAAATTAATGGAGTGGAATGTTCTGATAGCATATCTATGGTATTAATTCAAGCATGCAAGGGAATGGGATGGCTTACTGGGATAGCAGCAGACAACTGACAGCTCTGTGGGACAGCAGGAAGTGTATTCCCAGCACTGGCCTAACCACACTATGCAGTATCACCCTAGTTGACAAATATCACTGCAGTAGATGTGGTGAGCCAAATAACTGGGGGGTCATAATTCACATGCATGGAAGTCATAGTGGGTGTCCCATACCCACTCCCAGCCTCAACCAGCAGATCAGCTGGAAAAAAACATACAGAAATGTCTGGAAAAGGCCCCCACATGGCGACATCCATGAAATTCCCACCCACAGACTTTTACACAGTGATATCACAGCAGGTCTGGCAGTGGCAGTATGGCTTTGAAAGGTAAGAAGTCTGAAACTACATATGTTTATGCCAGAACAATCTGACCTGTGGTTGATACTGTTATGCCCATAGTCTCAAAGATAGGGCACACCACTATGCTAAATGGGACCAAAATGTTAAGCAAATATCAGGACAGTCTCTGCAAATGTGTATTGTGTACAGATGTGTCACCCCCCCCCCCATAGTGCCATAGAAATGCAACACCATGAACTCATTACAGCTGAGTGCTGCTCCAGGCACTTCTGCAGTTACCTCCTACTGTGCCTCTAGGCATCAAATATTGCTTGTTCATATTTGCATTAATAACTCCAAAACCATGCTACATACAATGTATCAGAATATTTTATCTTAAATCATACATGATGGCAAACACAACTGCATTGATATTTGACCTCTGTCAATGAGTACTTGTTAGAACTGCAAGGTGATAACTTCATTTTTTAAAGGCTCAGGCCACACCCACTGGGAGTTAAAGGTACACACTCAAAAGAACTGTACCGGAAGGAATGAGTTTAAGCAGCATCCAGCTGTCAACTAGAGTGATGGCTCAACACAAACAGAAAGCAATTGTCAGTAACACCCACAGTTAACTTACTGATGCCATCCCAGGGTTGTCCACTTCTGGCACCCTGGGAACATGTGGTCATCAGAATGCACTGCCTTGCTACAGATGGCCTGCATCTGTCACACCTGGCCTACAGGCCTGTGGCAAATGCCCATGCCTCACCCACAGTGTCCTGTTAGGGAGTGTCATGGGGTCCATAACACCAACATAACACAGTCTACAAAATGCAAAGAAAGGCCATGCTGCTAGGAGAAAACCTGCCAGTATTAGAGAGCTAGAAAGCTGGACAAAGCCATGAATAATGGGGTGAAAAAAATTCCAAAGAGAAGGACACCTTTGAAATACTGCTCTAATAATGTTATAAAGTTGATGGAATGATTGTAGTAGCATGGAATGTCTGTGTACGAAGTGTGAAACTGCAATGTCAACTGTCAGTAATATCTGACTTCAACACTGAGTGACTTGCAAAACACCTTTCCTTGAAAACCACACTTGTTTGGGTAACAAACAAAACATATGAGTCATGAATGTGGACATTCTGTGATACTCTGTACAGTCGACAGGCAGAGCTAGGAGTCTAAACATGGGAATGCATTCATTGCAGGCAGTCCTAAACCTGGAAGATGGTCACATGTCTGCACCCACAGAACCCTGGCCCACAGCCATGGGGAGTAGCACACCCTTCCCTGATCACTCATCCTATGCAACATCCTGACCACAAAATGTGGCCATTCAAGCAAAATGAGGTGGGCCATACATATATGTGAGACACACACACACCTCCAGGCTGGTCAAACAGTCTGACAAACACAAGACCCTCCAAGTGCAGTCAACCTTTGAGAAGACCCCTATGCAAAGTACTGGTAGCTATAAGCAAACCTATCTGAACCAGGACACCCCCCACATATCTTATCCCCTACAGATCTATCTGGAGTCTGCCTGTCACCCTGATCCTGTCCGACTTATATTACCCAACCATGGAATGGAAATCAGACCAGGCCAGAACAGAAATGCACAGAGATTCCACCATTGTAATATATCACCAAGGCGCTGGACCGTTACCACAGCTCCAGCAGTCAACTGCTTGTAGGCACACCTCTCAACAGACTGGATTGTGCAAGAATGCATAGCATTTGGCCCATAATTTTGTGTGTGCATCATCCATCCTGTATTCCTCTGGTAAACCACTGTGATGATCTGAGGAATTATGTCACAAGGTACTGAAACAATAGATGACAATGTCAAATGGCATATATGTTAGATGTCTGCTAAAACAAGCTCTGTAACCCTAGCAACCTACACATTACTGAGAGAAATAGTCACAATCACTGTATGGCCCATTGTCTCCCCATGTTGATAGGCTATATCCAGATATCCTGCACCAACAGGTTGAGAGGTATGGCTGTAGCACAAAACAAACCAGACTGGAGTACAACAATCCCTGGAATGGAGTCCCACATGTACTATAGAAGGTCACACCAGGCATGTTATACACTTAAGAGAAATGTCAGTAGGATCTAGGAATGAACAGGCCTCCCTCACCCAATGCACTTCCCATTGTCCTACTTGAGCAGTCCTGAAGATGTCTTTCTCCATAGAAGTCCCTCTCATTAAGCCTCAGCCCCATAAGCTCTGTGGCATGTGCGATAACTGTATAACACTATTGTACAAATAACTAGTTAGGTAGGAGTTCTAATCTCAGTCCTGGCAAATGTAAAAGTGTGTGTGTGTATGTGTGCTTGCAAGTTAAAGCTTTTGAGTCCATTCAAACCCAGTACACTTCCCCTTTCCCTACTTTAGCAGACCTGCAGATATCAATCACCTTAAAAGTCCCTTTAGTCAGACTTCAGTCCCATAAGCTCTGTGGTCCATGTGATAACTGTGTAACACTATAGTGTAAATAGCTAGTTAGGTAGGAGTTCTAAATTCAGTCCTCACAAATGTAAAAGTGTGTGTGTGTTTACAAGTTAATGCTTTTGGGTTCATTCAAACCCAGTACACTTCCCTTCCCCTACTTTAGCAGACCTGCAGATATCAGTCACTTTAGAAGTCCCTTTCGTCAGGCCTCAACCCAATAAGCTCTGTGATGCATGCGATAACTGCATAATACCATAGTACAAATAACTAGTTAGGTAGGAGTTTTAATCTCAGTCCTGGCAAGTATAAAAGTGGGTGTGTTTGTGTGTGTTTACAAGTTAAAGCTTTTGGATCTTTTCAAACCCAGTGCACTTCCCATTCGCCTGCTTTAGCAGACCTGCAAATATCAGTCACCTTAGAAGTCTCTTTCGTCAGACCCTAGCCCCTTAAGCTCTGTGGCATGTGTGATAACTGTGTAACACTATAGTGCAAATAACTAATTAGGTAGGAGTTCTAATCTCAGATCTGATAAATGTAAAAGTGTGTGGGTGTGTGTGTACAAGTCAAAGCTTTTGCTTCCACTCAAACCCAGTACACTTCCCCTTTCCCTACTTTGGCAGCGTTGCAGATATCAATCACCTTAGAAGTCCCTTTCATCAGTCTTCAGCCCTGAAAGCTATGTGGTGTGTACAATAATTGCATAATGCTATAGTACAAATAACTAGTTACCTAGGAGCTCTAATCTCGGTCTTGGCAAGTGTGTTTGTGTGTGTTTACAAGTTAAAGCAGATATCAATCACCTTAGAAGTCACTTTTGTCAGATCTCAGCCTCATAAACTCTGTGGTGCATGCGACAACTGTGTAATATTGTAGTGCAAATAACTAGCTAGGTCGGAGTTTTCACCAAATGTGTGTAAGTGTGTATATGTGTAGTTTGAAGTATTTTGTGGCCTTTCTCACCCAGTACATCACCCATTGCCATACTTTACAAGGGCTGGTGATGTTCCTCACCTTAGAAGTACCTTTAGACAAATTAATATAAACAATATTGTCCAAGAGGACAAACAGGAATACAGACAAAGCTATAGGAAATGACTCTGTCAAGAATAACACTTAAGACTTGTCACAAGGAAGTTAACAAAACACTGCAAATGCAGAAGTAATGTTACTATAAATGCAAGCTAACCTTTTCATGATGACCACAGTATAACAGGAAATGTTTTATATATATATATATATATATATATATATATATATATATATGAGTGTGTGTGGCAAAACAGGTTATGATACAAAAAAGTGTGAATTAAAATGTTATAAATGTAACTAAATTGGACATTTATGGATGTACTGAGATCTAGGAAAAAAGGATGAAGAAGAAGAAAAAAGTGAAGACAATATGTAGAGAGAAGAAACAGTTGCAATAAAAGCTAAAGAGGAAGTAGGGAAGCAAAATCAGGGTAAAATATATATATAAGGATAAAGAGAAAAATGAAACAGAAGATAATATAGAGGAAGGTTCTGAAATAAGTGAGGAAGTTATAAATTAGAAAACAGTGAAAGGTAATAAAGAATACTATTGGCAAGAGAGTAAGAAACAGAAAAAGACAGTTTAAAGGGATAAGTGTAAAAGAGAAAAAAAAAGGAAATGAATAATGCAAATGGGATATGTACTTCAAATTTACAAATTTCTGGTAAGCTACAATGTAGACATAATGACAATTTTAGAGTTCTTTCAGTAAATGTAAATGGTATTAAACTATCAGTAGAAGAATAGGCATCCTAAATTGGTGTAGTAAGTGTGATACCAAAGTAATAATATTGGAAAATATAAGATTTTTAACACAAGGAGAGAGAATACAAATAAAAAAAAAATTTGGGGAAGTGATACAATATAGAACCCAGGAAAAGAACTATGTTCAAGCATAGTTGTGCTATGCAGAAAGCCAGTGAAGATATTGAATATAACATTGGTAATGATGGGAAGAGTAACTATTGTAGATCTCAGCTGGCATAATCAGGTATATAGAATTATAGCATTGTATGCCTATAAGTAAAAAAATGGAAAATTTATGTCATAACATTCTGGATTATATAATAATTAATATGAATATAATATTAACAGGAGATTTTTATTGTGATTTGAGAGAAAAAAGAAAGAAGAGAAGAAATGATGTTAAGAAAATTTTTGAAGTTAGAAAATGTGGCAATTTAAAATTTGGAATAATAGTTTGTGGACATACAGTCAAGGTGTCTATAAGATGGCACTAGATTATATCACAAGGTTTTAATATAGCTAGGGAGAGATGATAGGCTTTTCAGATAATTCAGTTATATGCATGAAATACAAGAGATAAATACTATATCAGATTGGGAAAAGGAATACAAAGAAAAAATGAGAAATTATGGGATGAAAATTGAAAGAAAATA
Source organism: Protopterus annectens (assembly GCF_019279795.1). NCBI lineage: Eukaryota > Metazoa > Chordata > Ceratodontiformes > Protopteridae > Protopterus > Protopterus annectens. Next base: position 966,731,373 of record NC_056748.1, read on the forward strand.
AGTATATGATTATGGAGAGATCACATTTCCACTAAAATATCTGAATATAGAAAAATAGCTTGTTAAAAAATTAACAGAACAAGAAATTAAACAATTAAAAACAAAATTTCCTTATAGGAATTAGATAAGGTACTTAGACAAGTTAATTTACAGTCAGTTTCAAGACTAGATCGAATAGGATACCAAATTTGTAAGACTTTTGTGGATTGGCATTAAAAACACTTCTTAAAAGTTATGAACATGTGGATAAATGAAGGTTTTATGCCTAAAGATTTATGTAGTGGTATACTTAAATTTTGTATGGAAAAAGGAAGATGAAAATAGAACTGAAAATTGGAGATCTATAGTATTGAATACTGCAGTTTATAAGAGTTTTATGAAAATAACTCAGAAGAGAATGGAAGGTAAAGTGAAAAGTATTATCAAAAATAGTATATATAGTTTAAAGTGAAAAGGATGTCAGTATTATTCATTATAAGGGAAATTGTGGATGATATTATAAACATGACTTATGAGACCAAGATCATGATCGAAGATTTAAATAAAGTGTTTGGTACAGTACAACATATACTTTTGTGGACAATTATGGAAGATTATAATATTAGTAAGAAAATTAAGAATGTATGTTGTACTTCATATAATAAAAATAAATCAAGAATTTTAGTGAATGGATGTTTAAGCAAAGACACAGATATAAGGGATGGCATGTGTGAGGGATGTCCTATGAGTAGCATATTATTTGCATTAGTAATGAATGTATTAGTCAGAGATCTAAATTTGCATATGAAAGGTGCTACTTATATTACTAATTAATACATAACAATTCCAGTTATGTTTACTTATGTAGATGATATTATATTGATTATGAGAAAAAGTCTGGATAAAAGAACTTATATGTTATATATATATCAATGTTTAAATATAACAGGCATAACTTTAAATAAACAAAAAATTGAATAACTGGGTAATATAGTAAGGATAGGAGAAGTATCTTTTTTGTTGAATGAAATCTCTGTGTTAGGAATAAGATTTGGGGGTAAAAGTGTAAGCGAGAAACAACAGAATAGAATAATAAATTAAATAAAAAAGCTTTGCATTTTTGGAAAACAAGCTATCATTAAATAAAAAAGGTTTATTTGATTAATTCAGTTATACTGGGAAAGATTGCATATTTAGCTAGTGCCTATATTTTGCCAGCAATCTATAAAAAAAAAAATTATTTATTTATTTTACATTTGTTGACCGGGCTAGTCTAACTGGATACATGTCCATTTTCAGTAGAGGCCAGGGGAGAAAAGCTCCTACAAGTTACAAAGACAAGTATGCAATATAACAATAGACAAGTTTACAAAAATAAATTGTTAGATACAATAAAAAAATGACATGAAATAAAAAACTTAGTAACAATTTTCGTAAGGGATACTCATAAAAAAGAAGTAAGACTTTTTTTTTTTATGAAATGAGAGTAGAAGTTCACTATTATCAGGGAAGTATGCACTATATTTGCAAGAGCATTAGGAACCAAGATTAGTTATGAAATTTTTGTATATTGGATATAATCAGTCAGGGTTGGAGCAGGGACAAAGCCAATGATTCTTTAGATATTGTTTAAGATGCTTTTTGAATAGATGTGTGGAGGCAAGTGAAGACAGTTCAATTGGAAGTTGATTCTAGCTTTTTCCTACTGTGTTGGAAAAGAGCGAGTCCCCTGCTTTGTTGTTTGGTTTGACACTAGAAACTAGAGGTTTGCTTGCTGAGCGATGTGTAGGGAGATTTTTGTAGGGGGTGATTAGATTAGTGAGGATTGGTGTATTATTGGGGTGATGGAGGATTTTTTGGGTTATCACAAGTTGCTGATAGAGTAGCTTATTATGCAGTTCAAGCCATCCAAATTGTTTGAGCTTATGACAGTGGTGAGTTCGATAGGGGGAACAGGTAGCAAATCTAGCTATGTTGTTATAACAGGTGGAAAGTTTATTCATGTTATTTCTAGATAGATTAGTATAAATAGCAGAAGCATAGAAGAGGGTAGAGGAAAGGTGGGTCTGTGCAAGAGTAATTCTGGCTGGAGGGGTAAGGAAGGGCTTGATTCTATAGAGAGTGCCTAATTTTTTGTTGACAGTTTTTATTGTGGAATTAATGTGTTCATCGAAGCTAAGGGAGTTGTCAATTGTAACTCCCAGTAAGTGGGCAGAGGTATCAGGGACTATATTAGTGCCATTGCTAGAGGTTACTGTGAAGTTAGGGATAGATGACTTAGGAGTAGGAGCAAAGAGTAGTAGCTTTGTTTTTTGGGGGTTCAGAAGGAGGCAGTGTTGCATGAACCATTTTTCAACAGTGTTTAAAACTGATTGGGTTTAGAGTTGGAGAGAGTGAATGGATTTGGCAGAACTAATTAATGTTGAGTCATCTGCGTATTGGATGCAAGTGGCTTGTGGAATATTGGTATGTAGATTGTTAATAAATAACGAGAAGAGAAGAGGACTTAAAATAGAGCCTTGAGGTACACCGATTGTCACTGGGAGGGAAGAAGAAAGGGTATTATTCCAAAGGACAGCCTGCTGTCTGTTTTCAAGATAAGATTTAAACCAAAGAAGTGATTGTGAGTCAAGTGATTGGGCTTTTAGGATTTCCAGGAGTAAGTTGTGATTCACCATATCGAAGACCTTAGAGAGGTCTAAAAATAGGGCCGAAGAGAAAGTGTTGTTGTTGCGATTTTCATTAATAGAGTTGGTGAAGGATAGTAGAGCAGTAGTAGTGCTGTGGAATGGTCTAAAGCCATGTTGGCAATTGGCAAGCAGATTATTGTGCATAAGGTGGTCAAGTAGCTGTCTATGTATGCATTTCACCATTATTTTAGCAATGGGTGAGAGTAAGGCTATAGGCCTAAAATTAGATAGCTCAGTAGATGAGCCGCCTTTGTGTAGGGGGATAATGTGGGAAACTTTCCATATGGATGGGATTTTGCTTTCAGAGATAGTTCTATTTATAAGGATGGAGATGGGGTAGGCAATGGCTTTAGCTGCTATTTATAGGTATTCTGCTGGAAGGCAATCAGCAGGTGAAGTGCAGGGTTTGAGTTTTTGAAGGAATTTAGAAATGAGGGATGTAGGAACAGGTTGTAAATGAAAAGTAGGAGTCGTAGGATTAGGGGTGTTAAGAGGCAATGTGGTGCTTGGTGGTATAGAATTTGCAAGGTTTAGAATAGCTTCAGTAAAATAGTTATTGAAAGCATCTGGAATCTGGTTGGAGTTATTTTGGAATCCAGAAGGTGAAGGAGTTTTAGAGTGTCCTGGTTGAAGTAGTTTGTTAATGCCTGACCAGAATTTTTGAGGTTGTGCTTTTTGGGATTGAAGGAGTTTAGGGTAATAGTCTTTTTTATCTCTGAGAATGTCTTTCTTGGTGGCATTTCTTAATTGTTTGAAATAAAGGTGATCTGATGGACTTTTAGAAGTTCTCCATTTGTTCCAAATTTTATTTCGGAGGTGGATCTTTTGTCTAGTTTCCTTTGTTAGCCAGGGGGCAATTTTGGTCTTTAGGCGGGAGGATCTAGTTGGGGCATGGGAGTTTAAGATTTGTATGAATTTTGTATTGAAAAAGGTTACTGCTTCATCTAGTTGGAGGTTAAGCATAGGAGACCAATCACATGCTTTGAGTTCATTTTGGAAGGATTGGGGATTGAAGAATTTTTTGGAGCGGCAGGTTATAATATTATGGAAATTAGGACAATGTGTTTTCTGCCTAATAACATAGGTTATCATGTGGTCACTAATATCGTCAGGAAGGATTCCTGGTTTATAGGTAGTAAGATGGCTATTGAGAAGGATCCAGTCTAAGGTGGTAGCTTTATTACTTGGTTTATGGATTCTGGTAGGAGTGGTAATTATTTGAGAGAAACCATGTAGATTTATGTGATTGGTTAGATTGTGTAAAGAGCAAGTTATCCAGTCTATATTAAAGTCTCCTAGAATAATGGTTTCTTGAGGCAGGTGTGAGGAGAGGTGATAGAGTATGATTTCAAGTGTATTTATATTATTTCCTGGAGGAAGATATATGCAAATAACATAGATGGATTTTGAGTTGTTAACTTCTAGCTTGGCAGTTAGGCTTTCTGCATTGTTAGTAGGTGGAAGGTGCATGTCAAAGGTGCTAACTTGGAGTCCTGTTTTGTACAAAATGGCTACTCCACCACCTTTTTTGGTTTTACGGTCATTTCTTAGGATATTGAATCCTGGAGGAATAGTTACCTGGTTAAGGGTAGTGGGTTTTAGCCATGTCTCTGTTATGCAGAGAATGTCAAAGGAATAAACTTGTAAGAGTGCATGAAGGTAGGTAGTTTTGTTGTTAATGCTATGGATGTTAAGGTGTGCTATCAGGAGGGAGTTAGATGGTCTATTTGTAATGGTGTGATTAGGTGTGGAGTTATTTGGGAGATTGTGTATATGAGTATTGGGACCGGGATTAGGATGAATATTGCCGGCTAATAGAGGGTGTTTTTGAGGAAATTGGATACATTTTAGAATTTTGTAGTTAGTGAAAATGGACCGTTTGACGTGGATGTAGGTTAAGTGGGTAGGTCTATGATACTTAGGAAGTAGGTATGTAGAGGTACAGGTTATATTACTATGTTGTAGAGTATGTCTTAGGGAATTAGGGAGAGTTTGTTGGTTGGGATAGTGTTCAAGGGAGGTTAGTGTGTAAGGTATAGTGAAAGCTACAAGAGTTGCAGTTAAGAGTAGAGTATGAGTAGAAATTAATTTATGTGTTGGATCCATTAGGTTAAAAGAAAAATGTGAGAATCAGTGGAAAGAGCGATGGAATGTGGAGGTATGTGGGAAGGGGGCGGAGAGTGGAATGGAAGTAAAAGGAAGGAGGAGGGAGAGGAGAGTTTAGTGTGTAGGTATGAAAGAGATGTGGGAGCGGAAGTAAAGAAGTGTGGTGGAATGGGTGAGATAAGGGTTAATAAATAAAGAGTAAAAGGAGGAGGAAGAAAAGGTTTTTATACTGTGTAGTGGTTTAAGGTAGGGTGAGGAAGGAACAGGTGTTGGAAGAAATCCTAAGAATAGTTAAGAAAGGAAGTTGCAGATGAGGGGGGTGTGGTAGGAGTGTGGTAGGGAGTTTAGATAGGGGAAAGAATCAGGAAGGGGAGTGGTAAAGGAGGTATATAGTTAGGACCACTGGGGGTGGGTGGGAATTGGGTGTAGGGTAGGGGAGTGGAGTGAGCCCGAAGGGCGAACGGAGCGGGTTAGAGCAGGTAAGTAACAGATTTCCTGGAGTCAATCAGAGAGGAGGAGGAGGAAAGCCAGAGACAGATGCAGTAGTCCAGGTAAGTATTGAGTGACTTCTGTAGTTCAATGACAGATCTAATAGCCAGGCTTTAAATTTAATTTCCAATAACTGTCTTTTATATTGATACATCTCATAATGACATAGTACTCCAAGTATTTTTTTATATGCAGTTTGAGATTGAATCCAGTGAAGAGAAGAGTCTTATATATGGACAAGGAAGATGGAGGTGTATGATTAATAAACTCAATTCTTTATGCTGCTTCTTTGAATTTGTACAAGGTTTGTTTTGGATAAATGATAAACATGAAAAGCTACTAGTACATTTATGACAGTACAAATATGAACAGCATTGGGATATGTTTAGAAAACAAAAGAGGAAAAGTATGTTTAAATGAAGAAATATGTTATCAAGAAAAAAATCATTTATGGTAAATAAAAATTGATGAAATAGAAAATGTAAGGTTTGTTATACAAATATCTTTATATAATATTATGTTAATCATTGGGTTAAGCTAGCAAATAAAAAAGTTAAAGCTATAAAAGTACAAAAAGCATGGTGTAATAAGCAAGTAGAATGTCAAGATTTTTATGGATAACACAGCGGTGAAAGAAGCTAACCCCACAATAACTGTTCCTGCATTTACTGTTGACGCTAACGTGATAGACCAATGGGAAGCGATTATAACGAATGAATCTAGAGCCTGTGCTTCTTCGGACAGCACTACTATTTTACGTCCGGAGCTAGTTAAGGAGAGTGTGCCTCCATCTAACAACCATCATGAAGCAGCAGTTAATGTGTTGCTGGATAACCAACGAGTTACCACACAGCCGAATTTGGTCAATACACAAAGAACTGAAGTCTCTAACGAGCCTGTACCTAATTTTTCTAACGATTTCCCTGTGCTTGGAAACTGGATTGCTGAAAGCTTCACGTTTAAGAGTGCTTATAACTCGGGCTGTGGGGAGTTGAGGCAGAATCCAGTCAATGAACAAGAGGTGAATAACAACAATAATATTTCTTTTAAACTTAAACTGTTTGACAAACTTTTAGTCAAACTTAAGAAATTACAATTAGAAATATCTTATTTTAAAGAATGTATTGAACGCAAAGTCATACCGAAAGGGTTAAGGCACTACCAGTACCCAATTGGGCTGGTAGCGAACTCTGAATTTCATCGAGAATTAATAATGTTTTTTGATAAACAAGGTTTTGAACTTCTGCAATTGATGATTAAACATTATACCTTTTGGGCTGACCAGTTGGTGTCTGAAATTACTGAATTAGACTCCTCTATTAAATTAAATGAAGAATTTAACAGATATAAGTTCGAATACAGTCGTAGTTTTAATAGCATCGACCAGTATTTGAACAAATTAAAACTTAATAAAATCAAAAAGCTAGACCGGGACTGTAGAGCCTATGAATCAGGGAGAGCCTATCCACTCCCTGCTCCATCTCAATCTTGGCAACATCCCTCCAACACTACACAGGTGAATATAGTGGAAAACAATCGGGGTTCAATCAGTAACCCTAACAATATACCCACCGCCAGTATAAGAGATTTGGATACGTTCGCAACAGAGGTCCAACTGGAACCTGTAGTGAGGAGAAGTGAGAGATTACAGAACCGGAAGCAACAGTCTAATTATGGAGGTCCTTTTTTGCCATCTGGCCAACAACAGGTTTTTCACGATGGCAACCACTTGGGAGCTATTCCCAAGCATTACAACAACAATTACAACCAGAACAAGGTGAATGGTCCAAGACCCAGGAGACAAAGACCTTAGTGAATGTTTCAGCCAGCAGTTACCCTTCACCCACAAAGCACATTCGTGAGGAGATTATGGTAACTGGGAGGGCTGATATGGACTCCATAGACTCCACATGTTCTGAGTGCCAAATTTCTCCCATAGTGGATCAGTTCGATGACACTGGAGTGGACAACTTCAATTTGGACCATTTTACTGGTCTGATGAAACCAGTCATCACTACAAATGAAATTGGGGACTTTAATATTTACAATTTTTCATCAGTACCTATATCAGGGGATTTGGCCAACTTTCTATCTAAAGGCCATACCTATGTACCCCAGCATAAATCTGACTTGGTTGGTAATATTTTAGACATCAAAATGTATACTCATAAACTTAATCTCAATTTAATGTTATGTTCTAACTCAGATAACTCTAACATTAATCCATTTAAATTGCCTAGCACGTTCAATCCCCCGTTGCACCCTATCATTCAGTGTTTTGAAAACATGTGTGAATTGGATTTAAGACAAAGGTCCAAATTCTTGATGTATCCAAAAAAAGTTAATTTAGCTAGTAAAGTAAAAGAACAAGAACTACTTGAATTTATTAAAGCACACAGTCTCCGTATTTGTAAACCTGACAAGGGAGGTGGGGTGGTGGTGTTTGACAATGTTGACTATTTTGACCGTATGCTCAAGCTGCTAGACAATGATTCTTATGTGTTGAGTTCAAAATCAGAGATTAACAGGGCGTACTCTATTATTAAAGATAACCTGGACGAGATGTTTGTTGAGGGTCGACTCCAGCAAGACCAGTACAAATACTTATCCACGTTACATCCTAGGTTCCCCTGTTTGTTTGGGATCCCCAAAATACATAAGGATCTCCCTAATCCAACTATGCATCCTTTGGTTGATGGACGCGGATCCCCTACCTACTCTTGTGCCAAATTAGTGGATTCTATACTACAAAAATATTTGGCACAAGAAGAACAAATATGTAAGGACTCGTGGACCTTTTTGGCCAAAATCGGGGAGGTAACCTTTAACCAAAATTATAATTTCTTTACAATTGATGTTAAAGATTTATATACCTGTATCCCATTAGATTTGGCCATTGACTGGATGGGGATTACTTTAAAGAAGAAACATGCGTCTACAGTTGAAATATCTTTGGTTATTGAATTGTTGGAGTTGATTTTACATAACAATTACTTTATGCTAGGTGAAAACTTTTATTTACAAAAAACAGGTGTGGCCATGGGCTCGCCTTGTGGAGCCAGTATAGCCAACATGGTTATGTCGTACTGGGAGAGGGAATGCGTGTTTAACAACAGTGAGCTTATGCAGAAGATTAAGTATTATACACGCTACCTAGACGATATCTTTATTTTACTTGAGGGGAATGAACTTGAAAGTAACCTAATTTTGGACTCCTTTAATTGTTCAACTGACATCCTGTCCTTCACCTCCCATTTTAGTACTAGTGCTATTTCTTATTTAGATATATGGTTGGTTAAAAATGTTGAATTGGGTAAATATGTAGCCAACATTTATAGAAAACCAACGCACTCCAATTCATTCTTGCACTTTAGTAGTTGTCACCCGAGGGACAACTAGTAAGGGCAGCTCGTATTGTCAGTTTGGATGATGATTTCCATAACGAGTGTAAATTACTCGTTAATATGTTTTTACATAGAGGTTACCCTTCAGTTTTACTTGACGAGTTAGTGAGGGAAGTGAGTGATAAGAGACTTAGAGGCACGTATTTACCTATCCTTAGAATCCATACAAATGAAGAAGGCACTGATACACCAATTTCAGGAATTGTGACACCTAGACAAAACTTTATGCCCAATTTGTCTAATACCAATACTAGATTAATTTTAACTTATAGTATTGATAGTTATCACATTTTTGACATTATTAAAAAGAACTGGGACATTTTTAGAAATAACCAAGTAGTACTGAGTAAAGTAGGGAGCAAACCAGAGATAACCTTTCGGAGGGGCAAAAATTTGAAAATTTTATTGGAGTGGAAGGAATGCGGATCTACGAGCATATTTATGCCATTGGTAAAGAGATGCAAGAGAATGCCTTGGCTAAACATATAGTAACATTTAAAGATCATTTTTTTAAATTTATAGTAATAGATCAAGTATCTGAAAATAAGAGAGGGGCCCCTTCACACTTATTACTAGAAGCATCGGAATTAAGATGGTAGATTAGACTTAATGCGTATGCATTTCCTGGATTAAATGACTGTTGTTCCATCAGCTGTTTGTTAAAATTGAGGAGCCTTTTAAGATAGACCCTTTACATTAGTACTAGAACTAGTTTTGGTATTTCTTTTTGAATCTTATTATTCCAACATGTAGCCAATATGAATGTGAATTATGAATACATTATGCAAGTGAAATCTTGACTATGTACTCTAAAGAATGCTACTATGTTTGACTAGGATATGTTTTTACATCAACACACTCATAACTTACACTCTTACACTAGGGTATAGTTTTATACTTGTTTAATGTTTTTATTATATATATATATTTATATTTTTAATGTATTTAATGTTTGCATTCTAATTGTTCTTCATCAAGTAGGATTAGGCAGGCTTTGTGGGGTTAGGATATATTTATTTACTGATATATTTATTTACTTATTTCCCGAGTATACTTACACTCACTTTGAGTTTTAATTTTAAACGTACCTTTTAACTTGTCAGTTAATTGTTTAATTAATTTAATTGATTGTTAATTAAGATTACTGAATTGTATAAAACTTGTTTCTTGCAATCTATTACTGTCTGAAAAAGTCTGCTACCACGCAGACGAAAAGCGCTTTACTTAATAAAGTTTGAAGTTGTTTGCGGCAGTATTGCGGCTTATATTTTAGCATTTCCTGGTCCTACTACTCATACCCTCGTTTTTGAATTTCCAAGATTTTTATGGACATTATGCTGTATTAAAAATAAAATCAGTGAGTTTCTATGTATCGCAGTAAAGAAGAAACTACAGAACATGTTTTCTTACAATGTGTAAGTTTTGCAACATTGTGGGAAATTATGTATAGAAACATTCTTTGAAAATATAAAGGAGGCAAATGAAATGAATATGGATATGATTATGTACAGATATTATAGCCACAAAAATAAGGAATACTTTAGTAATATAGATCAAAGATTATTTTATGTTCTGTGAAACATTTGGAATGAAATGATAAATGAAATCATGTTTAAAAGTAAACGGAGAAAAGCAGTAATTTTAAGGAAAATTAGATGGTAGTTATGGAAAAAGAAGTGGGGGCCAAATAGAAGTTTAACATAATAATAAAAAGTAAGATATCAATTTTTGTATGCTAGTAATGGAAAGAAATGAACAATTGTACACTGTATAAATTGTAAATATGAAAATTTGTTAATTGTATTGTAAATAATATTTTTGAATAAAGAACCCCTACTCTTTACAACAGGTGCCATGGGGTCTTTTACATCCACCGTATATCCACCTTAGATACCAGCAACTCCAGCAGATGGGACCTCAGTTTAACATCTCATTCAAAGGAGAACACACTCAAAAGTGCAGCACCCTCTTCTGCTACACTGCAGTGTCAGAAATGTATCCATCCATTGTGAGAATAGAACCTGCAGCCTTCTACTCCTAAGGTGAGTGTGCCTCTTGTTGCACAACTGATACTGCAAATAGTGTTGTTTATCTAAGCTAATTCCATCCAAGCTTTGCATAGACACAGATATATCACTTTATAGAGGCAAGATTTGAAATAACATGTAGCAGGGCTAACACTGACTATAGATGATAGCTGCTGTTGATGTGACATTACAACTACATGAGCAAAATGGGAAAAAAGGGTTATAAATGGATAGATTCTGAAGTACAATAATCAGAACAATTACTACGTATTGGTGAAAAAAATATAGCAGTGCCTAATTCAATGAAACTGAATGAGTTGTATCTTCCACATCTCTACATCAATCAGCTACAACATATTCTTGTTTTATATATAGGAAAATGGTAGCACCCTCGGCAAACATAATTTGTTTATTTATTACACTCTTTTTGCCAAGTTACTGCTAGAGGCTAGTCTTCTTTGTTTTCTTATTATGTTCTTCTGACCAAATTCCTGTTAGATTCCTAGGCCCATTTTCAATGGCATTACATTGTAAAAAGGGATTTGAAGAGTAGCTTATACTTCTGCATTACATCTTTTCTAAACATGCAAGCAGACAGCAAACTCAAAGTAAACTGATATTCCTTCACTGCAAAAGTAATAGAAGGACAGAGTGGGGTATACATATAAGTGAAGTGACAGGAAGGCAGGCTGGTATATTCATAGACAAATTTAACAAAGTTAAAAATTGCAGACCTCTGACACGCATATTTAGCACATAACAATGTGGCATATGATGAGCATTATATCTTTTGAGTGCAAAAACAAAAAAGAAAGACTAATATAAAGAAATGATGTAAAGAAGCAAATCTAATAGCCAGGCTTTAAATTTAATTTCCAATAACTGTCTTTTATATTGATACATCTCATAATGACATAGTACATGAGATAAGTGGTTAAAAAAAAGTGAAGACCGAATGCATTACAGGTTACAAAATTTACTAATGATATTCACAGGTTGTTTAGATATAATTTGCAGTAGCTTTGAAAGTAAACCATAATTTGTTATTAAATTTTTATTTTTATTCATCTATTACTTGTTTACAAAGGTGACAAAAATGGTGAAAAGAAGATGTTAGAAAGGCCTGTACTACAGGTTTTTAGGGGAATCATGAAAGAAAGAAAGAAAGAAATGTGTCAGTTACCCTTATCCTGCATGGGAAGGCCTGGGTTATGGTTAAAAAAGGTACAGAATAAAAAAAGAGTGGTAAATAAAAGAATGATGAGTCATGGGATCAAGGTTAAAATTATATTAATCACAATTATGGTACCTATATAGTAAGCAGCAAGGAGAATTGTTTATTAAATATTTTGAAGAGCAAACTGGTTGCCTTCAGAAGACACCACATGCCTGAAGTTAGAATGTGAGACAAGATGAGTGAAAGGGTCCCTTGTACTCATGGATGAGACATGGACACAACAAATCGTGGAAACATATTATCTCAGTGCTGAAAGCAGTATGACAGGATTTAAGGTAACTTTTGGATGTTGTAATAGGAAAGTACTTAATGATGGTTAATGAAAGCATCACCACAATTTTTTAAGTTAATAAAATATTGCGGAATAAACAGACTTTCTGAGCTTTTTTGTAATGGTTTTGGCTCCCTGTAGCTGACCATTACCTGTTCCCAGGCCTTCTCCATATCCAGCAAGTTTAATGAATATGACTAGTCACTCCCATTCTTGGGGCAATGTCATACTGCTGTCAAAGAGTGTTTTTTATCTCATAAGGACTCATCCCACTCCAGGTAAGATGAACAATGGCTGATGGTAATATATCATCTTCACATCTACATGTGATTTAGTGCAGACACAACCCCTGTTGGAAAACCCCAGTCCATCCCCAGCCTTCACTTGGGCTCAGTTGTGAAGCTTCATTTAAGTGCATGCACCCCCCCAAAGATGGGTATAGTCATGCTCCCTCCTTGTTCCATGAAGAAGAGTTCATGTCCCTAAATGGACTAGGGTTTCCTGAACCATAGTCAGGGTTTATTCTTCTATGCCACTGGCACAGGCTTTGCCAAATAATCCCTTTGTAAAGTTATACTGGTGTTAAACTATTAATCTAGTTTAATAAAGGCTCATCTCAGCTTCTCAGGACTTTCTATATTTGCCTTTAAGCTACAGAGATCCACAGAGGTATTTGATTAAAATAAAAAAAAAACTGTTTCTCTGATTGGACTTTAAAGGTCGCATGAGTAAGTTGTTCTGTTAACTTGCCAATAAAGGTCTTATCCCAGAAATGTCTCTGTTGCCACCTATCATATTGTTACTTTTTATTAATGATACAATTATTGACCTAGAATATCTCTCTCCCTTTTCTTGTCTGCTAATGGCCATTCTTCAGGTTACAAAGGCACTTGCATTGATTCATAACCCTCCCAGTCCACCAGTCCATTTGAAGAAATGTCTATCCCCGCACTGCGTGGATGCAAGGCTGCGAGATCACAGGATTTATGCACACACACACACACACACACACACACACACACACACACACACACACACACACACACACACACACACACACACACACACACACACACACACGGACACACACACTCACAGACACACACACACAGCCCTGACACCCTCACCTGTTCTTGTTGTACTTGAAATTCATATGTATTAGAACATCCAACAGCAGATGGGCAGACAATGTATACACCTAACAATCTGTGGCTATCTGGTTGGATTATTCTCTAATGTTCTCCTGCCTTGAGCAGCCTGACAGTATTGTGAGTTGCTCATTATTGGGTTGTTGATGAGCATTGCTTCCCATTCCTGTACATCACAAAGAAGAAAAAGGCTAATCAGCTCCACTTCAAAGCACTATAGAAATGAATGAACCAACATTTTACAAGTGCCCTGCATCCCCCACCTCTATCTCAAAATGTATTAACTCCAAAGTTGTAAAACAGAAGGGTATATTACAAACTTCTTTTCCCCTGTGTCACCCAGTCTCAAGAAATGCACACATATCTGCCTCTACAATATAGGTTCATATCACAGTGTGGGACATAACAAATGTCCTTATTCCCAGTATCACCTGATATCAGCACAAATACTACGATCTTTATCTATTCACATTACATAACACTGACACGTTCTGATAAATAGGACTTCCAATGAAACTTCTTCCCAGAAATTAATTCCAATAAAACATGGCTCAAGCAATTCAGTGACAACCATGACAGCAACCAAGAAAGAGCTTGCTAAAAGTTTACATTTCTCTTAACACAGGATGCAAGCACAACTGCAGGAAATGCAGATTTTATTCCACAGCTGAGGTATTTCTTTACTGTATGCCTAATTCCAGAACTTGCCTCCTTATAAGTTGTTGTAAGTAAAATCTACCTTAGTCTTTTCATCACCAGCAGTGAAACATTTCATCGGTTTATTTGGTTGTGTGTTAAATAGATGGCTGGAATGCACCATCGAACATTTTTAGCCAGGAGTCGGATACCTCTCACCTGTACAGATTTTCACAGAATGCCCAGATTTTTGCCTCATATTTTTGGTCCGTTTTTCATAAAATTGTGGTTTTCTGGTGTGGCAAATCATTAAATATTGAAGTCTGAAAATGACAGACATTTGCTTTTTAGATTTCATGCCCTTCAGAAAATCCATGCTAATGTACAACCTTTTATTATATCAACTTTCAAAGTTTGTAAAAGCAATATTTAAAATTTGTCCCTATTTTGGGCCTTTGGTCCAATTTATTTATAGCTTTGTCCAGATTTCTTGCTCTAAGAGGTTGAGAGGTACCCTGGTCATGAGGCACAAATAGTAATATAGTCCCCGGGATTCAGACAAACTTGATGTGATGCATAAGCCTTGTTTCAGAAGGTTTCTACATTGTGCTAAGCCTTTTGGATTTATAGACTGCTCTGTCTATAAGGTTTTCCTGTTTCCAGGACCTTAGCATGATGAGCAATCTGACAGGTAAAGCTGCAAGCTAATGTGGTAGTCCATGGGAGTAACTAATGCTAATTAGCCATGTAATCTCCCTCAGAAATGTCTACTGCTCTCAGTTTGCTAGGACAAGTACAATTTTAGTCTAGGTAGAAAAAGGGAATGTTGTCGAAATACTGTGGTCACCCATTCACTACTGTAATACTCATGGTAAAGGTTCGGCACAGCACCGGGCTTGGGAGATGAGTTAGTGTGTGTTTGTGTGTGCATGTGTAAGTGTGCATGTCTGTAAGTTCATGAATCTGTGTGTGTGTGTGTGTGTGTGTGTGTGTGTGTGTGTGTGTGTGTGTGTGTGTGTGTGTGTGTGTGTTGTCACTCTTCCCTCTCTAACATAGATGGCAAGTAGGTAGGGTAGTTCATTTAGATGCTTTATTACATAGAAACACATCAGGATGGATAACAGCATCATATAATATAAAACTGATTTTTAGACAGACCTTACATAGATACATGCTTACATCTCAACAGCTTACTACAAAATGTCAGTCAGGCTTGCACGTGCTCAGTATTTATACACTTGAGCAAGTCCTCAGATCCGTCTATATTACAGCATCGAATGGGCTGTTAATCAAATGCCCTTTTATCAACACATATTGAGCAAAATGCAAAAACCCAGAATGGCCACAAAAGCTAATTTTTCCCAGGGAAAAAAATCACGGGCCAATACAAAAAGAAAATTAATTTTGACTTCTCTAGTAACTGTTTTGCACTTTGAACTGCACTCTTTGACAAATCCTTTGAACTGTTGGCTTGTAAACTGTGTGCCATTGTCAGAAATAACTTTGTGCAGACTACCATGGACTGCAAAATAATGCTCCATCTTAGTAATAACAGTATTGGATGCTAGGTTAGGAAGTAGGTCAATCTCGAACCAATTAGAATAAGAGTCTATTAATACCAAATAATGCTGACCATTCCATTCGAAAATGTCAGTAGCCACTGTCAACCAAGGTAGTTCAGGCATCTGATTTAGCTGGTTCCTTTTGTTGATGTGGCTTAATACTATTATACCAGAGCAAGATGAAGTACTCTCTCAATATCTTGTGACATAGAAGGCCAAAATACTAGAATTCTTGCCCTCCTTTTGGTAGAGTCAGTTCCTGGATGACCACAATGCAAAATACTAATGTACGCTTGTTGCAAGGACTTTGGAACAATTACTTTAGGACCTTTCATAATGATACCATTGTCAGACAAAATTTCATCTCTGTATGGAAAACAAGGTTGCACTTCTTGAGGAAAACTTGATTGTTTTGATGGCCATCCTTGACTGATAAAGTGGTTGAGCCTTTGTAAAACTGGATCTGTGGCTGTGTGATTGCTCAGCTCATCAAGATGTGTGGAAGAAACATTTCTCACTTCCATAACTTCAAAATCAAGGTTCTCATTCTCATGCTGTTCAGTGGTGTTTCTGGGTGATCTAGATAATGTATCAGCAAGATAAGGAAGTTTCCTTTCTTGTAGACAAGAGTGAAATTATACTTTTGCAGTCTTAACATCATACTTTGCAATCTGGCAGGAGCTGAATATTTGAAGATAGTGAATAGAGGTTGGTGATCTGTTTCAATCTAGATAGGTCTACCACAAATATAATCATGACCATGCAAACGCAATTGACAAAAGCTCTTTCTCAGTCTAAGCATATTGCATTTCAGTTTGGGTAAGAGTTCTCGATGCATAGGCAACAGGTTGTCCCTCTTGTAGAATGACTGCATCTAGACCAAATTTTGAAGCATCACATGAAAGAGTAACTGATCTGTGAACATCATAGTATCTGAGAGTTGGTGGACTAGCAATTCTCTGTTTCAGGACATCAAATGCTCTTTGGTGTTGCTCTAACCAAGACCAGGATACATCTTTACATGTCAGCTCTCTAAGTGGTGGTGAAAGTTGGCTTAAGTCTGGAATGAACTTGCCTAGGTAGTTAACCATGCCAAGAATACGATGCAAGGCTTGAACATTGTCTAGAGCTGGCATCTCAAGAATGGCTGTTTGCTTAGAAGGGTCGGATCATAGGCCTGAACTAGTAAATAAATGACCAACATAGGTAACCTCTTGTAGCCCAGATTTGCATGGCTGTGAATTGAGCTTAAGATTCACTTGACATACTCTTTCCAGAACTATTCTGAGGTTTCTGTCATCCTTAGCTTCACCATTACCTCCTACTAGTACTAGTATGTCATCTGATATAATAGCACAAGGATAAACAGAAAAAAATTGCTCCATTGCACGTTGAAATACTTCACTTGCAGAATTTAACCCAAATGGCATTCTGAAAAATCTGTACCTTCCAAACAGAGTACTGAAAGTAGTTAGCAATGAGGATTTCTTGTCAAGATGAATTTGCCAAAATGAGCTCTTTGCATCTAAGACAGAAAAACAGTGGCATTTGGCATCAGAGCTGTGACTTCTTAGACTGTGCACATTGGATGATGAGGTCTTTTCAGTGCTTTGTTCAAATCTCGTGGATTGATACATATTCTGATGTCATCTCAGCTTTACTTATGAGCTACCACCATGGAAAATACCTATTCAATTGGTTCATCCATGGGACAAATCACATCTTGTCGCACCATTTTATCTAACTCTGCTTTGACTCTGTCCTGCATAGCTATTGGAACTTTCCGAGCTGGCCTGATAACTGGACTGACATCTGGGTCTAACTTCATGGAGTACACAACTAGAAGCTTGCCTAGTTTGCCTTTGAAAAGATCAGTATAGGTATAAAAAATATATAGGGCAAAATTAGAGTAGTGGTCTTTTAAACTAATCTGATGGACTTCCTTATTAAATGAAAGCAGTCCCATTTTCAAACTGTCTCTGAGCCCTAATAATAACTGGATGTGCCTCTTGACCACATAAAATAACAAGTTGTAACATCTCCCAGCAGAGTAATATGAAAGCACTAGTGAGCCATCATTCTGAATTTCTTCACCACCATAAGCAACAAGCTTCACACACTTTTCCAAATCAAGCCTTTCACCATGACACACTCTAGCAAATATTTCTGCTGATATAACATTGCACTTAGAACCTGTCAACTTTGAGCTCTGTGGCTTTTCCATTTTTCCACACAGTACAAAATACTTCAGTCTTTGCCCTTAAATCTACTGTGTTAACTGTTTCATGAAGCACTGACACACCATCAACATAAAGAGTAGAGTTGCAGCTTTCTAATTGATCAACTTGTTTCTTAAAATATTCCCTTTTAATAAAAAAATGTGGGCCTTTTGATTTACAAACCTCTAGAAATGGTTCCACTTATTGCATTTGTGGCATTGCTGACCAAAAGCTAAACATTTTTCCCTTTTAAATTTATGATTTCCACCACAGTTATGACAGTTGGTAAAGAAACTGGGTGGGGGCCCATGCTTTGAGTTTGCTGACTCACTCTTATGCTTCATTGAGACTGTGCGAACTCTGGAATTTGCTGGAAAGCTCCGGATTTACCAGTGGGTGCTGCAAGGGCTACAGTTGCTGCCATGTGGTTGGGCCTGTTTTTTTAACAACATGCTGTTACTATCAGTATGAGCTCTAGAAGTTACTGGAAGCATGTATCTCTCATTTGTAAACATATTTGTGTATTTTTCTTTGGGCTCGTACTTCTGACAAATCTCAATGGCCTTATTCAAAGTTAAATCACAAACACGAAGCAAAATCTGTCTCATAGCATCATCTTTAATACCACACACAAGTCTGTCTTTTATCAACTCATCCCTTAAATCACCAAATCTGCACATCTTAGCCTTATTCCTCAAGTCAGTTTTATATATATATATATATATATATATATATATATATATATATATATATACTGCAAAAGTTTCACCAGGATTTTGATCCCTTGTATAAAATAAGTGCCTTTCCATTGTAACATTTGTCTGGGGTAACACATTTCTCTAAATTTGCATTTTAAGCACTAAGGGTCCCCCTTGACTCAGCTGGTACTACTATATGATAGTTTCCCCCTCTCCTGCATAGACAGCAGGTGCATATACAAATGAGCACTCCCTTCCAATGGCTTCTTACACAGCTAAATTAAGTAGAATACATGCCTTTGTACGGTCATCTTTATCAGAAAATACAGCCTGTATGAAAATGTTGTACCCTTGCTCAAACACACTCCAGTTCTCTGCAATATTATTGCCAAACACAAGTGCACTGGGTTTTCGAAATCCATTTGCCATGCCAGTAAAGTATGCACAAATACACTGAAAATATGGCCGTTGCAACTATCTATGAACAAGCTGTGCTGTGAGCCTGTAATAACATTCAAATGCACAATAAACTCTTCGAAATACTGTACTTTGTGAAATATGCTCTGAAATGGCTGTATTTTGTGAAATAACTTTACTGTAACACTGCACAAACATATGGGCACTTTATACACTTCTGATAATTTGGATATCTTTAATCAATACGAAAAATGTGTACTTAGTGAAAATGCAGTTGTTTCCCCTTATTTTTTTTTGTTTTACAGAATTCGGATTTTATGTCAAACATTTTCCATTGTAATTCAAATCTTTTTATTAATATCAGACATATTTGTTTACTTGAATATCATTTAGAGTGTTCTGCATGCTTCATTTCATATTTTGCAAATAGGAAACTATTTGAGCAAGTTTTAACATCTGAAATTAATTTCTGACCTGTTTTGCAAATTATACGTGCAGTAGGGGTGATACAGTCCTCTATATTCCTCCAATACCAACTGGATACCTCTTAGACTTAAACTGGAGAAACTGGAACTCTTTCTGGCAACAAGTCATTTTGGCCATGCTTCTTTTGACATGTCACTCATCCATCTCTAACATAGATGACAAGCAGGTGGGGTAGTTCATTTAGATGCTTTATTACATAGAAACAGGATGGATAGCAGCATCATATAATATAAAACTGATTAACAGACAGACCTTACATACATACATGCTTACATCTCAACAGCTAACTACAAAATGGTAGTCAGGCTAGCATGTGCTCAGTATTATACACTTGTGCAAGCCTTCAGATGGCTTCTTAAAGGCACATACACACACATTGATCTACAGTGTGTGCGTATGTATGTGTGTGTGTGTGTGTGTGTGCAGACAGTGTATTTTCTAGCATGACGCATGGGCTGCTCGGAAGAATACAAGCACGGTCCGGTCTGACAGCTCAGTGCACAGTTCAGAGAAATGGTAATGAGCTGTAAATGAAGTCTTTCTCATTGTGGCTATAACTATTTCTGTATCAGAATTTCTCACCATTGTGCTAACTGTTCAGCCTATGTTGGGCAGTTAGCACAAGTACTGAGACTTTGTTGAATTCCAGGTTAATTAAATTTGAATTAACAAAGTAGGCAAAATAATACATAGGAATGGTGATGTACTTGCAGGATGACTTACTCACAAGATGACAAATTAATAAAATCATATATTAGTGAAAAAGCAGAATGAAATGGCACAATGAAAGTGTCACAATGCTAGTATGACAAATTATTCAAATGATCAGTAAATATAAAATAGCACACTGGAAAATATGACCCAATGACAAAATGTCAGCTCTTTAAAGGCTTACTTTCCTGAGCAGGTCCACTTTCAGGGAGTTACTTGGTAGTCAACTCCATTTCTTTTAAATTCTTTTGTGAATGCTGCCCTAGTCTACCTGTAAGACTGTCAGTCAAATCACAATATTCACCTACTCCCACTCTAAGGAATACACTACATTTATTAGATCATAATACAACCAAAACTTCCATAACATATGGAACAAGATTATTTTGGATCTGTGTAATTGTACTGAGTTTCTTTCATTTGGATTATCTTGCTACTAACAGCATAAAAATGAAGCAAAAGTGTAAATGCATTACCCAACCATCAGAACAGAAAATTTTAAGCCCTTTGTGGTCTTTTTGGAACTGTACCATATTATATTAAATTATCTGCAGTGGTGGTGCTGCGGAAGTGTTGTCGCCTCACAGTAAGATGTTGTCCTGTTCAATTCTCAGCTAGAGTGTCTTCTGTGTGGAGACATTTGTGAATGGGCGTACCTTCATTGAAGGTTGTGCGTCAGGGCTGGCAACTTGGCACATAAAAATCTACTGCCAATCATTAGTGGACCGGAGTTCCGCTGTGGCGACCCCTAACCGGGAAAACCCGAAAGACACAACAACAACAAGAACAACCATATTATGTTAAATTATACAGCTCATACTCAACCCTAACCAAAAAATACTACTTTTTTCCCCAAATCCCTCTTCCATGAAAAAAAACAACCGCCGAATTCAGCAAACGTCCGTGCAGGAATACCTTATTCTTGAATGGAAGCGACCGTGGCTGTTCAGCACAGCAACACGCCATGCATATGTATGAAGGCGCGCTGCCCTGCAGTAAAACGGGCATGGTTCTGTGTACAAGTGCAGGAGGTGTGTCTGAGAGCAGAGCTCTGACAATGCACACACCCCCTGCACTCCAGAATTGCCGTTCGGCAATTTAAAATGAGTGAGAACGCTTGTAACACCCCCAACCCATCAGGGTAAGAAATTTGGACAAAGCCATAAGGGACAATCGTCCCTACAAAGCCAAAAAGTTGATAGAATAACAGGCTCAGCATTAGTATGGATATTATGAAGGGTACAAATTAAAAAAACACAACAAATAAATATTTTTTTTGACATATGCAATAAAGTTTAAGCATAGCTGCATGGGTGTGCCTGTTGCTTAGCTAAGCTTAGACCAGCTGAAATGGCAGGATAAGTTAAAAAGCAATAGACATCCAGGATGAACATAAGAGCAATAGTGTAGTAGTTAGAGCGTACACTTTGTATGGAGTCATTCATGGTTCGAGCCTCACCAAAGACATTGCCATTTTGCATCTGTAAACATTACAATTTTAATTTATTTGTATATTTATGTAGGAAGTAACATATTTTTCTCAACCAGAGTAGTGTATTAGGCCCAGATGTGAGATGTCAGTGTAATAAACTAGTGAAACCCACACATAAATGCAAGTGCCCCATACAGTATAGTCACACAAGAATAAATTAATTACAGCACATTGGGGGATGTCAGGGAAGGTAAATAAATCTATATGATGTAATGAATGATGAGTCAATCCCATACAGGTGGTAGACCAATAAAAAAGCTTAAGCAATGCTAAGCATTGTGTACATATGAATACTAAGCAATGAATTGCTCAGCTAAGTGGATTTGCCCATTGGTAAGCAATGCTGAACCTGCCTCTTTAAGCACTGCCAACCTTAGCTTAGCAGGTTTACCTGTAGCTTAGCTTAGGTCAGCATTTTCAAAACCATCCAATCTTGGCAAAGGGCAGGAAATCGGCTGTATTTAAAAACTGCAGGCGGGAATACAGCTCATAAGTGGATGTAGCTCTCCACTGTAGGCAGTATAGCAGGTGTTGGAGAGGGCATGCACTTTCAGGCACAGCGCTGGGGCATACAGGAATCCAAGGTCATGGTAAGACTCCTGGTAAAAAAACGTGATGTGAGACTGCTGCAGGACCAGTACCAGGGCTCCCAATATAAAGCAGAAGCCTGGGAAAGTCTCGCCCATGATCTCACCAATGCCACTGGTATCCCTCAGATTGGTGAGTAGGTCCGGCACCACTATGCCGACTCGAAATGGAGGAAGAGGGAGCTCTTGGAACAGTGGGTCCAAGAAGCAAGAGAGAGGGGAGATGTCCCAGCAGTAAGAATTCATAGTAATAACTGTTTACCAAAGTCCAGTCTGTGTATGTGATGGACAGGTATGCATAAATGTTTCTCTATTTTCATTACAGCTGCAGCTGATTGGGCTGTGAACCAGGAAGCCCATGCCAGCAGGTTGCAAAAGCTGCGTCGTGAGGCTGGTGAGTAACAATCCAGCTTGTAGTAGTCATACCAAATAAATATAAAGGAGTAAAATGTCACCTGGCACTATAAAAATGTATATGGTTTGTACTGAATAAACCAGACAATATGACAGTAATAGTCCCATATAGGTCATATTTAAATAAAAGTGTAACTGCCTGGCAATAAAGTTCTAAATCCTGGACTAGTTGTGTTTACTCTGGTATTGTATCGCCTGACATGTTGCATTCACCAAGATCTGATATCCGAATAGTACTGTTGTGTCAACCACTGTTTCTCACACTGTGCTACATAAAAAATATGTCTAGGAATGTCTGTATAAGAATGTTGTAATTACAAGGTCAGATTGTGCAACCAAGAGAGACTTAGACAGAAAACACTAATGCAAAAAAATAGCTGTTTCTAAATAGCTCACTCTGATGAAACACAAATTGTTGTATTTTTAGCAAACACAGCCATGGTTCGAATCCCGGGAGTGGTAGTAAGCTGTATGCATAATTTTAACTAGGAATCTGGGAATATGTGTAGAAACAGGTAGTGTTAACAAACATTCCCCCACAGGTCTACCAGGTAAGAGAAGTAGAATGTAGCTATAAGACAGTTGAAGTATACACTGTGTGCAAACATACCACTGCCCAAACCAAGGCCATAGGGTATTGTAATAATACCTGTAGAGTAATGAGTAGAGCAATAATCATTAAAGTTGTGAGTACTGCAAGGATATGCAAGTTGTTAATTGACACCTCTCTCCCTCACCCACCATATCTGCAACAATAATCTAAACACACAAATCAATGGGTATGTTTTACTCCAAACCTACTGTTGGGACATATATCCTATTGTTCAACAAATATTGAAATGTGTTCCTATTAATGTTCCATTCTGAAATACTATCACTGGTGGCCTGTTGCTATCAATGTAACCTGGATGCTATTGTAATGGCCACTGTGGTTCTATATGCATGTGTTCTGTTTGCTATGCAACTGCTCCAAATCTGTTGGTTTGGGTTAATGGGAATATCTATGCATGTTGTTATAACTAATCCTGGATTGTGTTGACTATTACTAACCCACATATGTTCTAAAACTGCAACACCATAGCACGTCTGGAAAGGTCAATCCCAGCGAACCCACCTCTCCCACCTCATCTGACTGCGGCACAGTGCCCCAGCACATCTGGGACCCAACCTGGGACCTCCTTGCCCGCTGGTCCTGCACCACCTTCGGGTGGAACCACCTCAGGGGATGGGGCTCACCCCCCCCAGGAGTGGGCAAGGGCAGGATACTGTCACCCGAAGCCAGGTCCGGGGATTGGTGTGTAGCAAGCTCCGAAAGGAGTTTGTAGATCTGCTATGCCAGCTTGAGGGCCGCATGGTGCAACTAGAGGGTCAGCTTTCCCCTCCTAGTCAGCCTCCCGCACAGTCACCTTCTGGGCCATGAAGGTGCAGTGGTGACTGCCCATGGGTGGGGACCTCAGTCCCATTCTTTTCATTTGGGGACTCATTGGCTTCCGATTTCCAAACCCCCTCCCCCATCCAAGGTGTTTACCCCCCCACATGTGTCATATACCGCCCGTGTATGCTGTCTTGTCCATCTTGTCTGTCTACCTACTCAACCTACCTCCCCAAATATACCTACTATCCTTCCCAACATCCCACTCTCACCTTAAAAAAAAGAAAAAAGGGCAATCTGTTCCCAAAAAAAATTTTGTCTCATACATAGCTGTCCATTTTGCACAGGTGTCCACTGGATCCATAATTTGGTCTAATTAGCTTCACAACACATTATTGTTGTCCTCACTCATCTCTCAGGGGTTTGAGTGCCCAAATGTACCTCCAAATTCAATATATATGTACAGCTGTTGCTGTAGAAGAAATGGACAGCTATGGACCTTCCCTACACCTGTCCTACAAATTCCTAGCTACTTTCATAGGTTCATAGGTTCATTGGTAGGTACTAGGCTATTGGCACTAGGGCCTATATAAGCCTAGCAAAAAAGGTACCGTGGCTTTCGACACCCAAGAAAATTATTTTCCTGTGCCCCTGTCGAGCATAGCCATAGAGGTGATCCCAGGGGTGAATTTCCTATTTCCCATCCAATCATCAAGATTTGTCTTGAAGAGTGCTAATGAGGAGCTTTGTTTGATATATAAAGGTAGTTTGTTCCAGAGTATGGGAAATCTCTGGGACAGGAATCTATGCCTCCAGCATATTCTGTTTATTGTGGTGACAAGGTTTAGGTCCATAGAGCATGTAGCTCAGAGGGATTGGGATTTCTTTAAGTGGAGCATGTCCAACAGCTCTGGGTTTAACACAGCTTTGTATGCTAGGCAGAGATCTCCTCTAAGTAGGCGATATGCGACGGAGTAAAGCTGGAGTTTTTTGAGATGGTCTGCATAGGGCATCTGTTTGAGGCTGGTAATCCTCTTTGTGAGGTATTTATGTGGCCTTTCCAGTTGTTGTAGATGTCTTGTGAGGTACATACCAAAAGGGGTGTTGTACTCTATAATGGGTCTAATGAGTGACGAGTAAAGGGGAACAATGACCTCTTTTTTCCTGGATGAGAAACTTTTGTGATGAGGTGTGCCACGTAGAAGGATTTCCTGAATATTGTGGTGATGTGATTATCAAAGGAGAGACTACTGTCTACCTGTGTCCCAAGATCTCTTATCACACGTTTGGTGTTAAGTAGACTACCACCTATGTCGTAGCACATGGGTACAGAGTTTTTATCAAAGGGGGATGACAGTGCACTTTTTGCCATTGAGGAGGCCATAGCTTCGACACCAGGCATCTGTCTCAGAGAGGCCTTTTTGTAGGATGTCCACATCATTAGGAGTTTCAGTTATGGCTCCTAGTTTGCAGTCATCTGCGAACTTCATTAGCCAAAGACCTTCTCTGTTAGCCTGTACTTCAGAAAAGTAGATACCAAACAGGAGAGGACCCAGGACTGAACCCTGTGGTACTCCACTTGTCACTGGTCTGAAGTCGGATTTGGAGTCTGCTACTTTCACAGTGTGGGTTCTGTTAGTGAGCCATTTGGCAACCCATCTTGTGACATAGGGATTTATACATAGCTTGGTGAGTTTATCTATAATTCCAGAGTGGGGGATGGTGTTGAAAGCTTTGGCGAGATCTAGATAGGAATGTGTGAACCACCTTACCCTCGTCAATGGCTTTGAAGAAGTCTATCAGGTTTAGGAGACATGATCAGCCTTTTACAAACCTGAACTGGGTGAGGTCCAGAGTGTGGAGATTACCAATGTCTTTGTTTATAAGTTCCATGATGATACGTTCCATGGCCTTGCGGACTAGGATCATTACGCTAATGGGAAGGTAGTTTCCGGGATCTGTGGTGGCTCCCCCTTTGTGGAGTGGGATAACCATTGCTGTGTGCCATTCAGTGGGCATAAAGCCTGAGATGAGGCTATGATTGAACATGGTGCTTAGTTGGGGTTTCAGTTCATTCTGTAGTTTGTGTAGAACTCAGCCTGGGATGTTGTCAGGTCCCATGGATGCTGTGTTCTTGGCTTTGGAGAATGTAGTTTTTACCTGTGAAGCCATGATTGCAGGAACTTTGCATTCTTCTAGTATAAAGATGGGCCCTTTAGGGAGTGAGAGGAGGGCAAAGTTAGCACTTAACCTATCTGCCAGGATGTTGGCAATATCAGTTGGTTCTGCATATTTAGTGCCATTGTGCTGTAACTCAGAGCAGATCTGAGTGTTGCCATTGAGATTCTTGACATAGCTATAGAATGCTTTGTGGTTCTCTTTAGAATCAGTGGCAATTTTGTTTTTGTAACTAGCTTTGGAGACTTTTATGAGGGATCTCAGCTTCTTACTGAGGCTGACCAGGGAGTTCCTCCAATCATGGGAGTTTACTCTTTTTTTCAACAGTTTCTCTCTTCTGTTGTAGAGTTTGTTTGTGGCAGGGGACCACCAGATTGGTTTCCTTTTTTTGAGGATAGCATCTTGGTTCTGTTAGGGATAGCATGATCCATGCAGCTGTGTAAGTGCTTATAAAGTGCATTTGTGTAGGATTCAGCAGTCATACTTCTATTGTCCGTCTGCATGGGTGTCGTGAAGTTTGCCACTTCTGTCTTAAAAAGTGTGAAGTTGGCTTTGGAGAATTTTTTTAGGGTGGTTTTCCTAATGGGGGTGGAGGCAGGATGTGGATGTCTAGGATGATTAGCTTGTGGTCATATATGACCAATGAGGATTTGACCTCTGGTGTGGAACACCGGTTGCCCATGTTGGTAATGACCAGGTCTAGGATATTGTTGCCCCTGGTGGGAGTGTGGATAAGTTGATCCGAGGTGCTGGAATTTATGAATTCCAGAAAATGTTGAACAAAAGATTTGGTACATGAGTAGTTTTCCCAGTTAATGGTGGGGTAGTTGAAATCACCCATTATTAGGGTGTTGATTTGCACCCTAATATTTTCCAGTGTATCAAGAAATGAGGAGTGGGAATCCTGGGGCATGGTGGGGGATCTGTAGCAAGTTACAATTTGGATTGCAATCATGCCCAGAGTTAGTTACACTGGGATACCCTCAGATGTATTATGCTGAGCAACTAGCCTGGAGGTGTGGATATCCTTAATGAATATGGACATGCCTCTGCCTTTAATGTTTAAGTCTAGGTTAGGTGGCCAAAAGGTGTGGTATGAATTATAGCCTGGTAATGCAAGGGTGCTCTCTGGAGCCTTGAACCAGGTCTCTGTCACTGCACAGATGTCAATGTTAAGGAGTGCCTTGAGTGAATGCATTTTGAGGTTTAGACTTCTAGCATTGAGTAGCATTACCCTCAGATTTTGCTTGCTTGTACCTGTTACAGTGGTGAATTTGTCATTTGAATCTCACCTAAAAAAGGCACTATAGGTGTGGCAAGAGCCTTAGCCAGTATCCGGAATCCCAAGCGCGACAGGTGCATGCCATCTCTGGCACAGCACCGTGGTCTGTCAATCATGTCATCCCAGGCAGACAGATACTGGATCCCCATAGAATGACACCAGAAGCTTAGCCAATTGTTGAAGTCAATCATTTTGTCCTTGTACTGTGGTATCATTCTGGGTGATGGCAGAATGCTACTCAGGGCTATTGTCATACCTGCCTGGGCTACAAGATCAGAGACCTCCTCCATGTCTCTTTCCATGTAGTCAAGGGAGGTATGTCTCAGGTCATTCACACCAACATGGACAATGACAAAGTCATATTTGTACTTGTTGTGGAGTGACCTGAGTGTATGCATTATGTGGTGGATCCTGGCACCCGACAGGCAGCTGACAGTAACTTTCTCCTTGTTTAGCCTGATGAATGGAACATCAGTGTGCCTGACTACAGAGTCTCCTATGACTAGAGTGTTGGGTATGTTATTATGCCTTATGGGCTGTGGTTGAGTGGCACACTGAGTTTGTGGGTTATATGTCATTTGGGTTGTGTTGGTGGGGTGGCGGTTGCTTGTGTTTCTACTTTGGTGGTCTCTGTTGCTAGAGCATATTTTCATTGAGAGCCTCCGT